>NW_028262290.1:39222065-39528804 GCF_047370975.1 Nipponia nippon | reverse complement strand
CCGGCCGGCTCCTTCCAGCGGGAACCCGATCGGCGGCGGCGGCGAGCTCAGGCGGCGGCGGCGGCGACGACAATCAGGCGGCGGGGAGGAGGCGGAGGCGGCGAGCGGCGCGGCGGGCGGGCGGGCGAGCGGCCCCGGCGTGCGGAATCACTCGAGGCCCAAGCGGAGTGGAGCGAGGGGATCGCGGCTCCCCGTGAAGAATGTCAGCCACCAGCGTCGACCAGGTACCGGCCGCGGGGCGGGGGGGGCGGCCGCCCGCTCCCTGCCCTTTCCTCTTCCCTGGCCCGTCGTTAGCCTCGGCGGGGGGGGGCGGCGGCCGGGCGGCCACCTGCACCTTCGCTCGTCGCCGGGGCGGCGCGGTTCGCGGCCTCCTCCTTCCTTCTCTCCCTCCCTCTTTCCCTCCCCGCCGCCATGGGGAGCGGCGATCAGTCAGAGCCGGCGGCGCCCGGGATGGCGGGCCCCTTTCCCAGCGCCGGCAGCCCCTATTTATAACCGCTGATCCGCGCCAGAGCCGCTCCGCCTCCCCGCCCGCAGGGCCCGCCGGCGCTCAGCCCCGCGCCTCCCGGCCCGCCGCCCAGCCGGCTCGGCGCCCCCGCCCGGCCTGCCCCCTTTGTGTGCTCTCGTCCCCCGGGCCAGCCCTCCCCGGCCGGGCCCCGCCGGGCTCCCGTGTCGTCTCCCCGCTCCGGGAGCGCCTCGGTGCCGGGCTCCCCGCGGCGCCCAGCCCCGGCTCCTCTCCCCTGCTCACCCCCAGTTCTCTCGGGCTCCACCTTACCGCATCCTTTCTCTTCGTGCCTTTCTCTCTCCTCACCCACCTCTTCTCCCTGCGGGCCTCCGCTTTCTGCTCCTTCCCCGCGGCCTCCGCTTCTTCCAGCTCTTCTCCTCTCTTTCTCGCCGTGCGCTGTGCTACGCTTTTTTTAGTTGGTTATTCAGGGAGCTTAGAGTTTGTTATTTTTTGTCTTTGCTAGGCCTCTGCTGGCCTTTCTTTCTGCCTGGAAGCTATTCTGTCTTGGTCTCTGCTTCCTCCGTGGGCCTCTGCCACTCTCCAAAAGTTTTGGCCCTGCAGTCTCCTGCCCGCTTTTATTTTCTCTCTGTGCCTTTAATGTTTTGTTTCTTTTGTCTCTGTGCATGCTCTCCAGTTTCCTTTTATGCACTTATTTCTAGCTCAGTGATCTCTTAGCTTTTCATTGCTCTGTCTTCCACGAAGGCTTCTTCTTCCCAACTTTTTTTAGTTTCATGTCTCTTGTTGGTCTCTGCATGCCTTTGTGTCTGGATTAGATTCATCCCAAAAGATGAGGTGGTTGGGGTTTTTAAGGTTACAGAGATTTTTCTCTGGTTTTGGGAGAGGGAGGTGACTAACCAGTGCAGCTTTAGATGGAGCAGTGCTAAACGGTCTTATGATAACTCTGAGACAGATGCACATAAAAGCAAGATGGAGGTAGTTGCTTCCTAAACTTTCAAACCTCTGAATACTGAGTTTTTCAGGACTAAAAATTGTGAAGAGAGTAATGGAGCCTGGAGACCCACTCATGCTTAGTTGTACAGATGTGAGAAGATGAATTAGATTTTCATGGGCTAGCATTTGTTTTTCTAAGCTATTTTATTTTGCTATAGAGGAATTAAGGATACTGTAACTTGTACTCTTACAGTGATTCTCAGTGCATGACAGATTAACAGTGTTTTGTAATGACTAATCCTAAAAAAAAAAAAAATCCTCCTTAAGGTATTATTTCCTTGTGTGAAAGCTTCGTGCAGACTGTATCATTTTCTCAATATAATTGCCTAGATGAGGAATGTACAACTCGTAGTTCAGCTTACAATATCATTGTATATTCCTTTGTATATCTAAGAAGCAAGGTGTTGTAGGTTATTCTCTGATAAGTAGCCATCGGTCAACTTAAGAGATGACGTATGATAATGAAGTTCTAATGAAGTTCTAGTACTGGCAGTAATCTTAAGCTACTAACTTTCTTTGTTCTTTTACTCTATGCTTTGTGTATTGCTTATATTTCTCAGGGAGGGGGCAATTAAAATTAATTTGTTGTTTAGGTTTTCAACACCATGTAAGTGTCACATGCTGTAAAAGACTAGATAATTTCACCAAAAAACATTGAAATAATATACATTTTAAAATTATTTTGTTGTTTTTTTTGGTAATATTTTGTATTATTTTATATAATATGGTATTTTTATAATAGCATGTTTTTAATAATATTTTAAACTGATATCTAAGTTGAAAAGAGCAGAATTGGCAAATAAATGGAATTACCCTGTAGTAAACATTAAAGGATTCTAACTGAACTTGCTTTCTTTTTTTTTTTTTTCACTTTCCTATATACAGAGACCTAAAGGACAGGGAAATAAAGGTAAGTTGATTCCTTGTATTTCTGTATAAATATCTAATATTGCTGTTTATGGAGGTTAATTTGTCTTCAGACAATCGTGGGAAGAGAATGTAGCTATAGGATGTCTTTTATTTCAGAGCAAGATGACAGGAAATTGTGTGCCAAAATGTTATTTCCCAGCATTTTTACTGTGGCACAGCGGTACATCAATTTAAAATGTTATATTTTGCAAATGAAGATTAATGTCAGAAGTCGGACGATAACATAGCTATTTCTTTTTAGCTGACTTTGTGATATGCTTGTATAATCTCTTTAACAGTACACCTTGGGCCTTTCTGTGCAGTGAATAGAATCAGTGTCCTAGAATCATCAGGAAGAATCTTTTGAACAGCTTTCTTAGCTTGCGAGACAACAGCCACGTGACTGTTTAGTTACTCATATCTGTGAGCAGAACACATCACCTTCCTTATTCTCAGAAATTTTGTGGGCTTTTCTCTTCATTTTAGTGTCAGTATGGAATATTCTTTCAGTGTTGTAGGCCTTCTGCTTTTCTACTTTTTTCATGTTTCTGTCAACATCTTAGTTTTAAATACCGTACTCAATGGGATTTCTTCTCTCCCACAGAAACAAGGAACTAACTACTTAATATTCTTCTCTCTAAAATTCTTGGCAAGTCTGTCATAAACAGCATCTCAGATTATATCTTGCAATTTATTTCTGGTCTGGAATTTGTTATCTTTGATATAAAGACTAATATTCTATTTGGGAATTCTTTTTGCCTAATCAGTACACTTGTGCCCATTTAATTCTTAGGTGTTCAGCAAGCTGAGCTATAGAATAGCATGCACACAGCTACCTTTGTGTGTTAATATGCTTATTATTTCTTCATGCAGATGATAAACTTTTTTTTTTTTTTTTGGACCTCATGTACTCTTTGCCCCCCGCTGTTCGTTATCTGAACTAATCTAATTGTTCTCTGTGAACTATCATTTAATGTTATCCACAGTGTACTTATTCTATTATTCTGTCTATCTGCAGATTATCTGCTGTTTATTACATACATCACTTACAAGGTGGCACATGGTTCCTGAATATTGCTGAATTTGCCATGTTTTCGTTTCTCTGCATTCAGAGAAGAATGAACTTGTGTTTACCTCCTCAGACCTTCTCAGTTTGGTCATTCTTGAATACTTGCTCTCTCATATTCTAATACTTCTAACTTATTTTTCCCCAAACTGGAGCTTATAACTATTTCTTTGTGCCTTTGAAATAGTTTGTGTTTATACCTTCCATGTTGCCCTTAAATGAGAATAAAAGTCATATTAATTTCAGCAAGTGGTTTGTGGCTTCACGTTCTTTGAATTACCATATCTCAGTTTTAGTGAGGTAATTGAGATGCAGCTATTAGAGAGTCATACAAGTGTTTTTTGAACAATACTCCATATATATGAATTGGAGTGGAAGTATTAAGCATTTCTGTTTGGGTGTTATGTTGCAGCTTGTTTAATAGCGAAAATGTACGAGTCAGCTTTACTTTAACTTATTTATGTTAGCATATTTTTGTGTGCTATCATTTGTAAATGCTGCAGAATGTTTGAATCAAAACATGTCTCTTAGTGTGCTATCTAAGGAAGAGATTTTTGCATTTCTGAACTTGGATTTTCATGGAATGCATCCTTTTAAATAACGGATACTTACTACATATTCTCTTGGTGAGAATACGACCTAATGAAAACTATAGTGAAACAAAACAATAATCTCCTACATTCTGTTAAATTATTTGGTATAATGTCTATTTAATGAAACTAAGTTATGATTTAGCATTAGATTAAAGGGCTGGGAGATTGAAGATGGTAGCACTGTAGCACAAGTAGTTGGCTTTGGGTTAGACACTTTTTCAAGTGGATAAATTAAGTCAGTATCAGCAATCCTTACTGACCACATGTTAGCAGACAGTAATCTTTTTCAGGTGTCATGATAGGTCCCAGCTTAAAGGAGCTTTGAGGGAAGATGTGATACTGAGTTAACAGACTAATCTGAAGTTGGTTCTGTGCGTAAGAGTAATAACATTAAAGAGGATGGTAAAAAGGCTACTGTCCACATGTCTGGTAGAGCATATGAGAGAATGGGAGTGAGCAGTATAAGGGGTGTATGCATGGAAATAGAGTATTTTTTGTATTGAAGCAAAAAAATATTAGACCTGCAAATGTTATTAGGAGGTAGCTGATTTGTATTGTCTAGTAAAATGTTTTTGATGGTTTATTCTAGTTGATTATAAATTGGCATACTGTACCCGTTCCCTTGACCAGAATTTCTGGGATTGAAGTTTTAGTGTGTAGAACAGTACTATCCATCTGTTGTGTTGGATATTAACATCGGTATTTCAGAGACTTCAATGAGTAAATTATCCTGTCTTGAAAGTTTTCTTACTCTAGTTGTCAACTATTGTACAGTTGAAATAAAACATCAGAACTGACATCAATCAAATGATGTCTTACGGAGGGGTGGGGAGAAACTGGCATTCCTGAAACTCCTTTTTTTCCGTTTTGTTTGTTGTGCCAGCGTATTGCACCTGTGATAGGAAATGCTGACTTGTGTTTACATATATATGTGTATAATTTTTGCTTTCGTAGAAAGTTTAAATGTAAGCATTAGGTTTAAAACAAGAATTAAGTGTTACATGTTTCTTTTAGTATTTATTCTTCACATTAATCATGGTGTAACGGCTTCTTCTAATGAAAAAATTATTCTTATGCCTTTGGCCGTCCTTTGTGCATTTTACAAGTGGTTATTCAAAGGATAGTAGCAGTTAAAAGAATGTAAGCTTTAAGTTCCTTTATTTGGTGAGTTGTTTCTTCCCAATATCTAATTACATTGTATGTTTTCACAGTGTTTGCGGAAGTATATGGTATATTCAGGGTTGGATTAATACAGATATTTTTAGTAACTGTAGATTAGTTTCAATTAGTATTCTTCATCACTGCCCTGTTTAGTTGGAACACTTAATGTGAGATTTTGGGAATGAGGCATGCATCTTAATCTGTTTGCTCCTGTTAAATGTGTGTGGGGGCTACATTCTTTGCTATTAACACAGTCTGTAAAGTTAGAATGAAAAGCCAAAGAAACACACTTCTAGTGATGCTGTTTCACTGGGAAATGTATATGTTTAATATGAAAGATGTTGGTGT
Organism: Nipponia nippon; assembly: GCF_047370975.1. Taxonomy (NCBI): domain Eukaryota; kingdom Metazoa; phylum Chordata; class Aves; order Pelecaniformes; family Threskiornithidae; genus Nipponia; species Nipponia nippon. The sequence goes on along the minus strand of NW_028262290.1, from coordinate 39,523,274 downwards.
AGAACTATTTTGTGTCATTGACTTAAGATCTCAATACAGACAGAATAAGAATGAAAATACATTTACAAGAGTATTCTATGTTAGTTGTAATGGCAAACTAAAAATAATTCTGTTTTAAGTGACCTTTAGATACCTGTGAAACAATAAACACAGCAGATGCATGTTTTATGAAGATTAGCTGTCAGTATGAGGAGATTAATTTTGATATGATTCTAGTCTTGACATGCAGCTGTTTATTCCTTTATTTGTGGTTGCGTACTTTTAAGAAACTTGTATGCCGCCGTCTATGTTTTTCATTATACCAGAACTGTATTTGAGAATTGTGCTTTCCATACTATTTGGTTAAGTCTAAGCAATGGATGTGGCATGGACAAAAGATTTTGAGGCTCATCCCCTGTGTGACTGGGCCAAATATAAAGAGGAATATAGTGTTTCAGCTCATTAATATGTTACCATTGTGTGCAAATTCAGGATGATTAATGACCTTAACTGAAACTCTTTATGGAAATCCTCCCCCAACACCTAATGTTAATTTAAATTTGGTATTTAATTAGGAATATTGTTCTATCAAGTTCTAAAACCCATTGTGCTCACCATTGCTGGTGATATTTGGCTGTAGATAGTAAACAAACGCATTGTGCCAGTTTGTAATAACTGAAGTGTCAAGTGTTCTGACTGTTAAAACTCCAAGAAGATATTCAAAACATGAGTTGCTTTCTTCCTTCCCAGATATTTGCTTTGAAAAAAAAATCTGTTGTTCTGTGCTAAATTATGAATTATTAGCTCTTTTTACTGCTGTCTGAAGTTAATAAATTTTTCCTGAATTTTGGTTATTCCTTGTGATTATATCTATTCCTTTGTCATTTTTTTCCAGCTAGTTTCATTCCCTGAAGGCAGTTTGTTTTAGAGATGTTAAAGTCAAATGTGAAAAAAATTGAAGTGACTTGGTCCAGGCATCACTTGGTTTGCAATGTGAACTTTGGGTGGCAAAAGAAAAAAAACAAAACAAAACACCCAATGATACAGAAAAAAAACCCACTCTTAAACACTAGCTCCAACAAAGTTGAAGGTTTAGTTACATGATTGTATATACTTTTCAGAAGCCTTTGCTAAAAGAGGGAAACTACAGAGTCAGCTCCTAACTCAGTTTCTCCAGCTGTCAGAAAATTTGCTGGTTGGTTATAACTTCTGCTGTTATGGTTTCTCAGTGCACCTTACTGATCACTCTAAAACTTTTTTTTTTTTCCTTTATTGAACCTATTTGATAAATAACAAAAAATTGCATTTGCCAAAGCGGTAATTTCTTTTTGAGAAGAGGTCTTCATCTTGAAGTTGTATAATTGCAAATTGCTGGGTTAAGTCCATGTTCTGCTTTGCACCATGGGAAACAGTGGAACTTTGAAATTTGTGCAATTTCACTTTGTTTGAATAGTAGCCTGGGGGAGGGTGGAGAGACGCTTCAAGTAGCTGGGCAGCTGGAAAATCCCAGGTAGGTGTAATGCCTTAGATGAAATTAAAGGTAATAGGAGACCAAGAAGAGCACGTAGGAAGAGATTCCAGCATATAGTGGCATATATGTTGGGAAAGGATTGTAATCGCCCTTGGGGCCTTTAGCTCTTGTTTCTGTCTGTCTTTGTACTCTCTGAGCTTTAGAGATGCCACTAATGCAGTACAGTATAATATTTATGTAGGAAATAGAGAATTAAATAGCTGAATAGTGGTGCCCTTCATGGTTGTCTTGGTGGTAACTGACTTTCCTCCTGGCAGGAGAAAGCTGTATGTTGCAACTTTCCCTGAACCTGTTGAATATGTCTGATCTGGTTGGTCTGCAGATTTGCACTTGGTCTGGTACTTCTGGAAACGCTGGATTTACTGCCTGTGCAAATAAGATGTGCCTATAGTTTTTCCTCTGTGTGTGGAGCTCAGGAAAGAGTAAGTCAGGAATAGTCTGCTCTGGTTGCCATCTTTCCAGACCTCTCCTGGGATCTGATCGGGATCATCAACAGAATGAGCTATTTTCTTTAAATTTAACAAAGTGGTGCTTAACAATAGTATGTTCAGTCTCAACAAAGCACAAGTAGAAGTATTTCAATGTACAGGCGATTAAGAAATGTTATCTAGATTAAAAGTGCATCATAGATTTTCCAGAGAGTATACCTAATACAGATTTACTTTTAGTTTCAGTACAAAACGGTTCGATTCATCAAAAGGATGCAGTAAATGATGATGATTTTGAGCCATATCTAAGTAGTCAGACAAATCAGGTAAGTGAATATTATTTACTATCTTGAAGTCAATTTTGGAGTTCAACTGACTTCCAGACTTAATTAATTTTTGGATGATACTTCTTAGCATTACTTACTTGCCTGAATATTGTATCTTGTCTTATCATATGGTATCTTAAACAAGTAAAGTCGTCTTAATAATTCTAGAAAAGATTCAGTTAAAAAGCATGCTCTGATGTCTCCTGCTCTTGAGCTCTGACTTCAGAAAAATTGGACACAAGAAGCTTGAGGAAAAAAACAAACCCCAAAACCAAAACCCAACCCCCCAAAACAAAACCCCACACCTTAAATTTACAATGAAGTCATCATATATTGGATGCAGTTCAAAACAACAGTTTCATTGGCTCTGAGAAAATATTAACTGTTTGGATGTGTTTTCCTCTGAAGTTGATAGAAGTAGCTCACAGTTGATGGCACGATCGATTGAAGCTTAATATTACTACAGCTTGGTATAAGTCTTTTGCCAGGAAGCTAATGACTTATTTTTCAGAGCTGTGAATTGTCTGTCTAGCAAAAGTTAATATTCATTAAATGAAGTTTGTAAGTTGTAGCGGTCTTGAGAGAGGAAGAAGGTGCAAATTATTAAAAGAATTTGAGAATTTTGCTTGCGTTCCCATTTTTTTCAGATAATACAATGTTAAGGGAGTGTCAGCTAGGGGATGATAATGTGCAGTTTTTTCCCCAAAACATCATCAGAAGTTGTATGGGGATAGTCCTTCAAATGTCTTGGAGCTTTATCTTCTCAAGAAGTAAATGCTGTGGAGTCTTGGGAGTGGAATTTGAATTTAGCTAGCAAACTTTGTTCTGCTAGACCACAGATTGCACTTAATGCCCATTCTCAGTAGTGTGGAAATCTTACGGTTTGATTGTTGTTCCCCCTGAAACAAACAGGCATCCTTGCATCCTTTTCACTGTAATATTCTGGCAGGTGTTTCCAATTAGAAGTGAGAAATTTGACAGAAAACTAAGAATACCAAAGCTTTAAATCATAGTTGCGGCTATTTTTCTGTATTTATGAAACTACAGTTGTTATGACTTGTTTTTTAAAGTAGCTTGTTATTTTCTTGATACTGTTGACATGGAGGCATTCTAAGCCTAGCTCAGTAACTGAAAATAAAGATAATATATTAAAAAAATGGGGCTTTTTAGTGCTTTGAAAAGGTCTCTTAAGGAAAAAATGGCCATATCTAGCATATACCTTGTTTATCTTTTGCCTCTGGAGGAATGGTGGAAGTTACAAATTCATTAATATAATCCTTAAAAATGTTTTGGACTGTATTACAGGTTTTTTTTCCCTGAGCATAATTGTCTATATTGCTGATTTTTGTTTTATTTTCTTGCAGAGTAACAGCTATCCACCAATGTCAGACCCATATATGCCTAGTTATTATGCTCCATCCATTGGATTTCCATACTCTTTAGGCGAAGCAGCATGGTCAACTGCAGGTGACCCTCCAATGCCATACTTGACAACTTATGGACAGATGAGTAATGGTGAACACCATTACATACCTGATGGTGTATTTAGTCAACCTGGGGCATTAGGAAATACCCCTCCATTTCTTGGGCAGCATGGATTTAATTTTTTTCCTGGGAATGCAGACTTCTCTACATGGGGGACAAGTGGATCTCAGGGACAATCAACGCAAAGCTCTGCTTACAGCAGCAGCTATGGCTATCCACCTAGTTCTCTTGGGAGAGCCATAGCAGATGGACAGGCTGGATTTGGCAGTGATACTCTGAGCAAGGTGCCTGGGATTAGCAGCATTGAGCAAGGCATGACTGGACTGAAAATTGGTGGAGATATGACGGCTGCTGTAACAAAAACTGTAGGTTCAGCTCTGAGCAGTACAGGTATGACAAGCATTGCCGCAAACAGCGTGCCCCCAGTTAGCAGTTCAGCACCTAAACCAACCTCATGGGCTGCCATTGCAAGGAAGCCTGCTAAACCTCAGCCGAAACTCAAGCCTAAAGGTAATGTGGGCATTGGGGGCCCTGCTGTGCCACCACCACCTATAAAACACAACATGAATATTGGAACTTGGGATGACAAAGGGTCAGTGGTAAAAGCACCCCCAGCCCAACCAGTACTGCCTCCTCAGACTATAATCCAGCAGCCTCAGCCATTAATTCAACCACCACCACTGGTGCAAAGCCAACTGCCTCAACAGCAGCCTCAACCACAGCAACCACAACAGCAACAAGGACCTCAGCAGCAGGCCCAGCCTCACCAGTTGCAGCAGCAACAGCTGCAAAACCGCTGGGTAGCTCCTCGTAATAGGGGTGTGGGCTTCAGCCAGAACAACGGAGCTGGTAGTGAGAACTTTGGTTTAGGTGTTGTATCTGTCAGCTCCTCACCTTCTGGTGTGGAAGTGCACCCAGTGCTGGAGAAACTAAAGGCCATAAACAACTACAATCCCAAAGACTTCGATTGGAATCTGAAGAATGGACGTGTGTTTATAATCAAAAGTTATTCAGAGGACGATATTCATCGCTCCATTAAGTACTCTATCTGGTGTAGTACTGAACATGGTAATAAGCGCTTGGATGCTGCTTACCGTTCCCTGAATGGAAAAGGCCCACTCTATTTACTCTTCAGTGTGAATGGCAGTGGACACTTTTGTGGAGTGGCTGAGATGAAGTCTGTTGTGGACTACAATGCATATGCTGGTGTCTGGTCTCAGGATAAGTGGAAGGGCAAGTTTGATGTCAAATGGATCTTTGTCAAAGACGTTCCCAATAACCAACTGCGGCATATTCGCTTGGAAAACAATGACAACAAACCGGTTACCAATTCGAGGGACACTCAAGAGGTACCCCTAGAAAAAGCCAAGCAAGTGCTTAAAATAATTGCTACTTTCAAGCATACCACCTCAATCTTTGATGACTTTGCACATTATGAGAAGCGTCAAGAGGAGGAGGAAGCCATGCGTAGGGTAAGAAATCAATGTCATTATAGTAGCTCTCCTGTTTTTTCTGTTTTTGGAAACCTTATTTTTCAAACAACTGGAATTTCTGTGTGTGAGTGTTGAATCAGAAAGTGGTGCTTTTTACGCAAGGTGTCTGTACTTGATAACTGGCTCTTAATGAAAAGATTTAAGTTCTTGTAACTTGTTTTGCTAACACAGGCATGTGTTTAACCACAATACTAACATAGGCTTGCATAAGCGGACTTCTAACATGTTTTACTCTTCAGAGTAAACAAACTGAACTGAGCGTATTTTCTGTAACTGAAATCTTCTAGTTTAGATTTTTACGGTTTCTGGATGTCAAAAAAAGGACCTGAAATTACAGGAGAAGCTTACTTTATTTAACATAACATTTCAATTCAATTCTGCTTTAACAAAATGTTAACAGCATGATTGCTGTGAAAGGCAGGTTTTCCCCTTGATTCAGTTTGTCATTTGAACGATTGTGAAACACAGAAGTGATACAGTGATGATTTGTACAGTGTTGGAATAACTTTTTGGACATTTCTGATAATGCATTTCCTAAAAAAAGTAATGTGTAGTTCACTTCTGCGAAGAAAAGTATACCTATGATAAATCTGTAAAGAAACCTTTAGTTCTGGAGGTATTTCAGAAAAACAGACAAGGGAAAAAGGCATTTTATTTAAGCTGTTTCATAGTACTTGTCTACTTTGTCTTGTGTGTACTCTCTGTGCTAATAACACTTGTGTTCCCCATTGGCCACAATATTTACTTTTGCTATATTTATTTTCTTTCCCGGCTTGCTTGTAACTGTAAATATATGATTTGTCTCATGGTTAGAAACATTTCAGGAGCTATTGTGCCAGTGAGATGATGTGCAGGTATTCAGAAATGGGAGTTTGCATCAGTGCAGTTTGGTGATAGTGGTCTCCATTCATCCTATCGCACCACCTACTGAATAAAAAAACCCCGAAAGTCTAGAGTTTATGCTAATTAGGAGCCTTGTGGGATGTGAAGTCCTGAATTGGTTCACTTCTTGAAGCTGCCACAATTCTGGCTGTGTAAGAATTTCACCTGCTTCACAACCTCCTTACTTCTCTTAGGTTTCTAGTACTGCAGTGGTTCCATCCCTCTTGTACGTTCCTAATCCTTCAATACATGTTGCATCTCCTATAGACCAGTGCCGTGCACTCCCGAAATCAATTTTGTAGTTTTATTGCACAACTCTGCAATAAATTGTCATGTTGGAAGTCTTTTATTGTTGGGAGGCAAGATGAATATCCCAGTTGGGCGTGTAATGCCTTTTGATTTTTTTTTTTCCTTTTTCCTAAAAAGAAAACTGAATGCTCTAAGTCAGTATTGTTACTTCCATGCCATCTTGATGATGGAAGGATGGGCTGCATTCTTAACTAATATTCAATGTAAGGGGAGAACTGACTTTTTCAGGCTTTAGTAAAACTTCACTGTGATTTTGGTAATGTTTCAGGAGGACTAAGGTTATCATGTTTCTCTGGAGCCTTCATGTTTCAATATTTTCTGAAGTTTTGGTGTTTTAAGACACCTCACAAATAACTGGTTTGCTTCAAAAGTATCTACTTTTGTGAAAAAACTTACCAAAGGAGTCATAATTCAGACATACCCTAGAAACTCAGGAAGATAATGTGTTTTATTTGTGGTTTTGTTCCCTCTGTAGTAGATGAAAGCCGCAAAATGTAATGGAGAGGGGAAACATAGATTATTGGTAGCATTTCTATGTATGCTAAACTTAAAACTCAAAGTACTAAATTCAGCATTTAGTAGGTCTCTAACTAGATGACTGTGATTATGCATATTTGTGTAATAAAGTAACATTACTGTTTCCTTTCGTATCTTCAGGGAAACATACAGTATCTGTATAATTCCAGTACTGAACTCTGCATTTCTCTGTTAACAGTTGCCTTTCCCAGTACTACTGGGAGAAAACATACTTGTCAAGATACTTGCATAGTAGGCATTGATTCTTCTACAGTATCATACAAATTGGTTTTGTGGCAAATTATAAAAAATTACTTTAGAACTGCATATCTAGTTGTGAGGTTTTCTCTTTGTAGATGGATTTGAGATATGCTTTAAGCAAATGACTATGTACTTAAAATACAGGAAGTCCAAATTAAACTAATGACAGCTACTGAGAGTTCATCTTTATCATTCTCTTGTGATTGAGTGTTGATTTTAAACCTCTAGTTTTCTTCTTTTATCACACAGTGTACAAACAACCTGTCTTTAAATTGTAAACACACAGTTGTTAACTCTTATGATTCAAGAATAGTTCGGAAATGCAACGATGAGTATTGTAAGCTCTGGTTTATGGTTAATTGAGTAATCCTTTATTACCTGGTGCCAGCTAGGCTTTTATGGAGCTGTATTTAAATTAGTGCACTTTCTACTGCCAGTAGAACTGTGTAAGTTAAGTTCGTGCCCATTTTCTGTGGCAGCTGTGGCAATCACTTTGTTTCCAGTGTTTCTGTCATGAAAAATGTGCTTATTGCTGTTAATAAAATATTAAATGCTTCAAGCAGCAGTAATCATTTACATGTTCCTTAAAGTTCAGTTAATGTTTTTTTGGTGCATAGGTGGTAACAAACTTTAATACAGCCAGTGATCTAAACATAGTAAACAGTGTATGATTTATGGATTTAATTTACTTTATAACTGTTCATCATTCCAGCTAACTTATTTTAAAATAATTGGTTGTAAAAGTTTAATCTTAACAACTCAGGGGGATCAATAATTAATTTCCAATATGACCTAGCAGTATGTTTTATTAAAATATGGCAGTATACTTATAAAAGTGCAATGAATAGTCTGTGATTAACATGAAACTTCAGTAACTTTGCTGTTTGATAAAGGTTACTTGCAAAAGACTATGAATAGTCTCTTTAAGTGTAAATTTTAGAACTCTAGTGTCTACCACTGTTTGATGTGACCCTGGTGTGGGTAAGGTATCTACAATTGGGGTTGAAAACAAATTTGTGCAGTAATCATTCACACTATTCTTACGGCTCAGGTTCCCATGTCCTATTTTAAATGTACAAGTGCTGTGATCTTTCACCAAAGGAGCAAACGAATCAGTGATGTTTTCCATGAGTTCTGTCAGTAGTGTATTGAAATAATCTGAAATTGCATTAGCCCTTAGTTTGAACTGCTGCTTTGTGGTGTAAAAGTCCATATTTGTGTGCAGATTATTTAAAAACATGTTTGATTGTCTTTCAACAGAAAGCAGTAGCAATAAGATCTAAAAAATGGAACAGAAGTCTTAAAATATGCCATTTAAGAGCATGTAATTACATTAGGAAAATAAATGGTATTGAAAAGGAAAAAAAATCTGTATTCATAGTTATGTGCCTGATCTTAAGTAAATATATGGATCAAAATGAAATGTGGCTCTGATTAAAAACACAGTTGTTGGAAGATTACAACTTCCTCACCCTCAGATGGGGACTTGTTAATCTGCAATTACCAGTTGTTCTAGGACTTCTTTTGGTGCTTTTTAGTGCAGAATTCTACTTTTGTAACACCTAATGGAAAAAAAAGAACATGGTTCCACATAACTGTAGAATGCTTTAGATGGTTTTCTTAGTGAGATAGTTCAGAAAAATAGTTAATTTTTATCCATGGGAGGAGAAAGAGGAATTCAGTATATATTTGTGTTTATCTAATTTGCATTCGGAATTTTTACTTTTTAGGAAGCCTTTAAATGGCAGGTAAATAAGCGTTTAAAATGTTAGCTTTCTCCTGTTGTACTACATGTCTTGTAATAGGAATGCTGATATAGCTAAAACCTTCTGACTCTCAAAAGGAGTAATTTCATTTTTCCCCCCCTCATTCTGATACTAATGTAACTTCTGTTTCTCTGATAATTAGGCCATAATCAGGCTGCGGTGTTAAGTAGTGTGACTCCTTTCCACTCCAGGACATTGCTGGCTTTATGCTTGAATTGATATTTCTTAAAAATATCTTAAAGGAAGGAGGGAAGTGAGAAAGCATCCATTAAGAGTGAACTGGAGACACTTCTTCCTCCTCTTACCCCCCAGCCATCAACTACTAGGTTATAATGTCAAAGTCAGATATAGATACATCCACAGTCCTGGTACAAGTCAAGGAAAACAGGTAGTTGACCAACATTTTTAGTATAGTTAAACGATAGTCATACCAGACAACTTTTCAAAGTTTGTGTACTTTGATCTAAAAGAGGTTCAAAACAGTAAATAAAACAGGTTATGTAACATCGTCTGAGAAACTTATGCATTTCCTGTATGCTTTTGATGATGTTTCAAGGGCCATTATTTTGCAATTTCCTTGAACTTGATGTTTATCTACAGTTTCATCTTTATAAATAAAAGTGATATTGCAGGTCTCGTGTCTGTTGTAAGAAAAACCAGTATGGTCAGAAAGTAGAAACAGAAGATAAGCGTTTGCTCCCTTGATCGTGAGATGAATATGTACCCCTGGTCTTGGGAGAATATGATTATTTGGAGCTAGAATAATTTTAGACGTACTGATCCAGAATTTTCATCCCATGATTGTATGCTTATTTGCCATGTCTTCATTTGCTTTTGCATCTTTAGTCATTTGGAAACACTTAAAAGTGACCTGCAAGTTCTCTTGTTACAGACACATGGATTTCAAAAGTGCCTGTTTTCTGTGCGTTTGGTAGTCAGTTGTTTCTGTTCAGAGGTAGTGTTTAGAATTTATGACAAGATGGCGGTAGTATGGAGAGGTCTGGATATTGAAATATGGTATCATATAGAGTGACTGTGGAAGCGTTTTTTGTAGTGGTGTGGCCTGCCTTTCTCTAGCAAGGGAAAAGATGCTGCAGCAGGTAAAGTGCAGTATTGGAATGTTTAATGAAAGAGATGCCATGTAATTAAACTCACGGGTGGTCTTAGTTTATAGCAACATTTGTATGGATCTTGTAGTGTTTTTCTTTTTGGTTTGAAATTCCTACCTGCAAAATCAAGCCTGCAGAGTCCTTTTTACAGAGTGGATTTAAATTCTCTGACTCTGGGACTTGAAAGACAAAATTGGTCTGTAAGACGAAAGACGAAATTGGTCCTGTAAGTTAGGGACCCCTATTGGAAAAGCTATGAATATCAACCAAATGGTTTACCTTAATGCTCAAGAGACCAGTCATTTTTGGAATCTAATTCTTTAGTGTTCTTAAATATGAAGGTAGCTGCAAGACAAGACTTCAAACTTGAATCGAGCTGGATCAGTGACAGCTCCACCTTTTCTAAACTCTCTGTCTTTTAAGTTGTGGTTTTTAAAGCAAAGGAGTAATTACAAATCTCTTCTTCCAGAGCAAAAGCCAGAACCTTGAGTGTACACGAATAGCTGTTGAAATTCATGCGGCAGCCTTCTGCTTCGTGCCACATCTCCTCAGATCGCACTGCTCTATTAAGAACAAATTGCCTAGAACACTGGTGCTTTTCCTGCAGTTTGCAGGGAAGAAATATGCCTGCATATTGCAAGGAAGTCGCAACCTGTGTGCTTCTCCACACGGTACTTCAGCCTTGCTTCACTGGTTCGTGCCACAGATGGGCTACTTAGCAGAAACTTGAGTGATGATTGCTGGTGGTCCTTTGCTGGAAAAAAATGACGCTTTAAAACCATACAGATCTTGCATATCTAGTAAAGCTGTTTCTGTAGATTCAGTTGAATGAGGATTGTTTAAGTTTTGTATCAAAACTGATTGGCTTTAATCTTCAAATTACTAAAATTCGAATCAGATGATGACCTGTTTGAGCCCAGTTCTTTGTGTGCACCTTTTCAGAGGTCTGGTAGTGTACTTAATATTGACAGGTAACTATAATTATTGTTTTGCTGCTGTACCTAGGGATTATAGTCAGTTGTGAAAAAGTACACATAAGCTTGCATGTTCATTGCACTTTCATATAGAATATAATGAGAAACCAAGGTAAAATAAGTTCATGTTTCCTCATGGCAGGCTGGAATTTGACTTACACCTGTGCAAAGAGCATGCGTGGTGAGGCTTAAAGAAAAATTGTCTGAGAAATTCTTCCCCGGTGTATTTTGTAGGCCCTGCAGTGGATGTAATTTCCCTTCAAAGGCTACTATAGATTCCTTAGCAGAGCAATTAAATAAGATCTTGTTGTTGTTGCCCATAGGCATCAGAAAAATTAACAAAGGTGTCAGAGTCATCCTTCTGCTCCTTTTGCTGGCACAGTGATCATCACTGAATGCAATTTCCGTAGATGTAGTTAAAAGCTATCTTGTTGTCAGTCTTCAAAAGACAATGTTATGCTGTCAGCATTGTTAACAAACAATAATGAGGATCTAGAAGCTTGATAATTTTGTTTTTTACTTTTTAATGATCTTGCTGAAATGGCTGTCTTATAACTAATTAAAATCTGATATTTTAATGTGTAACCATGTACAGCACTGAAAGGAAGCACTTGCTTCTTGTAGTTAGAGTTGGCCAGTCCATCATTGAAAGGATCCACCTGGGAAAACAAGACTAGAAGGGCTTTTCTGGCTCATGGAGTTGAAGTTTGGTTTCTGCAGAGGCTTTCCTCGTTGTGTGTTATCATATGGTATCTTTAAAGTAGTTAGGTTTCTTTCCCCACCTCTGCCTTCTGAATGTTTGTACCGTGTTATTTAGTGTGCTGTGGAATTTCAGATGTGGATTAAGTTCTTACTGCCTTTATCGTTACCATAATAAAGTAATATGGTCTGTCCACGTTCCACTAACAATGCATGTGTCTGCTCAAATTTAAATTTATTTACCTTTTTAATGTAACTTGTTCACATTTTTACTGTAGCTAAGTATGTTTCAGAGATTGAAATAAGTAAAATGCCATCAAAACTAATAGGAAGAATAAATAAATTAGAAGTCTAGGTCTCATAGCTTTTCAGACTTTCTTAATTATATGCTTCAAAGCTTTATTTACTGTTTGGATTTCAAATCATCTGCAGCAGCAGGGTCTCAGATGACTATTAACTCATAAGGCTTACCGGGAGGAGGACCTGCTCTGGAGTTGTAAAACCTCATTTGACTGAGGTTTGTGCCTTGTAGTTTTCACATTGGGATAAGGAGTAGGAGAAAATGTGTGTTTAAGGAGGGGATGGCGTGCCCACGGAAAAATTTCTAGGTCCGTGTAAGGCTTCTAGAGATCCTTCCCATCTGATCCTTCCCTCCCATCTTCCCAGAATTCCCAGAAGTGCTTCTCAGAAAAATGTACCTGGTTTTGAGGTGATCTCTGTCTTCAGGAGATTTACCCTCCAATTTAGAATTCAAGAGTGAGAAGTTAAAAAGGACCTTTATTTTACACAATTTTAAAGTTTCAGTAATGTAGTTTATGTTAACAGCCAGTGAGATCCTTGTCATAAATGGAGTAAACTATTTCTAGCGTTTTTCAGTTTTCTCAGTAATCTGTTTTTCATTGTGGTTCTAAAGCCATAAGGTCAATGCTTATGCTGTCATAGCTGTAATGGTACACCGGGGTGCAATAAACTGCAGATTATGGCTGATGCTATTAGTAAATGAGATTTCATGGACTTTGCTGTGGCTTCTCACCACCTCTACAGCTGTCTGTTCTGCCTCTGGCAGGTGTTTCTGCCCGTGCAGCGGAGTTGGCAGAGGAGATGCATGCCTGCACCTCACTTCACAGAATGTAGTCTGACATGTTAGCTTACATTGCAGATGACCTGGGCTTTTAAGCTGAAGATTAAATTGCAGTTTGCAGTGAAGCAACTAAGATGTGCTACACATTCCCTTCTGAAGCTGCTGTAAGAATGCTGCCTCTTGGGAGAGGGGCAAAGCAGACAGCTTCAGACATGAACATTTTAAACATTGCAGTAAGAAGCAAAAGTTTGGCAAATTCAGGAAACGTTTTTGTTGCTTTGGATTTTGAAATTGTGTTAGCGTAGAGATTTCGTTAAATCTGAGGATAAATTACATTGCAGCTACTTTTCAGCATGGGTTCATTTGATTAATGCTCTGAATTCAGAGAGCTGAAATTTGGAAATAAGGCAGTCTCGCAGTTCAGACCAATTTAACTCCGTATCTTTGTTTGCACTAGATTGATGCATGTTTCCAAGGCCCAAGCATTTTTAGGTTCACCTTCACTTGGTTTTGTCAGTTTGTGTAGAACGTTATTTGCACGTGTGAAAACCGGTTCACCGTGTGGTCTGTGGCTGGCAGGTACCTTTAACCAGCCGATACATTCCCACACTGTTCTAATTAGAATGGTACTTAATTTCCACGTCCTGCTCGTAAACTCCCCCTAAAGCCGGGTAACCTCACCCTGGTGAGTTCTGAAGTGAAGCTGGCCTTTGGCAGGGAACTTAAAGTGACTGGAGAAGCTTTTTGTCGGAGAGCATTGCAAGAGATGTGGCAAAGGTTTTGCTTGTCTGAATGTAAGAAATAAGATACGCTGGGTGGAAGGGAAATGTAGTGGAATCCAGTCGGTACAGTGGAACCTTCCTCTGCTCTGATAGTGGAAACCTGATGAGGATAAAGTCTTCTGCTAGTTTGTCTATAATCCCTCTTTATACAAAAACAAACAATCAAACAAAAGCCACCCAAAAAAACAGAGGAGGAATACTCTTTGAGAAACGAAAAGGCAGTGGTAGCTACTGTGATCTGACTTAGAGCTGGGGGCGGGTGTAGTTTGGTTTTGAGTGTAATACCACTACCTGCGTTTTGAATAAATCCGGTTTTCTCTCTGTCCGTTTTGCTGTAGAGTGCCAGATGTCACTGATACCAATATCTGAAGAACATACTGTTCACTCGTATTGAAAAACGTCAAGATTGTATGCCTGCTTTTTAAGTATTTCAATATAAATGTAGTAATATGTAACTTTGAGACTACTGGAAGGGTGTGCTGGTGTTGTTTTGAAGCCTTTTTCCTCTATAGAATTCAAAACAGACTTGAAATTTGTAACACCTCCTTTATTTCATCCACCGGAAGCAGTTAGTCAGGATATTATTCCCTTTCTACTTTGAATTTTCATGAACTTAAATGCATTTTGAGTTCAGGGGCTACACAAAGCATAAGGTAGGTCAGTTTACTATGCAGCACTTCGCAAGGCAGAGAGAGGCTTTCTAGACAACTTGACTCAGTGGTTACATATGTAGTACTTGCAAATGGCAGGAACCGATGATTTTATTTGTATGTAGGTAGTATTTAAAATTGTTAAAATATTGATATTTCGTTATTTAACATGGCAGTTTCATAGGTTACTAAATACCGCAGTAGTGTTTTTCAGCACTTTGTGCAGTTCTTTCACTTGAAGTCTGCTAATAGTAGAGGAATAATCTGAGATGTGCGTGAGCAGGCTATTTTTGACTGCCTTACATGCATAGTGAGGCATGAGGCCAGCGATGATCTGTTTTCAGCCTAGACATGCGCTGTTAACATATCAGTTTGTATTAATGACTGATACTACCAATCTCGCATTTTAAAAACAGTATCTTACTATGCAAATACTAGTCATGTCTCTTCGAACTAGGAAAAAATAATTTCTAGCAGAATAGTCCAAGTATCGCTCTCGCTTTAAATATGCTGAAGTTCTGCTCTAGAGAATGTATAATCTTAGATATAGTATCCACTGGGACCATGAGCTGCTTATTATAACCAAGAACTCTGCAAGCTTTACTTTTTTAGCGTTCATCTTGAAGCAATTTGGAGGTCTGTGTTGGAGAGGACTGGATCATCTGCTGTACTCTAATAACCAGTATAAATGTTATGTGTCCTCTTCTTTCATTATAGTGTCTTTTTGGCAGAATTTATTTGGGTTCATATGCTAATTTGCACTTTTCCTACGTAGTTTCTAGCGTAATGAAGTTTCAGTGTGGTATCAGATAGAGTGGTTTTGAAATAATTGTTCAAGTGCCTCCTGGTTTATTTTGGTTTTCCTTGCTATGTTTATATTCCATTTATAACCTGCTGTGTAATGCGATAATAATAAAAATACTGGAAATGAGTTTTTTGTTCGCTTTTAAATGGAGGAGGGAATCCACCTCTCTTCCATGAAAGTCTTTTAAAACATTTATATAGCGTGCTCAGTTGTACTTATTAAGAAAGGAAATGCTACTGGAAGACAAATTCTTAGTTTCTTAGAGTCAAACTACAGTGTCTTTTTACAGTCTAGAAGATATGTAATGAAGGCAACAAGATACAGTTTATTGATCTGTTTTAATTTTTTTTTTTTCCTAGAGGTAGTCATAATGCCTAAGTGTATGTTTATCTTTAACAAAGTAGAGAAAATGGAGGATGATGATAAAGCACTGAAAATGTTACTTACTCTGTTAGACTTGTAATACAGAGGAAGAATTTGTTAGTCCCTGGCAGAGATACAGTGCAATTAGTATTTTAGCCTTTAACTGTACAAAGTTGTTTATCATTGTTTATATACACTTTGTTTCTTTACACCAAATGCAACATCTTGCAATGCTGTGAGGGCTTCGTAGTGAATATGGTCTTGACTGCAACTTAGGCTTGCATTCAAGTGTGGGGGTTTTTTTCCAGCTGTTCCTACCTCACACGTGTTGCATTTTGTTATTAAAAGTAATTTCTAAAAAAACTATGGATGACTCTTTTTTTTTTTTTTTTTAAAAATTCTTTTTCTCACCATTTGAGCAATGTGTTTGTATGGAGGAGGAGATACCGGGCCAACTTGTTCCTTTACCTTTTGATCTTGAGCACATTGAAACATTTTTTTATAGCGGGCTTTGAATGAGATATTTGGCAATATGATCTTTACTTTTTCAGGGGTATAGTGGATGGAGAGTACAATATTTAAATACTCATACAGAGCATTTTTTGACAAGTTAAGCAGAAGATTTAGGGTACCTCTTTCTTGCCTTGTTTGTAGGTCCCTTGGTCTCCTTACTCAGTTCACCTTGTGCAATATATTTTATTGGAAGTGATTTCAAAGTAATGTTATAAAACCTCTTCTTTTTAATAGTTGTTTTTGGGAACATATTTGCCTTTTAGTTTGATGTACACTTCTGTGTTTCTTTTTAAGAAGTTGACTTCACGTAGATACTTCATTTCCTTGAATGCTTGTTGCCTGATTTAGAGAAATTGCAAGCAATGAAACTGCTCTAATGAGAGGAAAGCAGATAATGTTGAACTGTATGTATTAACGTGATTTTCCTTTCTGTTTTTGTTTTTTATTTTTTTCAGGAGAGAAATAGAAACAAACAATAACTATATGGAGATGTCCTGCTAGAATTACAACACTAATGATGTAGACTCTGGAAATGCCTAATATGTCTAAGAAGACGTTATTAAAGCTTTTTTCTGCTTAAGGTGACATCTTTGAACACTTTAACACAAAATTGACTCTTCTTGTAATGGTTCTCATCAGTGCATCTGCCCTTATACTCTCTCACCAAACACACTTGAGAACTGTACCTTCGTCAAGCACTTTCTGTCCTGAAGCTTTTACCAGTATCTGCTGTCTTTTGTATTTATGCATCCTAGCTAAGGCACAGGAGACGGAACGAATGCAAGGATTCATTAACTCTTTGAATTTGTTAAATACTAACATTTAACCATTAGAAGTGGTTCAATGATGTGAGATTCACATTGCTTCAACTTAATTTTTTCTTTGTTGTAGTTTTTTTAATTGTCAGTTTTTAGCTATTCAACAGATTAAAAGCAAATCATGCCATATTTAGTCCTGGAGTAAAACTCAAGTCTAAATGTTCATGTGAAAATTATTGTAGTAATCTTTTAATATGGCAAAGCAACTTTAAGCTGCAGTTTAGCCAAATGAAACGTAACATAAAATTATATTAGAATGACATTTCCCTTGTTTCAAACTGTTTGGTGTAAGAGAATATTAATATGCAGCTTGGTGGACACCACCAGTTAATGCACATTTCTTTATTTTTTTTCTGTAACATGTATACTGAAAAAAGTGCATTTGTCTGAGGAACTGTTTGTTTGCTACCACTCAATGAATCTCAGTTTTGAGTAAATGTACCTCAGTCTAAATCAGACTTTTTATGACCTTTATAACTACATTTAAAATAATCTTTAATTCCTATTTCTGGGTGTTTGCAAGCCTGACAGATTGCTATCATGAAAGTGAAAATTTACTCCTCTAGGTGATTCACTAGCTAAATAAACATAATTCTTGTTTAGCAAGCATATACTCTGTTTCTCAAATTTTTTTGTTTCATTGGGTGTTTTTTCCCTATTCGAAAATATTTTGAGAAAAATGCTTTGATCCATGGAGATGACATTCATAGCCATGTTAACATGATTTTTGTTAGAACCATGCAACAAGAATTTTAGAATACATATTAAACTGGGTAATTCTGTACTAGTTTTTAACTTCTAAAAATTATATCTTTTGTTTCAGTTTATATAGCAACACATTCTATCTGCTGGAAGCGAATATTAAAAAAATGTTAAGCGGGTGTATTGACTGTACAAAATACTGAACAGCCTGTACCAAACTCCAGGGATAGCTTTCTCTTTTTAGAACGGCAATGTAGAAGTCAGATATGTTATAGCTTAAAATAGCGATACCAACTATTATTTGAACATGTTTCATATCTTACTGTCCAACACAGATGTTTATATTGTGTTTTGAGTCCTACATTTACAGATTCTGAAAATCAAAGTTCTGGAGCTTAAGTGGGAAAGGTTTGTTTTGAATACAGACTATTTTGCTATGTTTTACTTTCTCTCTTTTTAAGCCCCTTGTACTCTTCTAACCTTGCAAACACAAAAAGTTCAGTACACACTTATTTCTTGCTCATTATTTAAAATATTGTTTGAGACTGCAGAGTGGCAGATATGAATCTTAATTTTTACTGCCAGTTTTCTGGAAGCTCAAAAGGGAAGCCACTCCAATATTTTGAGAAAAGAAGCATTCTCACTTAAATGCAGATGTGTAACAAATAGCAAATGGGGTAAGGGAGGGATAAGCAAAGTGCATGTTGTAAGAGGAGACTAGGAGATAAAGGTTTCAAGCCCAAACCATATGAAATTTGGCTTGAGCCCAAAAATGTCTGCTTCCATGCGTTTCTGTTTCTTGCTAACAGGTTTTATGGCTATTTTTTTTCCCCTCTGTTGGCTGATTTATGGATTACTGCCTATTATTCTAACTGTCATTGATCAGTTGAAGTGGCAAAGGTCAATGTTGTGAGTCCAAAGAATGTAGTCCTTCTGATGATCCTTCAAGGGATCAGCATGTTTCTGCTTCTTTGTTACAAAAATATCTTATGAAAATGCACAGAAGTTTCCCGTTAAAAGAAAGCTACTGTTAGAGTCAGGCATTCAGGAATTGATTGCATGTGCAACCTTAGTTTGCTTCCACTGCAGTATTCATATTTTTGCAGGCTTTGTTAGTATTTCCTGCTTTACCCCTTGCCTCTTTTATTCTAATAGCATGAGCATTGCTCTTGGATTGAATCAGGTTTAGTATAAAATGGGTTCATCACTCTGTTGCAGGCTTTGAAAGCTTGGAAAATGAGACAGGATTGTGAGACAAGGAGGTGATCACATTTAGAGAGCTGTGACAGTTCTTATACTGTTTCAGGATTGTTAGCAAATCTACAAATAGAAGAGTTTCATTGCTGATGGTGTTAGTCATGTTGCGACCGATTTGTCGACTGCTGAGAGTTTAGTATGTGCAGCTGAAATTAAAAGGAATTTTATGTGCATATAAAGTACTGTAAAAATAGTATATAACATTGTAAAATCAGCTATGGAGTGCTGTACTAGTTAATGGACATGTGAAACTTCTAGCCTTCAGCTTCCTTATGCACGAGTTCTTTTCCTCCAGAAAGACAAGGAATGGTGCTTAATATCTCAAATAAATGTAGAAATACATTTTTTGGTCTGATTTTTCAATACAGTGAAGTTGTTGTAATGGCTGCTTGCTAAGTTGTTAATGGAGGATTCAGTGGAACCCCTTTTCCGTTCCTGATGCCGCCTCCTTTGTGTCAGCATTTGTTTTCCTGTGATCCACACTGAGCCAGTTCAAGACATTTTCTTCTGGTTTAACGGTCTGAGCAGCTCTCTCTGAGGTTAGATGTTTAGAAGGGAGATGGTGGGAGGGGAAGGAAGGAAGGAGATTTGTCCTTCCAGAAGCAGGTACCCACTGTTGAATAGACTTAGCTGCACTGTAGCTACACACCTATGGGGTGGTGAACCAGAGATGCAGCAGAATGTTTAAAACTGGGAAAGGCTCCCCAAGAAAAAAAAAAAAATCAATTCTGTGTTCAGTGTAAGATTTCGGTAGTGTACAGTGAGATACGATGTTATCAGACACGTTTAGTGATATCAGGAGGAGGGAAGAAATGCTGAGTATTTTCCATTTTGACTACTTTCTCCGCTTTGAAGAGACCTGAGAATTCATATAGAAAAGTTATTGCTGAAAGGCTTGTCCTACCAACACAAGTGGGACAAATTAAAGTTGTATGAGCTTTGCTAACCTTTGAGTGTCTCTTTGTAACATCAGCATCTTTAACATAGGTTTTTTAGTATTTGACTTTGACAAGAAATAATTCCTGGCAGTTAAATGCTCAAGTTGCTGGCTTAAGAAAATCATGGGCGCTACTTTATTTTGAGGGACTCAGATTGGGAAAAACTTGATATTCACAACTAGGCAAATTTCACTGCTTCACGTCTCTTGCTATTCTAGGCTTAATTCATCAAATACTTGCTTCTGTACATCCTCTTGCTCTGTTTTCTTCTTTTTGGATACTCTGGCAGTTTCATAATGCACTGTCTGCAAAATTTGGATGCAAAAGCCCCTTGCCAACATGATTCTCGTCCCAGACAAATCTGTGGCGCCAAACAAAAGATAATGTTGAGCTCTTGGTCAAATACAAATAACTTACTATTTAGGAAGAAGTATCTTAAATATTTGTCACTTTTTAGTCAAAGTTCTGTTTTGAAGTGCTTTCTATATCATAGGAGATTTACAAACTTGAATTATATTCCTTAAAAAAGAAGTTTTAAACTGTTTTGATGTACAGGTATCAGTGCATCTTTCCTAGCTGAAACTGAGTTGAAGCAACAGTGTTTTGAATTCTGTAAGTAGCACTTCCCTAAATTTTTCAAAATTATTGGCTGCTCTTTCACCGGAAAGATAATTAAATATTTCAGCTGATTCTGGCGCAGCGAAAATCCAGTGTGGACAGTCTTTGCATTTACTGCAGCACTGATTTTTAAATGAATAATTCTAGACATTCAAATACAAACCATCCTTTAGGAATGGGTTTTATGTTATTTTCAAAGCCGTTTCAACTCGTTTTTCCAACTACTTTGTTAAGGAAATACACACCAATTTTTCTTGTTTATTCTTTTGCCAGGTGAAGATCCATATAATTTAGTGATAAATTCAGAGAGATTGAGAGCAGTTCTTTTCCATTCAGTTGCAGCAAAACCTGATTTAAATTTTGTTCGTTTTTGTGTGCATTAGAGTATGGTAACTTAGATGAGAATTCTTTGGCATGAGAATTGACCATTTGATCTTATTGAATTTGTTTGCAAGTTTCAGTGAAAGTAACCTGTTCACATCCTTATTTATTCTATTTTCAGCCTCATATGTCTGCCATAGTTTAGCATCAGAGAGGAAAGAATTTCTATATGGATCATAGGAATTTTAAGTAAATGAGTTTGGCCTCTTATACAAATTACAGTATTAGTGTACAGCTGACATGTTTTCCTCAAAACATCTGTTCTATACTGTCTGTTCTTCTTTCTATATTTTAATAAAGTGCATTTTAATATGATGAATATGGACCTTTCAGTTCACAATGTCCAATTTGTATCCAGTCCAGGCTTTTGACAGTATTTCTCTTCACATAATAATCCTGAATCGTTCTTATTAATGATACTTTCAGTGTCCAGGGATCTCTAAGCCAAATATTAATAATAAAACTTGCTTTATTATTTACTTGTTTATTAATGTAAGGGGATGCATAATGTTTGTATTACCTGTTCTTTTCTGACCTTGTCCTTCCCCACAAGTGGAAATCTGACAAGAGAAGTCAGACACCAGTCGGATGTCTCCTCCAATCGATTTCCGTATGTATTTCACAAGAAACTGTTTTGCCACACTGCAAGCAGAGTGCAGATGGGTGGGTCTTCAAATATCTTCCTCCAGAAATCTGTTCTTAGTCAGATGTTCAAGAGGTAGTGAATTTCTTACTCCCATCTAAGTAAGCATTCCTTCCCACTTCCCTACCCTTTCTGGGAAGACTCCACTGTGTCATGTCTTTTGTCTGCTGCTTCCTTTGGATGCCTGTGAGGGAAGCCTGGCGCTGGATGCTGTTTTCACAATCTACAAAAAAGTTCCTGACTTAACGTATTTCCTTCTCTGGACAGAGGAAATCTGGCTGAGCTTAGCTTGTCTCAGCCTGTTTACCACAATGTAAATAGAGAAATATTGCTTTAATAACTGGATGAATTCAGTTTCCCATGTGGTGTATGCCACTTTTTTTTAATTTAACTCTGCAGCATTTTTGTTCAGAAGGTGGAAAGGGACATGATTTCATTGTCATTTTAAAGGGCATACAGTTATTTAAACACAAGGGTCTACTCTAACTGTTCTGAATTTTAGTGGTGGTGATAACCAATGTGTTAACAGTGAGAGTTTATAAGCTGTTTGCATATCCTGTGTGCATTTGCACTTGTCATCTTAATACTGAATTAACTTCCTTTGCCTGTAAAATTAGTTTGTAACACTTGAGAAACTACTTTTTTTTTGTTGTTTTGAATTTCATCCACTCTGAGATACTATAACATTTCATCTGCTTGCACAAGTTTACGTGCATCTTGAGAATGAAGTGGATGTTCATGTAAAATGAAACAAGATACTCTAGACTGATGACTGTATTTTAAGTTGAGCTTGTGGGCTTTCAGATGAACAAGCTGTCTTGATTTGTGCCCTCATATGTGAAGCATTACACTTTAATCTTGAACTCTGAATTTATGCATCCTTTCTTTCCTCTTCTGCAAACGTCTGAAAGAACCTCAGATGTTAAAAAAAGAAATCCTTGCTTTATGCTTAGTCCAGGAATAAAAATTTCCAAACTAAGCGTTTGAGCAAGCTAAATGGAGGTTTAGCTTTAGTTTGAGCTAAGCTATTACATTTCAGCAAAAGGGTAAGATAAAAGGTTGTGGATCTTTATCTACTGTAATTGTATATCTACTGTTAAAAAAAAAAAAAAAAGCTGAAACTTTATTCTGAAAGCATTAATATATGCAGCTGCTCTTCAGTATTACCCAAGAATCTTACAAGTATTTGCATCAGTTCAGATTAGCAGCTATGTAAAATAGGGGATGAAAGGACTGAGATCTTTTTTTCCCGGAATACAGAATTGTTAAATTGGTTAAAATTCAGATGTTTGTGCTGTGTGACTGGAATACATTGGATGTTAAATCTATCCCTCTTCTGCTAGTTCTCCAGAAAACATTGCTACTAAATTTCTACCGTAAATTTTTTTTTTTTTTAATTGGCTGCCAATTGGTTTTCAACTGCTTAACTGGTTTGCAGCTTAGTTCTCATGAGATGCTTCGCTGGGTCTTGTGAGTGTGGTGCTTCATCCGAAAATGTGTAAAACTGTATTTAATTTCTTCAAGTTAATGTAACTTAATTGCTATTAACTTGAGCTGTATTCCATTCAACTTCATATTTTATGATAATGCTTGGTCTTTCAGTTGTATTGATCATCATCTTTCATTTCAGGAATACCACATGCAGAACAATTCAGAGAAGTTTTTAGTTCCTGAAATTTATGCTTATTTTAAATGTTAATAAATAACTATCGTATCTGCTCTTTCGGTTGCTAGTGAGTATTGATGACTTTTTGGAAAATTGAAAGTCAAAGGTGGAGACAGGAATACTTGTCCTGGGAAGCAGATGAACTGCTGGAACACCAAAGAGAACTAACAGCTGTACAAGACAAAGGATGTTAAACAGCCAAGAGAGTGTTGTGAGGTTGATTCTTCACTCACACTTCAGTGTAGCTTTTCAGATGCTGGAAGAATCTTTTGAGCAAAGAATTAAGTGTGTTCACATAGTCCAGTTGAACTCCTAATGTGATCTGCTTGGGATTTTTTGTTTGTTTTTGTTGTTGTTGTTGTTTTCCCATTTATCTCCTATGTATCTCTTCCACTTTTCTCTTAACATGATTTTGCTTTTGGCCTTACATCAGTTTACAGTCTTAGAGTTAACTTGCGCTGCAGTGTAAGGTTCCCTATTTCACATTTTCTTTAAATAAGCCATATATTTACCAAGGCTTTGAAGGTTAGTTGTGTTCAGTGCATAGGCCATTCCCCTGCCCCAAGTCATCATTGCTGTTTACTAGGCTTCCCCAGCTGATTTCATCGTCAGTGATTTTTCCAGCCTTGCTTATTTTAAGTTGCTTATCTGAAGAAGTTATTCAGTTACTAGTTTATTTCTGTGAATAATTGTTAGTCTTTGGAGCAGGCTATACAGATAAGTTGCAGAATTTTTTTTTTTTTAAATCCTCATACTGATTAAATGACAAGATAATGAAATACAATTAAGTAAGTTCTACATTAGATTAAAAAAAATACTGAAGGTTTGCCACACAAGCTGTGTTTTGAACACTTTCACTGCTTAACTCTCTTGCAAGTTCTAGTTAGCTTTCTCTGTGCCAAATCTGCCTTAACGGTGTTCAAGACTTTTTAGGTAGACTGAAAAAGTCTCTGTTTAAACACAGCTTTTCTGCAGCATTACACCATGATGGAGTTTCTCAGTTTCTTTCTTCAGATCTAAGTAAGATTGCAGCTGTTGAGGAACTTGAATCTCATTCAGTGAGCCTACCTGCTTTCTCTGCAACAGAAAATTCACTTGAAAGGACGCTTTGACTTTCTACCTTCTTTTGATGTTTTCCTCCCATTCCTTGCAATTCCATTAATCATACCTATGGCATGTAAAAGAACAATGAGCTGTTGGTTTATTCGGTTGGAACAAGTGGGAGGGATAATGGGAAATCTTTCAAGAAAATGAGAAACAGATGGAATTGTGTGATATTTCCACCTGCAGGGAGCAAACTCACCAACAAAGCCTAAGGTAAAAGGAAATTGAGGAAACGCTGTCCAGATGTACTCTGTTTTGCTATGCATTTGTATGTTGGTTCAGTATGGAGCTAAGTTTGTGTTGTGGGTTTGTTTTGTTTTTTTTATAATTGAAGGAGTTTGGTGATCTTAAACCTACAGTTCTAATGATTACAAAGAATAAAAAGCTGTTTTTCAGTTGGGAGAAATTCAGTTTCAAATTTTTTTTTTTTTTTTTTTTTTAAAGTTGGAAGGTACTTCTGAGTCCTTCCCTCCTCCTCCATCCTTAAATCCCCGAGAAAAATCTACAAGCAGTGGAGGAAAAAGTTTGTGTAATGCAGATATGTGAACAAATGAGTTTAGAAGTTTGGAGCTTAGAGGCCATCTGCCAGCCCATGAAGGAATGTGCCAAGGGAACTGTCAGTCTGAGGTGCTGCTACCTGGGTGACCCTGGAAAATAATGCAGCTGACTTTTCAAAATGAGCGTGTGAAGAGAGGCTTGAAACAGAGCTTACACCGGTGTCAGATCTCAGATCAAATGACCTGCTGTTTTTTACAACTGTGCTCCTCAGAAATTAAGGTACCACTGAGGCTGAGACTTACCAGAGACCCCAAATGAGACCATGCCTGCTGCAGAGTATTTGTCTTTCAAATGATGCATGAGAAACAAGGGAGAAAAATACCTTATGGGTACAGATTGGGAATTAACGATTTAATGAAGCACTGGGATAATAGTGTGATGAGGTGTACAGAACAGAATAGCTACTTACTGTGCTGTACTTCGAAGTCATTCAGTGTGGTAAGATTTATTTAAAAAAGCTAGCTAATTTTTCTTAAATGCTGGTACCAAAGTACTGCTGGAGAAAGAGAAATTGTTATTAGTTTGGCAGTCAAAAGGTAATTTTGAAAGTGATATGCAAAATGTTTATTTCTGCAAACATCAGTGTCGGCAAATTTCTCCTGTTTGTATTTTTAGAGAAACAGATCTTCAACTAGAATGCAAAAATTCAATGCAGGAATTCTTACACACACTTATACCTAGTCAACCACCAGCAGGCATCAACTGATCTATATTTAATTGATAATGTAATAATCCTATTACAATAAATCACATTTTCTACAGGAGAGTTGAAGGACAGGCAAAGGGTGAGACACTTGCACTAGACTCTTCACAAATGGGTGTCCCTGGACTTGAAAGCTTGTCATTAAAAGAGACTGAGGAAACAGGGATAGCTGAGGGAAGAATGTGCTGGCAGCAAATATATTACCCTTTTTTTTTTTTTTTTGAGTGGGAAAAGGGTTAAATAGAAATCGGTACTGGTGAGATACATGGAAGCTCTAGGGAAAGGACACCGAAGGTAGAGGAATATTAGGGACTGAGAAGGGTTTAGTGGGGAAGGTACAGGATGAACCGCAGATAGAGAGGGTGTAGAAATGGACACAAAGGGATCTTTGAAATAGATTAGTTGACAGTAACTGGTGTTTTTTTTCAGTCTTAAGGTTGATTGAACTGGGAGAAAAGAACTGTAGCACAGGTATTTCATGACACAGGTAGGAGGAAAGAGTTGAAAGTATGGGTGCTTGCTCCCAGGATGGCTGCAGTTCTTTGGTGATTGCAACTTTCTGTACGAAGTTAAGAGCTTGACCTTGAATTGCTTCTGCCTGAGGAGGGAAGTCAAGAGGGAACCATCCAGGTTAGTAAGTAATTTACCTGTTAATCTGCTAGCAAAATTTAAAAAACGATGAGCTCTGTGCAGCTCTTCGAAGACAAGAACAGAAGTAGTGAGTCTTAAGGAAGACTACACCTCTGAGTATGAAATTTTTGCAGGAGAGATTTAAGACAGTTTTAGCCTTCCCCTGTCATCTAGCTCGCATCACTAATAATAAAAGGCTCACTGTGGCTGATTGGGATCCAATTTTGTAGTTCTCACAATCACTCTCATATTGCAGAAAGTTCTGGGACAATGTTCTTTTTCATTACAAAGTTTCACAGACTTAAGTCTAGCCGAAAGTCCTTGGTCAGTAATGTCACCAAGGCTAATACCCAATACAGATCAAATTAAAATCTTACTGTGATGTAACCCCCCAAAAACCTGTGTAGGAGTCTTCTACCCCACTAAAGAAATGAACTGAAATGTGGGATGTAAAAAAGATTTATTAAATTGCACTCAGTTCATTTTTTTTCCTGATTCTTCCTAAATCAAAGTACTTTAAACACTTTCATGTGTCTTAGTATTCATAACATTGTGCTCAAAAAAGGTCCTAAAAATAAACACATGAAATATGTAAGTAAAACCATTTTATTGCCTGAACTGAGATCCAGAAAGTATGAAAAGATACTTCAGTCTTAAGTTTTAACAAGTTCAAGAAGTTTGTTGCAGAAATATTTTGAAATTTCAACCCAGCCCTTTTTGCAGATATTTTACAATCAGAAGCTTCCCACAAATTGCATCCTATAAGAATGGATATGCCAGTTAGACCAAAGATCTGGCTAATCTCATATCTTGCCTCTGACCACAACCAGTGGTGAAACACTTCAAGAACAGCGTAAGAGCCAGGAAAGCATAAGCTGCCTCCGGCGCGGCTCTCCTAGCCTCCAGCTGGTTGCAGCTTTCTAAATCGGGACCCTTTTCTGGATTTTTACTTCAATGGATTAGTTCAGTTGCTTTATGATTTGTGAGTTATATAAATAGCTCAATGCAAGTTGAATAGATTCAGAAAACCTTTAAAAGGAGGAAATTCTATAGCAAAACATTTTTTAAAAAATTATTAATATATCTACAGTAGAAACATGACTCACTTGACAGCCAAGAACAAAAGAGTCCATTGAGAACTTTCTCAAAAGAACTAAGTTAAGCATGGATTTTCTCTGTTAAAAAGAATCTTTAACCAAATATGAAAAATTATCAAGATGATGAATGTTATTCTACAGGCAAAACAGCATTTACTTTGCAAAATTAAATCTATACTGCACATGACAGAAATGCGGTTGGCAAGTTTCAGTTACTAGGTGTGTCTAGGACGACTACCCACAGACTTTCCACACTCTTTTTCCCTTGGAAAAATACCTCCAAGCTCCAGCAATTAAGTTACCTTTGGAGAGAATTTGGTTGAAGTTTCCATCTTCAAATGTGTTTGGTATTCCAGAGGAAGCATACTAAAGCAACCTACAGGAGAACTAAATATAGGAGTTAGATGGGGGCAGGTGCTGCACTCCCACTGAATCAAGTGCTTCTGTCCCTGTACAAAGACAAAATGTGCTTGACGTTGGGTTAGTTACTGACTTGGGTTCGCTCTTTCCTATTGATTTCTTCCCTCACGCTTGTGTCAGGGCTTGCTGGAATTAGCAGAGGAAAACCTGTTCCCAGGTGAAAGTTGAATCCTTTGCTTTTAGCTGAAATGTAGTTGCTGGAGGAAACACTTTCTGAAGTAAAGAAATGGTGCTTAGGAATCCAGGTTTTCCTTCCAGGAACTTCTGTTTCCAGAACAGGGGTGAGATGCTGTTGGATATTACCTGTTACATTCTACAGATTTTAACCTGAGCGATCGGCCTTCTTTACAGAGGTAGAGCCCTTTTGTAACAGATTGTGAATTTCAAGTGTACCATAATTTACACAGAGCTCAGATTATTCTAATGCTGGCATAAAGATGTCTTTAACCAAGTTAATTTATTATGAGACAGTGAGAGCTAGGATGGAAAAAGTCCTTTTTTTATACATTGTGGTCTTAGGTTGTTATCTGTGCAAGTGCTGATCTAGTTGTCACCTTTGTTATGCACCTCTGCTGCCTGTGTGCCCACTTCTCCTGCAGAGCAGTATCTACACAGTTCTGGGTCAGAGCAATGAGCTTTGCTGCTCAGATGGCCCTCAACCAGACTGACCAGCACGCCTGGTCTGCTGCAGGCTTCTGACTCACAACTGGATCATGTCTGGTGAGTTTGGAGCAGGATCAGTTCAAATGTGCAAGAGTCTACCTCCACCAGGCGAGCAAACAAAACGGCTGCCTCATCCGATACCTGGGCAGGACAGCAGGTGCATCTGCATGTGGTGAAATGAAAAGATTTGGTATCCACAGTTTTCTGGCTTAATTCACTGATTTAACAGCATTATAGAAAAGGAGGGAACAGGGTTGTCTTTTTTTCTGTTTTTGTAGAGCAGTTTGGGTTGGAAGGGACCTTTAAAGGTCATCTAGTCCACCCCCCCTGCAATTGGCAGGGACATCTACAACTAGATCAGGTTGCTCAGAGCCCCATCCAGCCTGATCTTGAATGTTTCCAGGGATGGGGCATCTGCCACCTCTCTGCGCAACCTGTTCCAGTGTTTCACCACCCTCATTGTGAAAAATTTCTTCCTTGTATCTAGTCTGAATCTACCCTCTTTTAGTTTAAAACCATTACCCCTTGTCCTATCGTTATTGGCTCTGCTAAAAAGTCTGTCCCCATCTTTCTTATAAGCCCCCTTTAAGTATTGAAAGGCTGCAATAAGGTCTCCCCGCAGCCTTCTCTTCTCCAGGCTCAACAACCCCAACACTCTCAGCCTCTCCTCATAGGAGAGGTGCTCCATCCCTCTGATCATTTTTGTGGCCCTCCTCTGGACCTGCTCCAACAGGCCCATGTCCTTCCTTCACTGAGGACCCCAGAGCTGGATGCAGTACTCCAGGTGGGGTCTCACCAGAGCAGAGCAGAGGGGCAGAATCACCTCCCTCGACCTGCTGGCCCCGCTGCTTTTGATGCAACCCAGGATACGGTTGGCTTTCTGGTTTTGGTACCTCAGACTTTCTGTTGAACAGCAAACATCCTTTAATCTTCATGCCTTGGTTTCATGTCAGTCATGTGGGCACTTCTTGACCTATTAGGGAATAAATTAATTAAGTGTGCACATACTGTAAAGGTAAGTTTCACAAACTTCTTTTGTTTCAGACTTTCTGACGCTCAGTTGATCCCAAGTCAGGATAATTATTCCAGCTCTGTAGGCAGAGTTTGGAATAGATGCAAGAGGAGCTCTGGGAGGCTGTGTTCTCTCTCCTGTCTAAAAAAGCACGGAGCATGGGATTGCTAACTGCTTGCATTAACTAATTGTATTCCTCTTCTACCCTTTGCTTTCCAGCATCAGATATGTTGAAGGGGCAGGTATAAGCAGACCAGAAGTTTTTTTGGCTTTGTAGTATCAGCAATTCTTGTATGAAAATTGCTCCTTCCAGCCCTGCCAGTCAGGAGTGTAATACCAGTAAACGAAACAGTGTGCAGCAGTCGGACTGAACTGGAGGAAATAAAGATGCAACTTCTTACAAACATGAGTGTCAAAAAATTTAATTTGGGGGGTAAGTAAATGTGTAGACCGCTTGGTTATATTGGCATGTTTGATAGCACTACGAGGTGCCTTATGAGGAATCTTTAACTTTTTGGACATTCTAAGTTATTTTTTTTCCGCTGATGCCTGTATGTACTATCTACATCTGTAAGAAACTGATGAAGTCATTTGTACTTGCAATCTAGGTAAATAAGACCAAACTTAAATTCACTGGATATAGGCCTTGATAGCGAAGAACCATGATTGTTAACTGAAGGCATTTGGGAGATTTTGAATATGGAGCTGCCTTAATATTATTTGGGCATCTTTCACTTGAAATATTTCAAAAGCTCTTTCTGATTTTTCTTCTTAGATTAGGATGGTCCACCTCCAAGATAAATCTGGGATGTTAGAAGTATAATCTAAATTTGGATGGGTAGGATTTAATGCATGAGCCTAGCCTAGTAAAACTAGGGAGCAAAGCCATTTCATGCTAAGAGGTTGTTAGTAATAAATTAGAGTGCTTGTATAGCTTTACAGAGAGTAATAAATTAGGGTGTTTGTGTAGCTTTACAAAGAATGAACTAGACTTGCTTCCTGTAGGTGAATTAGCCTACAATAATAGTAAAAATGTACTGGGAGAAAGTAAAAAGAAAACAAAAGTTGAAATCTAGAGGACAGTTTTGCTCTGCCAAGGGTATGGGAGGAGTGGAAACATGATGGTTTTTAGCATGTTTCCTGGAGAAAGGTGACTGACACAGATGCAGCTGGGTATAATCTTTAGGCAAAATTAGACTGTAGCTGTAAGTGCTATCTTAACAGTTTGGGGAGAGAGAGAAAGACTGTCTTCCATCAGTTTAAATACATACCAAATGAAAAGTGGGGTAAGTACATCATGGAACATCCAGTGATGTCAATTTCACTACCAGATGAGCGAGATGACCGCTGGCTATTTAAGTGTGTACATCTAAGTATGTGTGTACATCTAAAGACAGGGCGCCACAAATGCACCAAGTAGTCTGATGTGGAGACCCGACAGAGAAGGGTTACGGCTGGTCCTGGGCATGACAGAAGCTGCTTAATTTAGAACCATGAGACCATGAAATGTTGCAGTGTGCGAGGGGTAAATATAGCTCCCGGTTTGGGAGGTATCAGGTTTGGAGTAGAAGGAAGACGGAAGCAATCGGGGCAAATTCTGTGACTAGCATGGAAATATTTGCTGCAGTCGCTCCATTAACCTCAGGCACCAAATATACTTTAGGGAAGCATTAGGGGAATGTGTCACTCAGCAGCCTGTGCCTCTGCCGGGCGGCCAAGGTTGCAGGAGCAGCGCTGGCGGTGGGAGCGCTGCGCTGGGTCCCTCCTCAGCTGCCTCCCTCCGCACCTCCTGTGCCTGGGGAGGTGGTTTCCACAGACTGTCTAGAAAGCGAAGTACTCAAGTATTTTGCTTTCCTTTTAGACTTACACTTCTGTGTTTTGACTGAGCGCTGCAGAAATCTGTTGATTTTTTTTATTACCCTCCTTTTTTGTACATTGCTGGGAATAAATGACATCCTCCAAAGTTCTTTATTCTTTTCTTTAAGTGTGGGAGGGCAGATTTTTGGGTCCGGTTCTGGTTCTTTTCAGGGACCTGTTGACTTCTGTGGCTTGGAGTTAGGTCCCCGATGGAGTGCTTGTCACTAAGCTTCCTACCATGATGCTGAGAGGCAGACAAGTCCCTGTCTGCTGTGTGCCAAGATACCTTGATATTGCTGCTTTGCTACTCACCTGTGCCAGGTAATTTCCATCATCTGTCTCTTGGGGCTGGCAAAGAGTGAGGCAAAATGCTTGCCAGAGGCAGTATAGCTCTCCAGCTTGTTTAATTGATTGTGGTGTATTTTTTGTTTTAGGAGAAATGTGTTCTATCTCTAGGACTGTTCCCTTAGCTTTGAAATTTTTGTTACTCTTTGATACAGTTGCTTCATGCAAAGTGATCTGGCTTTGTTAGAGAAAATCCGTATCTCTGTCTGCAGTTAAATCCAGCTTGACCCCAAAGCTGATAACGAAGATGATAAACTATTCATAAACATTTTTTCCTGATACTACTGCTGCTGTGCAAACATGAAGGGATGGTACTGTTCCAAGCTTGATAAGCAGGTATTTAATTGCACTTGGAGGAATTTACTTTTGGATAACGGTGTCTTTGACTCTTCAGAGCTTGGAACACTCTATGATGTGTGAAAATACCAGATATTCTCGGACTGGGGCGGGAAATTTACAAATATGATGAAACTCCTAAAACATGACAGCAGAGGGAGCCATTGAGTTTTGGTTTGTTTGCTTCTCTTCCAAAGGAAAAAAAAACCTCGGCCTTCAAGTTGTAGAGCACTTTTTCCCTTCACATTTAACTGAATAGACAGATGAGAATTTGGGGGGGGGGAAATCCACGTTAGTTCAATACATTTTACACTAGTGTCACTTGCAGTATTGAGATGCGCTAGATAATTGATTATATTAGCATTCTGGGCAGCTTTCTAAATAAATTCTGGGAACATAACTTTGCGGAGCAATCAATGACATTAGTTTGTCACATGCGCACACTCTACTAAAATGTGCAATGTTGTTTACTAAAATCTGTGCAATAAACTGGTGCTATTTTTGACCTGTATTATTAGTGGCCTTATTTTCATATCTACTGATATTTCTTTCTACTGTTTTGTATTTACTTCAGTCTATATATTCCCATATGTTTGCACAGTGCCTGGAGCTGTGTGGGCTTTGTGAGAATGTTAACAGAAGTTTCCAAAAGCAAGCTATATGTGCACAAAATGTGTTTCCACATTTTCAAAGAACTTATTAACAGATAGACTGCAGCAAATGGGTAAGAAGAAAGACATTTAAATTCTTATTATTGACTCTTCTTATTACCTGCTAGAAAGCACAACAAAAAATGGCAGCTCATAGTGCTACACGCTGTCTCCACAAACATATTGAGGCATGTGCTCCCTGAATCAAACGATGCGGCATAAACTGTGGTGTGGGAGGAGAAAGCGGAGGTGGGAAAATGAAGTTAGCTGCCTAGAGCAGATCGATGCCAGTTGAGATTTTACTCCAGGCATCTTAGTTCCTGTAAACTAGAGCTAGATGATAATGTTTGCCTTAGCAGCAGTGTTTAGCATGCTTACTGCATTTTGTTTGCATCAGGACTCTGCTATTGTGCAACACCTGTTTTCTAGTTTTAAATTGCAGTAGTAAGAGTATCACGTAAACTCTTCTTGATGATTTCTGTTTAGTTACATCCTGAATGCACATCAGTCTCAAAAAGCAGGTATCCTTCTTCAGTTCACAGGTTATTTTTTTTTATGAAAACATCTGAGATACAATGCTGATTCGATGTTTGAACACTACGCATGTCTTTGTGAAGGGAGACTTTCGTTTCATGCTTTTCTTGCCATCCCATCTTCACAATTGTTCTGGTGTACCTTCTAGAGCTACTGAGTGCTTGTCGACAAATGTGAATGTTGGAATGGACTTCAACAAACTTCTTTTTTTTTTAACATTTGCCTATGTGGGCAGACAGCATGCAGATCTGTCTTGCTGTCAAAAGGCACTGAAGGTTTTCAGTGTTCAGATGTGAAGAGTGGAAACTTCGATGTCCCTTAAAGCATGGCTCATAGTTATTGTTCTGGTGCACAGAAATCTGTATAGATCTGTTAGATCTTTGAAATCGGTCCAGAGTTCAGTGCAAATTATTAAATATTTCTTTAATAATAAAAGATTAAACTGAAGACAAAAATGCACTCAGGACCAATGCCTATGTTCTGAGTTTAGAAAACCTGGACTCATATATATGCACACAAAAATGAGAGTCCAGAGTTTAAATGCATATAGAAGTGAGACTTCATGGACATGCTAGAAGCCCTAATTGCTGCCAGACTGCTTGATGTTGTTTTCATGCTAGCATTTCATTTCATTTTTCATTCTAGCATTTCCACCTGTAGAGCTAAACACGTTGTAAGGAGGAACAGATTTGCTAACCCTGTCACTTCTGTGCAGTGGTCAACTCCCTGTATGTGAGCTGTAGCAGTAGTTTCAAAACGTAGAAAGTTAGATGGGAAACTAAGCTGCCAAACGGTTTATACATAATATGCGCTCCTTGGAGTGCATTGTATAACCAAATCTGCTGTCTGCAACTTCCAGATCCATGGAAAGCCCTTGTGCAGTAGATGAGACGTGGTATGTGCTCCTTCAAGAGCTGCAGCACAGAGGCGGTGCGAAAAGGGAAGAATTTTTAAATAGCATTTCTGTTGTCTTAATCCTCTTCTGTTTTCTGGTGTCTGGCTTCCTTAGACTGTCCCTGTACCTGGATTGCTCTTACAGTAACCTGTGCCTCTGACTATGGTGGTGTGATGTGTTGCATTTGCATCTGGGAGAGGGCTCATATTGGCAGCCAGGGTGCTGCTTATGCCAGTTTCTGAACCACAGCAAACCTCCTCACTAGCAGGGATAAGATTAACTTGTCTGGTTGCTGCTAATTGAGGTAAAAGGTCTGCAAGAAGGTGGTAACTAGACTTATTTTAAAGTGGAAGTCTGCATCCTCTGTAAGCTTTGAATATCATTAACTGCTCTTTGAGCAGCAGTTTACTCCACAGCTTCTTGAATCTTTGAGGATAGATTTAGTTCAAAATTCCCTTTAGAAAGTTTTTCAGGAATAGGAAAATATTAAGAAGGATGAAGGCAAACATCAGGTACTGTTACACTGAGGACCTAAGACTTTTCTGGATCACCCGAGAGTGATTTTAACCAAATGTTAAATGGGTAGTCATGATATCATGGGGTTGTCTGTGCTCAGCTGTGTACAATTGTATTTGGAAGCAGAGTGAAGGATTTCTGGACATAGCGTGAGCAAAGGGATAAAGTAAGCATTAATAGAAGGGGATGGAGGAAGAGACCAAAATGGTTTCCAATTGTAAATGATAAGCAATATAATTGCACAGCACCTGTATGTGGCAGGGCTAGTGGCTGCCCAGACCCAAGAAAAGTGGATAAACAGGTTGATGTCCTGTGGAACTGGTAGGAGTGAAAGTCTCCTTGTAAAAGACCTGCCTGTAGAAAACTGTGGTGAGGGGAAGCTGAGTGCTTGGTTCAATGCTGATGTCTGGAATGTCTCAGCTGAGAAGCCCAAATGTGATATTTCATGTTGTAGTATCTGTTGTATTGAGTGCATCTAAATTAACTTCACAAACTCTCAAATAAAGAGATTCTAAAGCGGATATTGGTCGTGTGCAGTCAAAATAATGCAGAAGTCCAGCTCTGACTTCTATGCTAACAAATCACTGGGGAAATGAAGAAATTCATACTTCCCAACAGGATTCCAATACAATTAATGGGATGTGTGCTGTTAGGTATGGTCCTGCAATATTTCTGTACCCATAGATGATGATCACTTTCTTTAAACAGAAATGATAAAAATTCTTCTAGTTGAGTCTATTGGTCTTTGTTCTAAACAACGAAATGACACTTCCAGGAAGAAATCTGTACGCGCAGAGCTCTGTAAAGAAAACACAGTCAATTAAAATCAAGATTCTGGGCATTCAGAGTTTTAGGTTACTATAAGTACTTGCGCTGACTTCAAAATACAGGCAAACCATAAGATTTTGTTTTTATTTGGGTATATGCTCTGAGATCAGAGCATCAAAACATGGACTTGTTCTTGCTTTTGAATTTTTTGAAAGATTGAATTAACATCTATACTCTTGAGATTTAGGCTTATCAAAATTTAGAGCTAATCAGAATGAGTGTTCTTTTTTTTTTTTTTTTTTTTTTAATTCAATAACTCTGCCATAGCTGTAAATTGATGGAATTATGCATTGGGCAGCAAGGAAGGGGCAGTAGACTCCTCTTCTTTTAAAGACTGCTCCTTCTGAAATCTAATGGCAACAGTTTATCTGCCTTAATAGATTTTCTACTGCTGTGCATTCAACTGGGTGTGCAGAAGTCTTGGGACACTAGTTTTTTAGGTTAAAAAAATAATAATTTTTTTTAACTGCTGTTTAAGACCCTGTTTGAATCAAAATGAAAATTTACATTCAGTATAGGAATTATATTTCAAATCCTGTTATACCAGCTAATTCTTTAATTGAGATAATTGATGTTTTACTTTAATGTATAATGCCTGAACTTAGAGTATCATTTAAGAAGTGTATTTTATTTTTCAGAAGGTCACAAAGACCTTTTACAAGTCAAGTTACAGATATTCCTAATCTCCTTGATGTTTTTATTTTGAAAATTTTCTAGTGCTAATAAAACCAGGTTTGCAAAAGGAGAGAAATCTTTTTTTCTTTAATCTTCTTATTTTAATGTATGTTTATAGCATGAGAGTGCTGCCAACTAAAACAACCTTTGTACCATCTTTATGGTTTGTTTTCACTCTTGCTCCCACTCATTCATTCAAGTTACCCATTTGCTGGTGGATGGTTGGTCATGTTATCATCTTCCTCTTAGAAGAATTATGGCAAACATCTGTTGTCTATGGCTTTTTACAGTCGATTTGAAACAGCTCCTTAGTTCAAAATGCAAAAATCTAATAACCTGAATTTCTAAGAACTTGCAATTAATTTAAAGCATGCAAGTTAAAAAAAGATCTTTGAAGTAATCATAAATGAGGAGAAAAGAAGGTTGAGGAATTTTGATGACTATTTTAAACAACATTTGAGTTAATATACAGGTTTCCAGTATACAACAGTAGAATTAACCTTTCTTTTTACTTCAGTACTTTTGTTGATATCACTCTTTTTTTTCCTACAAACTAATCATGCCATTCTTAATTCCTAGACAGAGCATCAAATGAAAGCTGGAGCACTCTGGCATGTCTGTCCATTGTAATTACTTTAAGATTTCTTTTTTTTTTTTTTCTTTTTTTTTGGTGAGAGGTTGACCTTGTTAGGTTTCAGCTGTCATGTAGTAATATACACAACAACATAGTAACATAGTATTATACACTGCAACAACCTTCATCTTCCCATATGTAATTGTCCTTCCTTATTGCCGTTCGCATGTCTAGATAGTTTTCAGTTACAGTTGCTAAAATTATGAAGTTGATGCTGAAGCTCTGTCACTTCTTGCAAATGTAATGTTTGACCTTTGTAGCTGTGTTCTGCCATTGGGACCCAGAGATAAACAACTCATCTTGTTGCTACTTTTATTCCTGTGGGCAGATGTATCGTATTGAGATCATCAGGTTGGAAGTCACTCTACAAACTTTGACAACTCTAGCTGCTTATTAGCAAAGCACTAAAAAGAAAAACAAAACCAAATAAAGAAATGAACAGACCAACTTACAGGTATATTCAGAATAATATTGATTGGTGTTAAGCACTGAAAGTGTCAGTCCGCTCTGGGGTCTGGTCTGTCATGGAAGTAGCCTGTGGTCCATAAACCGTGGTGCCCTATTGTAGATATTGAGCTGGTGTGTGCTGTTAGCTCGTTGAGCTAGATCTTCACGTCCAAAATAGAATGTTGCCCTGATGCGTGGAGACCTATGTTGCTCCTCAGAAAGGCTGAGATCTCACCTGTGCCAGTGACATCAAAGGTTGCTGATGCCTACTACTAGATTTCTCAGAGGCTTTGGCCATGTGATCTTTAGTATCCTTCAACTTTAATGTTATTAAAGAAGGCTGAATGCTACCATAATTCCAGATGCAGTTGCATGAAGCTTGGGTCTGTTCATTTCTCCCAGAGGCTGCTGCTAGTTTCAGTATTGAAATACTTGGTTATAGTCAAGTTTGGTTTAATTTGATTCATTCTGTCTTCAAAGAATTCTGAGTTTTTTTGAAACTGGATCGGTTTATGACCATTTGTAGATATAAAAACAATGAGTACAAATAAAGTTTTCATCTAAGTTAGAAGATTTTTCCATTGGCCAAGAACAGTATGAGACTTTTTGCCTTCAGAAATTTGTTTTCTTTCTCTGATTAACTACAAATAATAGGTCTAAACCAGTTACTCTGAAGAGTTTATTATGCATCTGATGTTACTTATTGCCATCATACTTGTTACGATGGGTATCTCATGTTACTTACTTGAAAAAGGATACTGATGATATGCAACCAGGATAGATGCTTTCTAAATACTTGATCCAGGGACCTTTTACTAGAATAGTAAAGCACTACTTTTCGAAAAGTGGGATGGAAGAGCTGCAGTCAGTTGCATTGCATTGGATGTCACGTTATATACTCCAATGGACAGAGTAGAAGTTGAAGCATCATGAGATGCAGTTTCTACATTAGATTTGCTGTCACATTATTATTTAACTGTTTCAGGCCTTAGATTACCCACTTTCTGAATGGGAATGGCAGTGCTTCACAGTTTGGGGAGTAAGCTAATCCCTGCAAATGAACAATTATTTAGACATAAATAATTA
Source organism: Nipponia nippon (assembly GCF_047370975.1). Taxonomy (NCBI): domain Eukaryota; kingdom Metazoa; phylum Chordata; class Aves; order Pelecaniformes; family Threskiornithidae; genus Nipponia; species Nipponia nippon. The sequence continues at coordinate 39,485,309 of NW_028262290.1, read as the reverse complement.
ACCAACAATCCATACTTGCTCTGACACTGATAAGGGAATTAGGAAAAAATATACTTAATCTGGATAAGCATTTGTAGCACTTATTACACTTTCAAAATACAGGGTGTAGTTTTGTACTTGTTTTGTTGTTGGTCATAGAGCTTAGGGGCATGAGTAGACAAGAAGTGAGATACAGTGTTTTCCATTGCATCCAAAACAGTACCCCAAGGTTATAAGAAGAAAAAGAAACTGCATAAAGGAGGAAAAAAAAAAAAGTGTTCCAACATTTTCAAATTTATAATATTTGGAATATGGAAAATTATTTCTGAGTTCCAAAGCATATATTTACCACACTCAAATTGGAGCTCATGGGAGCTTCAGAGGATGCACTGCTTAAAATATTATTTGAAAGAAAGTGTAATAAAAAAAATTTAAAGATTAAAAGTTAGTCACAAATTATCAAAAAAACAAGGCTTTCCCCAAAGCATCGTATCTTTAAATAATTAACTATACTCACGTTTCATCTTGACACTTAATTCAAATTCAGGATAGATTCAAGACCCAAACTGAAAGCAAATGCTGATATTTTTCCTCCCTCATTTGCAAGATCTCTGCTCAATGCCATATTGCTTGTTTACTTCTCTGTGATGCTCCATTTATCTAGTTATGTTCAATAACACACAGGCTTTAATATTTGATCATGAAAGCTGCGCTCCTGGGCAAAGAGAAGGCTTGATCTCTTGAAACTGCCTAGACCATAGGCCAAAAAACTAAACCATAGATATGCTTTCCTTTGACTTGAATGGGAATTAATACTTGAGATTTAATTTCGGTATCAAGCACCCACTCTATATCAGCTGCATGCTTTCTTTCTCTTACATTTTAGCTTGATCTGCCATCTTGTTTCAAACTTCCCTCAAAAGATCATTCACCTAACTTATTCTTTACCAAACTGTGCCCTCTGTCTCCACTACTTCATTCCCTCTTTCCAGCCATCACAGTATCTTCTCTAGTACAGTTCGTTGGGTACGTCTCCCTTGCTTGCTCTCTGACTGTCAATCTATCACTGTTGTTTTCCTCATTTGCTCTCAGCTCTTGGGTTTTTCCCTCCCATCCTCACTTTGGCTTCCCTAAGATCACTGGAAGTCCTACCTGCTATCGCTTTAGCTTTTCTTTTCCTACCTGCTATTGCTTTAGCTTTTCTATGCGAGGACATTTCCTATTCTGCTTCTTTCCCTTGTACTCCTCACAAGTGACTCTCACAAGCTCCTGATGATTTCTTCCTAGTTCTGTTTTTAGTGGTGATAAGACTGACTTTGACCACATGTCATTTGGAAATCCGGTCTGGTTTTAGTGCCTTTCTTTTTTTTTAAAGGGATGATGTCTTAGTTAAATTGTATTTGTCAGAGATTGCTATTATTTCTATGCTTGCAAACTTACTCTTTGCTGTCAAATTACCTTCTTCTCCTCACCTGAAAAAAAAACACCCTCATTCCATCTTTGTGATATCTCTTCATGGATGTCCAACCATTAACTCAAATCCCCAAAGGATTTATATTTATAACCTTTATATTTGTAAAAATACAAACATGTTTTATTTTATATGTACATATATGAAGTATGCATGTCATACATAAAAAGAAGACAAACTTTTCCTTCTGTTACGTATTCACACATCCACATCCCATTTTTATCTCTGAAGGCAACTTTGCTTTCTTACTTCATTCAGACCTATAAAGGAAGGTATTTTTTTGGGTATCATCTTTGCCTCTCTTGCGTGTTACAGCCAATTGTTGAAGATTTTTCTGGTATTTCCAAGATTGAAGGTCTCTTCAGTCCAGGTAAAATTTTTCTAATTTTCTGTGTCAGTTATTTTAATATCTATCTGGGCATGGGAATTGCAGCCTTACCCTATTCAAATGTGCAGGACACAGCTGAAAAGGTTTTTTTTTGTTTGTTTGTTTTTTTCCCTCCAGGCCATTGCTTAGACTTTATCACTTCTTTAGCACATCACACACAAGCTTCATTTCACAGTTCCTTCCTAGCCCACCCACCTTCTTTCTTTCACTGTGAATATGCCAACTTTTTCCTCTGAAGTAGCCCAAGATGCCAATTTCTTTCTATCTTTTAATTTTTCATGTAAATACCATCATTCTTTTTCATGCTACCAACTTACCTCTGTACCCTCCTTCAAAATCTTCATCTTCTCTGTGCCTTTATAAAGGATTGTTAGGTGATGTGACCAGAAAGGCTGATGCTGACCAGCAGCATCTGGCTTCCTTATACTTCCCCCTCCATGAGCTGAGGTTCAGCTGGCTTTTATATAGCTGCCTAGTTTTAAAGTAATCATCCCTGAGTAGTGTCTACTGTCCGTGGCAAGACATCAGGATGGCTCACTGCGTTCTGTGATGTGAATCCAAGGCAGCGCAGAGAAAATTCTTGCTATTGCTACCAGGATGATTCACTGGCCAGCTGATGGAGGGAATCCATTTGTGACTTCATTGTATTTCTTCTTCTGTTACCTTAGAATCCCTGCATGGTAAGGCAAGGATGTTTGGTGGTTGTTGTTTTTTTTTTTCCTGTAGGTTTCTATATTGTCTTACTGCTAAAAGGAGTCCTGATCCATGATCAAGTCTCCTAGATCCTGTCATAATATAAATAATGTAGATGTGTCAATTTATAGATTAAAGTTTCAGGGTTGTTGTTTGTTTCCTAAGGCACAATCTTGTTCTATTGAAAAATCCTGAAAACTCATTAAATCACAAAATCTACATTCTTTCCCAAAACAGAGTCCCAGAGTTGGCCTTAAATTGTTTGCTAATAATAATAATTATTATTATAATTATAATAGTAATAATAATAATTATTATTCTATCTAAAAGCTCATTTTTTTAATTGAAAAATTTTAACTGGTTTTAAAGCTGTGAAGGATGCTCTGGTTTGGGGGCTGATAACTGGGTTTTCAGAACTGAATGTTTTTCCTTCTCGTCGGTTAATCCCAAAGAAATGCATAGAAAAGCTCACTGCTGGTGTTCCAATTTGTATTGATCAGCTGACCCACCCTTTGGCCAGCACTTGCACTCTAAATATTTTGTGTAAATTACGTAGCACTTTGACACTCAAAAAGCTACAGGCAAGTCTGTTGAGGTCTCTGTCATGTATGGCTGTGCCATGTTTAAATCTTAACAGATTTAAAAAAAAAAAAAGGTATTATCCAACAGGTCAGTGCTTTTTAAATGTCACCTGTAGCTCCCGTAATAGTCAATAGGAGCTTTGTCACTGTCTTTGATGAAGGAACATTTAAGACTTGATTTTTCTCGTGGTAAGGAGAATACTTTTAAAGAGGGAGCCGTAATATTTCTCAGTACTGCTGATGCCGCTGGCAGAAGGTGATCTGCTTTCCAAGCCTGGTGTGTCTCCAGTGGTGTGGTGAAAGCAGGTACCTTCCTGCAGCCCTGGACCTTGCAAGTGCCTTACTTCCAGCCATGCTTCCTTTCCCAGCCTTATAATTTCATGGTTAAACACTACTAATTTTTAATTTTTTTAAATGAAATTTGTTGGGTTTGGGTTTTTGTTTTGCCAGCAGATGGCAGTGGTGTAGGAGTGTTTGAACATAACCATCGGAAAAAAAAAGCTTTGCTGCAACTGTTTGCAGGCTGCTGTGTACTCAGTCTCTTCCAGCTGCGAGGGGATTATGAACATATTTCTCCTTGGTCTGCATAAATTGATTCATCTCATCACCGCTTTCTGATCAATTGATACGTTTTTGAAAGCGTGTTTTTGCCAATTACTTTCTCATGTGTGAAATGATACCAACTTGGGTATTAATGAAAATGGATGCTAATACAATAAACAGAAGTACTTTTTACACAGCCTTTCCCTAGTGACATGGGAGCATGGAGCATCTTCAGGCATTTTTACTTTTAGAAATGGCCAGGTGAACATTTTCTAAATTGTAAATTAGTCTTTTAAAAAATCTGTTTGTATCATGATGCAGGATTTAAAAGGAATTTGTTTTGGCAACTTTTAATTTCTAAGAATGCATCACTCTGCATTTATCAGGAGTGGCTTTATGGGAGGGGGATATAATGGGCTCTTAACCCCTTGTTTGCATGAGCGGATATGGGTCTTGCTTCCATCTCCTGTGATGTGGTCCTGACTCCACAGCCTCCTCCCACTCAGGACAGGGCTAGAGGGGGGTGCCCCTTTCCCCAGTGTCCTCTGCTGGTGAGTCATGCCCATCAACATACAGATGCCAGAAAGTATGTATTTCAGCCTCACACTGAAGCCCCCTACTCAACTGCTCTCTAAACCTGAACATACCTGCACTCTAAAAGTTTATTGATATTTGGATATTAATTAAAAATTATAAAAATGCATTCAATGCAAGGACAGAATTGTGTTAGTTTTGGAAGTGCTGAGCACCCCAGTACCTTATTTGTGCTTGAGCCTTTTAGGATTCAGGAAATTGAGTGTTTCTCTGCTTGTGTCCCTGACACAGTAGGCGAGACGCAAGACTGACTAACATAGACTGACAGAATAGGGTGCCTCATAAATTCAGTTGTTGCTTCTGCTCTTCTTTTTAGTGCAGCTGAAGTCTGATATCATGATGACTCTCTCTTATATAACATCTTATTTCTTAAGCGCACCGAGCATTTCTCAAAAGCTTTTGAAGTCATCAGCTCAGCTTCACCACACCACGCTCGCTTCCTAGTTGATGGAGGGAAAGAGGCAGATTGTCTCCAGTCATGACTCAGGTCTTACAAATATGGAAACAACTCCCAGAGGCTCTTCCATTTTTGTTGTGTAAAGAAGTTTTAAACTACGAGGCTCTAGCCTACTGCATCTAGACTTTCAACGTAGGCTTTTTGGTCAGTTGGCTAAACTTAGGTGACATAAATCTCTACCACAGCTAGAAGTTCGAGTGAAGAAAACCAACATGTGTAGCTATTCTTCATAGTCCTAGAGCTAATTTGGAAAAAAAACTCATTTGAGAAGGAATCTGAGAGACAAGCAGTTGTATAAGTAAAATTGGTTCAAGTGGGAGGTCTTGCACAGAATTATCAGTATGGATGAGAACATGAAAATAGCTGAGAAATTGCTAAATATAGATCAACTTTTGAATTTATCACCAGGAGTGCAGGAGGAGGCACAAGAAAAGAGAATAAATCCACAGGACAGGGGAAAGTAGGGAAGACATTTAAATGAGGGGACAAGAAATTCAGCATAGGGTTGGTGAGGTAAGGGCTGAATAAGTGGTCAAAAATGTTTGCAAGAAGATTTTAGGAACTGGAAAAATGATTGGCTATATAGGGAAGGAAGCAAGGAAGTCAAGTAGGAGGTGGCTGAGATGACTAGTATTCTTTTTCCCTTCTGTAGAAGATGACATAGGTGATATCTTCTTCCTTCACATGCCAAAAGCACCTTGACTCTATCTGCAAGGAAAAGTTGCTTGAAAATTTCATGCTACATATTGCAAGTGCACATTTCTCTGTAATAAATCCTACCCTATCCCTGTTTTCTGATCAAATTGTAATAAGTATATAAATATCATATACTTTTAAGTGTGAGAAAAAATACTTCTAAGAGACTGCCACATTAGACATGGCAGCCTGAATTTTCCTGTCTTTTCTTTATCGCCTCGGTTTGCTTCTCATGGCAATACAAATTATGGCCCTGCTGTGTGGCCACAAGATATAAGCTGAGGCAACCCATAGAAGGGATATATTGAATCACTGGTCCTACTGCTTACTAGCATCTGAAAATTAAAGCAGCTGTGGTTACTTCTGTTGCTCTTTTTAAGCTTCTGTCATGTTTAGGGAGGCAGTAATAAGTACCAGCTGCTACAAAAAAAAATGCTTTGGTCCTAAATTCAGAATCTTTTGGGGCAAAGCATTTTTCCATTACATTTTCACACTCATTTTCCTGGGGAGCAAGAGGCACCAAACAGTCCTGTTGCCAAGTATCTCTTATCAGCTAAAGCCAAGCATGTAATTGCTCATGTATTGTGAAATTTATATAGGCTACTGGCCTTTCTGAAATATGCAATAGTTAGGCTCTTCAACTTATTTCAATGTTTCACGCAGGAGTTGTGTGGAGGAATTCTGACTTCCACTTGGTAGCCTGCAGGTCATTTTCTGCTTCAAAATAATTGAAAATATGTAGAAAAATGAGGAGTTGTCAAAGATTAAATCAGTTCTTAAAGGAAAAAAAAATCATACTCAAATGCAAATCATGATTTGGTGGTTGTTTGTACAGCACTGAGCACACCAGGGTTCTGGGCTGGGGATACAGAATATTATTGCAATACAAATAAAGACTGCTCACACTTTAATAATTTAACATAGTGCTCACGGGGCCAGCGAACTGTATCAGTCAATGCTTTCTGTAAATACTGAAAACTGTTCACCTGAATTATCAGCATGCTTATGTAGCTCCAATATAGTTTACTTTGTACTATGCCTTTTAATTTTTGATAGCACTGCCATTTTGAGAGAGAATTTATGTAGTGTATTACAGAGAAGTAGGTATGTTGTACTTAAGGTGAAAATGGGTTCACTGCATCCAAGGAAAAATAAGAATTTGAGCGTCATTTCTCTATTCGCCATTTAAACCTATCTGTGAATAAAAAAGGAGGCACAAGTTTGCCCATAGAAGCATATGTGCGTCCCACAAATATGCAGGTACTCTTAGCCCCCACCCCAATTAACAGAATAATGGTGAAAAAACGTGCTTTCTAATCCTTGTTGGATGAAAATTATATGCAAGGTTCAAATCCAAAGGAAGAGAGGAGTAACAGGTAGAAGATGGAGGTAGGAAAGGGAGGAGTAATGAACTGTCTGCCTCGTTGTGTGGTTATTTCATCTCCTGCCTGTGAGGAGCGGTGAGGTCTCACACCATCTAACATGGTGAAGGGACTTTTGGGGCCAGAGAAGACTGGTGCTATGTGAGTAGAGGGGCTGGGACAGGGAAGCAGGGAGAGAGGAAAATCTTTACAGTTGACGGAAGCATTAGCAGCCAGCCTGCCAAAAGCACTGTAACAAGAAATGAGTGACATTGCAAATGAAGACAGATGTGCTTGCAACGGCAGGCAACCGTTTCAGTGAAAAGAAATGCCTTTACACCAGCAAGACAGGAGTAATGTTCTCTGTGAACCACACAGGTACAGGGCAGTGTACAGTGACCGTTAGAAAGAGATGCTGATTTCTTTTCAAGGTGTTGTGTACGCATACAGTATCTGCAGATACCTGTTGAAATGGTGTGCCTGCAATTCTGTTACAGTTGCATCAGTCACCTACCCTTTTGCTTGTGATTTGTGAAGGAGACGGAAGTTAAGCAGACAAGTAATGTTGCTATGTACTTTCTGCCCTGTTGATGGAAACCAGATTTTTATGAATCCAGTGATGCAGTAAACTCTACTAGAATATGCTTTTTATGATTACCAGAAATGTCATAACATTTCAAGGTACTAGCTTCTGAGGATAGATTTATATGATTGAAAAATCTTTGAGGAGAACAGATGTGAACACTGGCACCAAATGAGAGCATGTATTTCTCACATCTGTCCCTTTAATTTTCTGCATCTTTGTGACTTTGTCTGGAATTGTGGGATGCTATATCTGTCATATGCCAACAGATGGCAACATTATAAGTCCATTTTTAAAGATGGTTAGAAATAACCAACCTCTCAGCTGCTCCAAATTTAGTCAGAAAAAAATGAGGAAAATTAACTGCGTCTTTCCTTGGATGCAAAATGATTTTGTGTGTCAGTTAAAAAAACAACAAACTACCCCAAAAAAACCTCACCAAAACCACCAGAATCAAAAGTACAGTTATTTGTTCCTTCTCTTTTAATAATTCTTCCAACACCTCCTGTATTTCTTTCTTTTACATACTTTACATTAAATTTAATATTCAGTGTTGTTAGACCTGGTTTTATTATGTTACCCTTTCACGAGTATGTATGAAACAATGTTCACTGATATTTTCTAAGCCTTTTGAGATCCCAGAAGTAATAAAACTTTAGCGTAGACAGACATCTCAGGTGTTTTCTATTGGTTTCCTTGATATGTTTGTATAATATTTTATCAGAAGCAGCAACAGCAATGCAGAAGTCACAGGGTGAATTCCCATTGTTTCACATTATACAGAAATCAGATGAGATGAGCCATTGATCCTGCTAGCTTAAACTATGACGCTTCATAATAATACTGAATGAAATTCAGACCGAGCCTTTACAATTTATGAATAAAGCAATTTGCTTGGCTTGCTGCAGCCAGCTCACTTGTATCACTTGGCCATGCATGGTGCACCGATGGGTTGGGAGGCTCATGACAGCTTCTCCAGTCTGCTCAGCAATTCAGCGAGTGACTCCAGGGGGTAGCACAGCAGTACTGGGTGATGAAATGGGGTGGAAAGTGAAGATATCTCAGGAGGGAGACCTAAAAGTATTGTGGTAGAGGTGCAACCTAATTGGGCTAAGTCTTTAGGGGATCACCATCTCGCTTGAAATTGTGTGTCTGCTTCAGAGTTTACAAATTTTTTTTTTCCTCCCTGTGTGTGTATAGTTTTAAAATGTATATTGTATACCCAACAGATCTGCTTTTCAGTGTAAATAACATACTTTATATTTAAATGACAATCGTCACTGAAACAAAATATTTGTCATGTATACAGCCTTCACCTGTTTTCTAAAAATATTGTTCCTTGAAATTAAGTTTGTGAGCAATCAGTCTTTAGGGATAATCTGCACAAAATCAGAGGTAAGGACATTCAGAGATGGGGACAATACTGAGAGTAGGAGTGGGCTGTGGGGAGTTAGGGATAGGAGAGTTGCTGGTGGATAGGCAGCCTCTAGGCTAAACTTCATGTGTTAGCCTAGGTGAGGTCTCTTCATCTTCAGGTGGGTAGATGCACAGGAGACACTTGTTGGTTTCAGGTCACATTTTTACAAAGAGATTTGGAATATTTAAAGAGGAAAAATCCTTTACAAATATGGGATGATTATTGCTATCGTGCCTACTATTGCGATATGTGATTGTCAGCATCTACTTGGAGTCCTACAGCACAGTATCATTGAACTGAAGAGTTCAGAGAATGTAATCCAGGCAGGACTCTTGATTTTGTTACAAAGCAGAGACTAATGACACCACTGTGATTTGGCTTTAGGCCAAAACCTGTTGCCTTTCATAATTAATTGGCTTGTTAGCTTGCGAAGAAGAACGTGCATAGGTTGTACTAAATGGTGTCAAGTCAATCTTAGAAGCAGGCAATGCAGCGTATCTCAAGAATCTGCTCTTGAACTTTTTCTTCATTGCTAGCAGGCAAGTTAGTGGAAAGAATACTGGACATTTTTGATGGTTAGGGTATCTGTGAGAGCAGCTGCTTTTCTTCCCACTGAATCTTAAATCCAGTTTGCTTCAAATATGAACCATTGACAGAGATACTGCCAAAACTGTGTAGCTGGCTTTGTAAATTTATTGCACTTGGTAATTAGCTGTTTCACCTGCAATACCTGAGTATGAGCTGTGGGCAGAAGATCTCTGTGGTGTCCCCCACACTACTTCTGGGGTCTACATTTCTGCCATGTCCCAGCAATGAAGGCTGAGGTGGTCCTTTCCTGTTTCCCTCCTGTAGTCGGGGTCATTCCCACTGGGAGACCAACTGGGTCACACTGTACTTCCCTCCTTGCAGCTGGATTACCTTTTTAAAAAAAATTAATACCTGGAAGTGAGAAGGGATTGTGCCTCATGTGGTCTACTCTGGCTGCATGTTTGAGGATGAGGAGAGCACCCAGGCACCCAGCTTCCCCAACTTCATAAAAATTGTCCTGCAAGTGGCCATTTCTGGGCATTGGCTTATGTTTCTAGGAGCTGGGGAAAAGTTGCTGTGTTTCACCAAAGTGCTCTCTCCTTCCATTGTGTATTTGATGAACTGTGCCCTGGATTTAGTTGAAAGTGTCAAATCAGAAGACAGGCTGTGGCATTACCAAGGCTTAATGCTGCTGTGCTCCACACAGGCTCTGTCTGTGGCTATTGAGCATCAACAGGGCAACTTCTGCTGGGCAGCCTGAGAGCTGTGAGGCTGCAGCCTGAGGAAACAGCCAGCCCCTTGAAAACCCTTAGAAGCTGCAGCTGCTTACACACGTATTGACCTCAACCTTATGGAAGCAGTTGTTCAGCTTCAAAAAAAATCCTGTTTCTGAATTATTTCAGGTGCAGTGCATGATTATTTTTGTCTATGAAACCCCATACAGTGTGGGATTTGACTTTTTAGAAAATATCTTGAGCTACTTGCTCTTATATGGGACTGAACTTGAGTAAGTTTGCAATCTGTGAAATGTATAGGACCGAAGGGCATTGGTTTATCCTGACAGATGTCAAGTATGAGATCTCTTATCTGTGGCACCCTTCGAAAGGCAGAGACTCTCTGGGAGACTGTGGGGAAATGTTGCCTGGGAGGGAGAAAACTGGGAGTGAGATCTGAGCTCTCTGGCATTTCATTTAGAAATTGCAATGCCTAGTAATCCACTCTGCTGTGCATATTAGAGGATGTTCTGCTAATATATTTTGTTTGGTAGTTTTGGTGGCTTTCTGGGGTCAAATACTGCGTGAACTGGAAGACAGAGGGATGCAGCCACACGTCTGCTGCAATGACATGGTACTTACACATGGGCCGTGCTATGTAGGAGCTACCGGTAAATCTGTGACGTAACTAAACCTGGATGTCTGAGTTGTACCAAAGAGACTTCCAGAGTCTGTATCTGGAACAGCCCGAGTCAATTAGCTGACCTTTGATCAAGGTCCTTTTTCTCACTAGCTTTCTCAGTTGCTACTTCCTACCCCTTCACCCTTGACAGAAGGAAGGTGTCTTATCTCATCAAGGTGTCCTGATAAAATATATAAATAATACCAAGGTGCACCACTAGTCACATGAAAAGACCTGTAAGCCATGATAGCAATGTCACCTCAACTTGCAGGATACAGACTGTAGATTTATGCAAGTATTTAATAGTGGCTTGCCAAGAGAATCGGTACTCTTTTCAAAAGGAATCTTTCTTTGTGTCTTTTGATATTTAAAGAGCTGTAATTACAATGGCAAAGCTTTGAATTCTTTTTTTTTTCTGTCCTCTTTTACACATTAATTTATGGACCAATCCAACATTACAGACAAGCTAATGAAAGAACCACACACTCCCTTTATAATTTTTTCTTCTTTTTACAGTTTCACTTGTGTGGATGAATGCAAAGTAGTTAATGCTATAAATAAGTTTAATGATGTATCTCTTCTCTCAATTGCTGGTTGTTGATGCTGCAGTCCTGCATAATAGGAAAAGAAAAGAATTGAATTTAAATCTTTGTCTCTCTCTTTCTCTCTCATGCTCCAAAAGGTTCTTCCATCTACTAAATACAAGTATTGCTCTCTTAGTTCTATTCTATATATTTAAAGCTCTCAACATGATTCCCTCATCACCTCCCTTCCACTCCCTTTTTTGTATTTTTAGCTTTGCTAAAAGATCAAAATTACATAAGCCAATTTGCTTCAGCAAAATCAGCAAAATTTGGCATCCTCCTATGAAATGATGTCTTTTCAGCTGGTCAGGGTTGGTGGTGAACAGCAGCAGGTATAAAGAGGAAGGAAATTCCCACTGTGAGATTTTTACTACTGCCTCATGCAGCATCCACACATTGTCAGACATATTGTGGTGAAGCCTGGGACTTGCACTCTTCAGGACTGAGAGTGACATTCAGCCTCGAACAGCAAAGATTGTGCTACATCCAGGTCAAGGAGCTTAATAACAATCCGGTTGTAACCTAAATTGGGGAACATCTGGGTTGTCTTTTGCAGGTTGTTACAGAGTTTATTAGTCTGGGTGCAATCCCCTGCTGGCAGGTCTATACAGCTTCCAGGTTTTTGATTTCGTTAGTCTGGAGCACAGGCAGAACAAACCTAAATTTGCCTTGAAACAAGACAAAGAGGGCTTCTACAGTTCCAAAGTATTAACATGGAAAGCTATAAATAACTTCCATAAAACTTAAGTTAGCAACATTAACTGTAATGGCATTGATGGGACATGTTGTGCTCTCTATACAGCACCTCAATTGGAAAACCTGCAAGGCTAACAAAGCAGTTGATCTCATCCATCTCGCATTTTTGCAGCAGGTTTGGGATCGACCTGCCTCTGACAGCCATAGCTATCTTGAGAGCTGGAGGGAAATTTCCACATAAGGGACATCGGCAGATGGAAAGGTCTAATTGTGCCCTTTTATCTAAGGAAGCAACCACAACGTAAAACACATTCCAGGATATCTTTGAAAGCAAGAAGCTCTTTTCACAAAGGATTTTAAAAGATACAGATTGCCCAGGGACCCATCTGTCTATCTGTAATGCTGATGCAGTGGTGTGACAATCTCTTTCTTGAAGGGTTCAGGAAGAATATGAGCTTTGGGATTGGGGTTGCAAGATGCTATGGGACCAGTGCTTTGCATCACAGTAAGTGCAACATAACATGGTCCTTCACCATTGCATCAAGGAGCTGGGCCTGACAGAAATGGTCTCTGTCCCTTTAGACAGGGATCACATCCAGTCTCCTTGAGATGCAAGAAGATAGTGTGTGCTAATCTCAGAAGAGAGACTGCAAAATCCTAGGGTGCTTTGATTAGATAAGATTTTCCTTCAGAAGACTGAATAAAATGTTTAAAAGGGACCAGTGAGCGAAACTTAAAACTTTGGAGAGGTCCAGGTGTGTTCCGCAGACTATTCCATGTTGTTATACCCACTCCCTCTTTCCCTAGTCCCATTGTTAATTAATTCTTCTTCTGTAGTGTAGGATAGTTTTTATGGCAAGGGTGGAGGGTGCCTCAACCCCCATTAGCTTGGAGGGTGATGCTCTGTATTTAACACCTAAACCTGAGGAATGAATGCAGCCAAGCATCACTGAGCTGTGAACAGGATATTTAACTACTGCGCTGTTCCACAAAAGATGGGATGTCTTCTTTCCTGCTTTTTCACACTACAGTGCTTTAGAAATAGAGGAGAGGTCTCCTCTGTAAGGAAAGAAAGCAGATGCCTGCTCCCAGAAGTGGTTAATGGACTGAGGATCTTGGGTGAAGCATGGTACCAAAGACCAAGCAATGGATGGAGTTAAGGAAGGCCTTCTGGGTCCTTGTTATAGAATCATAGGATCAGTAAGGTTGGAAACGACTTCTGAGATCATAGAGTCCAACCTGGTAACCTAACTGCCTGGTTCACCTCTAAACCGTGTCCCCAAGGACCGCATCCACATGTTTTTTGCATGCTTCCAGGGACTGTGATTGTATCACTTCCCTGGGCAGCCTGTTCAAAGCCTAAACACTCTCTTCATGAAGAAATTTTTCCTAATAAATGTATACGTGTAAAGATATTTAATTCAGGGTTCATGAACAAGACAGCTAAATACTGCTTGCCTTTTGTGGGTCTGCCTTGAAAGAACAAGGCATGAAACGGAAAAATGAGAAGCCTGCCAAAAAAGCTGGTTGGATCTTGAAGCAATGCCAGAAGAAATCCCAGAATTCTTGACTTTCTTTGGATTTTGTTCAGGCCCAGGATACTAAATGTCCTTGGCCAAAAAACATCCAACTGTGTTGTCAGAGTCCTTCTGACATTGATGAAACTCATAACAGAAAAGAGTTAGAAAGACTTCAAGAAGGGCAAGAAGGAGGACCAAGGGAACTACAGGCCAGACAGCCTCACCTTGATCCCTGGGAAGCTGATGGAGCAGCTAATCCTGGAAACCATTTCCAGACGCATTAAGGATAGGAAAATAATCAGAAATAGTCAGCATGGCTGACTTCCAACTTGACCAACTTGATAAACTTTTATGATGAAGTGACTGGCCTGGTAGATGAAGGGAAGGCATAGGATATTGTCTACGTGGACTTCAGTAAGGCCTTTGACACTGTTTCCCGTAAGATTCTCATAGAGAAGTGGTTGATGTATGGGCTGGGTGAGCAGACAGTGAGGTGGATTGAAAACTGTCTGCATGCCTGGGCCCAGAGGGTGGCGATGGGTGGTGCAAAGTCTAATTGGATGCCAGTGACTAGTGGCATACCTCAGGGATCAGTACTGGGTCCAGTCCCGTTTAGCATCTTCATTAATGATCTGGATGATGGGGCAGAGTTCGCCCTCAGCAAGGTTGCTGATGACACAAAACTGGCTGATATGCCAGAGGGTCATGCTGCCATCCAATGGGACCTTGACCGGCTGGAGAAATGGGCTGACAGGAACCTCATGCAGTTCAACAAGAAGTGCAAAGTCCTGCAGCTGGGGAGGAAAAACCCCAGTCACCAGTACATGCTGGGGATCACCCAGTTGGAAAGGAACTTTGCAAAAAAGACCCTGGAGGTCCTGGTGCACACCAGGTTGAACACAAGTCAGCAACAGACCCTTGCTGCAAAGAAGGTGAATGTTATCCTGGACTGCATTTGACAAAGTATTGCCAGCAGGTGGAGGGAGGTGATCCTGCCTCTCTGCTCAGCAGTGGTGAGGCCACACCTGGAGTGCTGGGTCCAGTTCTGGGCTCCTCAATACAAGAGAGACATGGACAGACTGGAGAGCTCAATGAAGGGCCACAAGGATGATTAAGGGACTGAAGCATCTCTCCTATGAAGAAAGGCTAAGAAAGCTGAGACTGTTCAGCCTGGAGAAGACAAGGCTCGGGGGGATCTCACCTGAAGGGAAGGTGCAAAGAGGACAGAGCCAGGCTGTTTTCAGTGGTGCCCAGTGCCAGGACTGGAGGCAATGGGCACGAACTGAAACACGTGAGGTTCACGCTGAACATCAGGCAACACTTCTGTACTGCAAGGGTGACTGAGCACTGGCACAGGTTGCCCAGGGAGGTGGTGGAGTCTCCCTCCCTGGAGATACTCAAAAGCCATGTGGACACGGTCCTGGGCAACCTGCTCTAGGTGCTTGAGCAGGGGGGTTGGACCAGATGCCCTCCAGAGGCCCCTTCCAACTTCAACCACGCTTTGATTCTATGAAAACTCAAATGATCTCCTGAAATAAGACTTTATTGAACAGTATTTTTCTTTTGGGGAAAAAGAGCATGTATTTAAACTGTTCTCATGAGATGTAATTTTCCTCATAGTATTTTTCCAGATATTTTATGGTCTTATGTTGATTATTGCAACAGTGATACTTAACATTTTTATAAGTCAGAAATGTTTTGAAATTAATGAAAATATTTAAATAACTCTTTCTGGTGAAAAGCAACTTACAGTTTATTTGTGTGAGACTTTTCATACAAAATAGAAACTAGGCGATGTTTTCATTTCATCTGCATAATCGTTATGTTAAATTGCACATTAATTTTTACATGGTAGTGTTCAAACTGCTCCTGCTGCATCCAGGGAACAATGGAAGAGCAGGTAATTAAACACCTGCAGATTTTCGTAGATCTTAATGGAAAAGTGTGTAGTCTGGCAGATAATGTGTCTCTTAAGTTGCATAAGTAGAGTATTTGAAGTACTGTTAAAGCAGCACTTTTATTGACATTTTGAACACTTTTTCCATCAATGCCATTACAGATTAATTATTTTCAATTTTCTTAAGTGCCAAAAAAAACACGTTAATCTGCATCAGCTCACATGGTAGTAAAGGAAAGCTCTAAAACATCTACAATCCTAGAAAGGTATATTATGATAATCATTAAATATTTAATCTTACCTTTCAATTCATTTAAGATCAGGTATCTGTTAATTTTTCATTAGCGGGTCAGAATTCTTAATCAAAAATGTGAAAATTGATGGCCTATATATATTCTGCTAAACAAATGTTTCATGAATCTCATTCAATAGAAGCTTTCCCTGTTTCCTTAGGATTTTCTTTTTTGAATTTCATCTTTTTTATACGCTGAAAAATGATGTAAATTTGAGAGAAGTTTCTGAAGTGAAATGGGGGGTAGTTTGGAAATTTTTTGTAGCAATCTATTTTTTTTTTTAAGCAGCTTTAATATTTAGTCTTAAGGTCTAGAATCTTCTACATGTTGAAAGGAACTAAGTGCCACATTTTGACTGAAATTCAATTACATTCAGGAGCCTAGTCCCTCTATAATCACTTTAACATATCAGTCAAAATCAAATTGATCAGTTGCGATAGCTGGTATGATAATTCAGGACAATTTACTACCAGTATATGCTATTTCAGGAACTGTCATCAAGTTTAAAAGAAAAGAATATTCAGTAACTGAAGAAAATCTAGAGGTATGTGAAAATGCGTCCATTTAGCCCAGCTCTTGTCTTGTTGCATATCAGAGCTGAATTTGATGAAAGTTTTGTCCTGAATTGCATTTGATTTGTGATATTTAAGAGCTCTTATTAGAATAAAATTTTCCATGCTTTTTTTCTCTGTAGCAGTGACAAACCAAGTGGTTAGTAAGGCAAAGCTGCTGGGACTGGAGAGCGGAATAATGCTGTTAAATTTCACATATTTAGTGACCAAGCTCAAATGAACTGACTGTGCAGTGAAACTTGAAATATCTACCCACATTTAAAACCCCAGCCAAGCCTAAAGCAGTGCTTTGAAGACAGAAGTGCTTACTGTGAAGCCACAAGGCTTCCTACTGTCCCTCGCTTATCCTTTTGCACTTCTGTGCTCGCGTTGGTAATGTCAGCTAGGAGGTTTCACCAGCCCTGCAAAAGGTTTTGTTTTGAGTGCTACTAGACTGATGCAAGTGTGGAAGCACTGGAAATCGCAGTGAAAGATGCAGTGAACTGCTCCCAGCCAGCTGGACAGACTTGCTGCCTTCGGATGATGTCCTGAGGATGGGCAGATCTTGGGCTCTTTGCTGACTCAAGCCAGATGTGAACCATTTCTTTGTGTCTCATATGTCCATGTGACAAACTTCCCACCCCTCATCAACATCCCTCTCTGCACCCACCGAAATTCTAAGGAAAATTGGGCTTGGCTGTGGCTTTGAACGCTACCCTTGTACCTCCACCCCCACCTCTAATTCTCACACCACCAGCTTGTGGCAAGCTGTGGGATAGCGATCACCTCTGTAAGCCTGGAGTGAAAGTGCTCTGGCTTAAGGTTATGCAAACCTACGTGCTGCTGCTCAAGCTCTGCAGGGTCTGCAGAGAGGCGGGCAAACTTTCCAGCTCCAGGCTTCAGGATGGCACATTGCACTAGAAATAAACCTGAGGTAGTCTGTGCCTGCTCGAGGGTTTAGAAATGCAAGCAAGGAGATTTGATCAGAACAAAATGCCTTTTATTTTTGGTTAAGAAAAATGACAGAAATTGGGAAGAAAGTGAACAAACATTGCTCTAGCACTGGTTTTCTTCTCTCTTTTTCAGTTGTGGTATTCCACTGGAGCCCGAACCTGACAGCATGGGATTGTCTGGGTAGCAACTCACAAACTGGTGTCAGCTGTTGTCTTCAAGAGGCCCTGGGACCCAGCAGCCTCTTCCACATCTATAGCTGCTTGCTCTGTGCGGTGGGCATATGGCACTGCTATCATCCCGCTCTCCTCTGGGCTTCCCTCTCCTTCCCACCGGCACTTGGCAATGTCTGGACTAGTGAGAGCTCATCTCTGCTGCTTGGCTCTCTTTGCATTTCCTCTTGAACTCTGTGCATTTGGTTTTTTGTCCCCATTTCATTAGCAAAGTGCTGAGAAAGAGTTAAATAAATTGGGCAGCGCGCGTGTGTGACCTCGGAATTACGAAAAGCCCTGGCTCCTCCAACTCAGCAGCCGACAGGGGATTCGGGGGGTGTGGTGCTGCAGATGGCTACACGTTATTACAGCCGCAGGATTGACGAACGTTTGCTGCGGAAATCTCTTGCCCTTGCCACGGAGACTGACCTTGAAATGCTGCAGAATTCCTGGGGTGGATTTCTGTGTGCCTGTACCAAAAGCCTGAGTTGGTTGGACGTGTTTGCTTGCTCTGCCTGGTAGCTGTAGAGATGACACTGAGAAAGGGACTATTGCAGACTACCTGAGTGCTGCCTGTATTACCGAGTTGTCTAAGGGAATATATTTGATTGCATGAGTCCATTTTTAGCTGTGGCTGTTCGTGTGATATCTTTTCCTTGCTGTTGTTAAAGCTGCTTTTATGCCTCTCAGTATCTGGTGCTTAACCTTCTAAAAATACAGGATGTCTGGGAAAGATGGGCAAAGAAAGAGAGTGAGTGAGGGCACTTGTTTCTGCCCACCAAAATGATCCTTATTCTGCTGTTTCCCTGCTCATAACCATTTCTGTAACACAATGGTTGAAAACATTAAACTTAGATTTTATATAGCATAAAAACTAGACCTTTTTTTTTTTTTTTTAAACCAGGAAGCACTTCTTTTTGTCTATTGGCAACATTCCAAACAAAAAAAAGCCACATTTATCACTGGCAAAACATTATAACAAAGTCTTAAAAAATCATATGTCAATATTTCTTGGTGATTTATGATGCACTCCTGTACAAACAACCTGAAGCAACTTACAGAGGTAAGGCAAGGAGAACATTGTCACCTCAGAAAACTAACTGATAAGATTTCATAGAAAATAAGTCTCAGGAAAATGTTGCTCAGGAGAGACAGCAGAGCTTTAAAGAAGTTACTCTGAGGCCACAACCGAAAACTATCCAGTATAGGGGGAGGCTAGATGTAGAGCAAAAAAGCAAGTGTGGCCAACTCATGAGTACTCATACAACCTTGAGCAAAAGAAGGACCTGTGCAGTAATGGAAAACAGATCAAGTTGCTAGACATAAGTATAAAACAATAAGATTTGCCTGTAAGGACAAAGTCAAAACGGCAAGATCAATAAATCAAGATGCATATTACATAGGGTGTAAAGGATAACAAGAAATTATGTTGTTAGTAAAAGGACAATCAAGAAAAATTTGTCCACTGCTCAAAACAGAAGGAAAGCTATCAAATGTGATGGAGTCTGAAATTCTGGAGTTCCTTGTTTTAGTTCTCACCAACAATGCTCAGGTTATTAATACAATTAACAAAAAAAGATGATAAACCAGAAGCACTTCTCAGACATAAAGAAAGTACAGGTTAGAGAGAATTCAGAAGACTTAGATCCATCCAATTTGAAAATATCTAACACTTATCCAAAGCTCCTTAAAAAGCAAGATGAAACAATTTCCAAAAAGTGAAAGGCTACCTTTCAAATCTCGTGAATAGTATTTGCAGTTTTAGAAGTCTGAAAAAGGACAAATAGGATTTCTATTTTCAAAAGGGGCAAAGAAGGAGCTTTTGAATTAGAAGCCAATGTAATTTCAATTCCTAGTAAAACAAACAAAAACCAAACAGAAAATTATTATAATAGCTATTTTCAAGTACCTAGAAATTAATGGGATGCAATGCAGTCATCATGGAGGGTTGTTGGGAACAAAGTGCATCAAATCAGTCTAATACCTTTCTGTTAAAGTGACAAACATTCTGGGGAGAGAGAGAACAATAGATATGCTAAGTTTTAACTTTCAGAACTCAGGCTTTTGATGTTGAATTGCATGATATTTAAAAGTAAGCTACAGATTCACATTCTGGACAAAACTACTATAATGCGGGTGTAAACACTGAAAAATTGTGCTGAGAGTAGTTTGTTTTCAAGCTAGAACATTGTGTTTTGTGTTGGTTTGGGAGGTTGTTTTGTTCCTGTCCTGAGTTTCAACTTGCTGAATGTTTTGATTTGTTATGTGGCTAATGGAATGAAAAGTATGTTTATTAAATCTATGGATGACATCGACGTGGGAAGACCTGGAAATGTCCTGGAGGAGAGAATTAGAATTTGAAATGAGCTAGGGGAAAAAGTAAGATACAATTCAGTTCTTCAGATTCTACTTTTAGGCATGTATAATCAGCCGCATAAATACAAGGGGAAGAACAAGCTCATCTATAGAAAAGGATCCACAGGATATAGTGGATGCAAATTGCATGAGTCAACAAGCTACCTGCTGTTGCCAAAAAATGCAAATGTACTGGGATGTGTAAATGTTGTCTGCTAGATGTGGTCTTGCAAGACGAACAGTGTGTTGTTAGTTTTGATCACTGTGTTTGAAAAAGGTGTTGACTGACAAGATAGAGTTTAAAGGAGACCAGGGAAAATGTTCTCTAGAAAATGCCTATACTCATGTCGAGAAAATATGCTCTCCAGAGAATAATTTGGGTTTCATTTGTGTATTCAAATAAAAAAAAGCCTCTTGAGAGAGGTTAGGGTTCCAACTGGCTTTTCCTGTATGGGTAAAGCAACAAGTAATGATTTTAAATTACAGCAAGGGAGACTTCAATTAGGACTCAAGGTAAAAAAGTAAGGATAGCCAAGCCTGGGAAGCAGATTTCTTGAAAACTCGTAAGAACTTGTCATAAGAAGTCTGTAAGAGATTGGGAAGCCATCTGTCAGGAGCAGTGCAGGAGTAGTAGGCTAAGGGATGAACTAGATGAAGCCTGGAGGCCTCTTCCAGGCTTTTCTTTCTACGTTTTCACATTTGCTGTTTGAAGGATGAAGTGTTTAGAGACAAATGAGAGCCTTAGGGGCAGCTCTTCCCTCCCACAATGTACTGCTACACCCAGGCTTTTTCCAGGAACTGTCTTATAGTCATCTTATTTGGTCAGACTCCAAGGAATTGGCTCAGTTTCCTCCTGTTAATGAAAATTAACAGTTTCAATAAACCCCCTTAACCTTGGGTTTTTATTGGGCAGGATATGTTAGAATGGGCCTAAACTTAGGCTAATATCAGTGACAAAAACCTTCAGCATCAGGTCTCTGGTGCTGATAAGATTTATAGATTACTACTTTTTTTCTTCCTATAAAACAGGACTGAAGTTCCTCTCTCCTCATTGTGAGGCAGGTATTGATTGTTGCCTCTTGTATATGTAGTATATTAGAGCAGGAGTCAATAAATACCAGAGCTTCTCCTCTGTCATGCTGCAGTAAGAATTTGGGGGAGGGAGGCAATGAACTACACTTTAATCCCACACCAGACATTTTGGTGATGCTTAGGAGTAGGGGAATTTTCACTGACATGTCTAACATTTTCTCATGAACAGTTTGGATTTGTGATTTTATTAAAACAGTTTAACATCTACCATTGTCATTGCTGTGCTATCTTTAAGTAATTTGTTATAGAATGAGCCTATTAACATGGCTCTGTTTACAGCCTAACAGTTCAACTGTAAGATTTTGTAAAGGCATTGTGGGTTAGATGTTTCTTTGCCTTTTAGTTATAAATAATAGATAATTTCTTTGAGAAGTACATTGCTTCTAATTTAATAGAAAATACTTCAATAATTGAACTGGCTCTTTGAATGGTATATTGGCAGGCTTGAGAAAACCATAGTAGACTATTCAGATGAAATAAATAAAGGTACACATATCCTGTATGATGATTACCATTATTATTCTTATTAATAATGCCACTACTCCCAGGAAATAGTACAAGAAAGATGTTTTTTTGCCACAGTCTGATATGACTCCTTTCTACAGCCTTTTTCGTACCTGGAAGAAATGTCATACAGAACAGCAGCCACACACCTTAAATTAGAGTCCAGTGAAAGCGATTATGTTGAGGAGTTCTGAGAGACAGAGGTACTAATTTGTAGAAAGATAATTAAAGAAAATCTGCATGCTGCATGTCATCTCATGTGTTTGGCTTTTGTGGTAGGACATGTGGCTGGATATCGGAGCCCAGGCTCTCCCTTCTCTTCCATGTTGCTGCTTTTGTGACAGAGGGCTCCTAATTTGGGGTTTTAGATACCTGTAAGAATAGGTATCACCTAGGTGAGAAATAGGTATCTTCCCTTAAGAACAGAGAAAGATTGTGCCAATTGTTATTTTTAGGGATGATCATGCTAAGTCAGTATCCTCCCTTCCATCCATTCCTATGTAGATAGGCTTTTTCCAGCAGTCAAAAAAGTTTGGGCTGGTGATGTTAAATGTGCTCTGCTTTCACTTTTGTAAATATTTAGTAAGCATTTGGCTTGTGCATTTGCTCTCTCCTGTCCTCATCTGCATTTGATCACCTCAGAGACTGGGAAGGGAAGGTGGGATGAGAATGATTTCTTGTTTCTGATTTTGCAAAATGCCAAGCTTGCTGCAGCAGTACAGAGATGGTCACTAGAACTGTCCCCCATAGACAGTGCTCAGCAAATCAAATTATCATTTGTTTCTCAGTACCAGTAGGAAGTATTAATATATATTTAAATTGTGCATTTCTTGCCTTCACATTCATCTGCTGCTGTGACACAGGTCTTGTGCTTAACTTCTGTGGTAAGCAATTTGGAGAAAATGGGAAGAGGCATATACATCCTGAACGGTTATTGCCTTTCCTCTATTTAATAGTATGGCCAGGAAATGATGCAGAGAAGTACTTTCTCTCTGATACTCAGTTTTTAAATCATGGTCAGAAAGCAAGTTACTGAGAAGTCAGATAGTGCGTGGTCTCCCTGTAGGTAAGCTCCCATGTGGTTAATACCTGTCTGTGAGCTGTTAGTGCCTCTTTCAGGAAGTTACCCCGCATGGACCAGGTGGTAAAAGATGCATATTCTCAGTCAGTGACTGAGAAATAATTGGCAAAGAGTGAATTTACATAGTACTACTAACTTGTTCATAATGTAGTGATACTCACAAGGTAGGCATTTTTTATCAACAGAGCAACCACTGCATGTTAAAGGCTCGATGAAGTCAGAAATAAAGTCTACATGCCATAGAAACATTTAGGGTATGTTCATTGTCTTTCCTTTCATTTTATTTGTGGTCCTAATAAGATGTTAGAACCGGAGGTGGTTTTGCTGTATTTCTCTTTCTATTGGCACCAAAAAGGCAAATATTAATTTCTTTACTGAACCTAGTCCAACACTGCTGACCTTCTCCACTATTTAAGCAGGACTGATACAAAACGCAAGGCCATAGGCTCCTCATATTTAGTGCTTGAACAAGAGCCAGACTATGTCACTTAATTTCTCTAAGTGGTTGGATCCTTTACGGCCTTTTAAGAATAATGTCACCCACTGCATGCGCTGTGTTAATACAGCTGGAGTATCAGAACCTACTTCTTCAAGAGCATCTTTGTTGCCATATACTTAAGTCAGAAATTCATATAACTCAAGGAAAAGCATGTGAAAAGTTGTTGGGAGTCTTTCCTCACAACCCGTTAATTACTAAAATCAGGATTGCCTTAGCTGCATGTGAAGATGGTGGTAAGGCAGATAGAGTAGTCTCCTGGTCAAAGTAGGAAGCACATGTACAAGTTTCTTCATGGCTTAAGGTAGACTCTTTCCAAGGAAATATCTTAAACTGAACTATTGGCTGGTCTAGGTCAGGGTTTTAGTCCACTCTTTTTATTGACAGCAGGCCACTGTACAGTGAAGGAAGCCAA
The DNA here is from genome assembly GCF_047370975.1 of Nipponia nippon. Taxonomy (NCBI): domain Eukaryota; kingdom Metazoa; phylum Chordata; class Aves; order Pelecaniformes; family Threskiornithidae; genus Nipponia; species Nipponia nippon. Next base: position 39,461,976 of record NW_028262290.1, on the reverse strand, counting down.
AATTATGGGACTGACAGATGGAAGTATCTCCACATGTGAACAGGGAAGAGGCAGCCTGGTTTGTCAGCCTGGGGCCTAGGGTGCTGGTCATCTTTCTGGGGATGGTTTCTCGGGGCATGTTCACATCGGAGACCCTCCTGCACTGGGTGCAGGACCTGCAGAGAGGAGCTGTGAGCTGGGTATCCGTGCCTCACACAAGTGCGTATTTCAGGGCTGCAAGAGAGCTCCCAGGTGGGAAGGAGGCAGGATTTAGTTCTTCCCTGCCCCGCAGCATTTTCTATTGCCTGTTCAGGTGTTCCTCTGCTCTGCATGCTGACTTTGGTCAATCACACTCCTAGAGCAGTGGCCATAATTTCTAGGCAATGTAACTGTTAACCATGGTGATGCTTGCATCCATGTGTGACTATGAATGTTGCACACGGGAGACTCCTTGAAAAAAATGAGCATTTTTTTGTTACTGTGTGGTAATAACAAGTATTTTAAAGCATTAGTTTTAAACCCCTACGTAATTCTGAAAAAGGAAAAATAATGTCCCCATGATGATTTTGATTTCAGTCCCGTTGTCGCAAACTCTTCCTTTAAAAATAAGTTATCAAGTAAGAAATATAAAAAAAATCAAAATGAAGAATAACACAATCCTTTCTCTCCTCCATCCTTAGAATTTGAAACAAAAAAAGTATTTTAAGGAAAGCTGTCAAGGTAAAAAAGCACTGTCATTTGCATTCTTCTGGGAAGGTAGGAATTTCTGTACTAAAACTGCAGGGATCAGAGAAAATAATTGATTTTTCTTCTTTTCTTTCAGGATTTTTAGTTGTATGCATCTGTCTTCATTATGTATGTAATGTGATTTCATGTTTTATATCCATATAGGCAGTTTGGCCCTGGTCCTGCAAAGTCATATCTTTTATATCTTTCATGACTTTCTTGAAACAATAGGAGCTCAGCATTACTGACACAAGGACATTTATTTAGGAGCAGAACATTGCATATCTCCTGAAAATCTTGTTATTGATTCAAAGTGGAAAAGGAATGTGTCTGCATTAAGCAGATTTATTGGGCTGGGATTGCATTCTGTGACTTGTTTTCCTACACAGAAGTTGGCTAGTATATTTTACTTTAGCATTTTAAGTAGCTAACTTTTTGCCTTTGGTTAAGGTAACTGGATACTAGAGAGTGGGAACGGAAATGTCAGGAAGGCTGAAAATAAGCACTGTATATAATTCTTTCTTCCCATATGGAATTTAATAATACAGTATTATTTTATTTACATTTGGATTTTTTCCTAATTTTTTTCATTACACTGTTATCAGGCCATGAATGATAATAGAGCTTTTGAAATTTAATATCAAATCTAATATCCTAGTAAGACAACTGCTGAATCTAGTAATTTTCCATTTGGTTTTGAACAAACCTTAACGCTGCTGTTGTGTTTTGTTTTGTTTTGTTTTTTCTTTTCATTTTCCTTAGGCTTTCTGATGCTTTGAATGGTTGTTACTGAAGCTCTTTTGTGCTCGATCGATTCAACGTTATGCCTCTCTTTTGGGGATCCAATTATTGACAGTCCTTTCTTGCTGGGCTATCAGGTAACTTGACACCAGCTATGTGGTGGGACTGTCCCAAGGCATCACCTTAGGACGTAAATCTCTAGTGACACTTTAGTGACTCAAAGGAGAGAGAGGATTAATCTGGCTGCAGTCTGGCCTGAGGTTTTGCAATTACTGCAGACCTGCCTTAGGTAAAACATACAGGCTATGTCACTGCAATGCTTAAAACATTTCAAGCAGAATGCAATGCTTAAAACATTTCTTTCTACAGAAAATGTATTTCTTTTATATTTCTAGGTGGTTTTTTTTTTCCAAATTAGTTATTGTTCTTTTACGTCTTTTATAAACATTGTTAATGTTATCACTGCATCACAAATTAACAGGACTTGACTCTGTTTTAATATTGCTTTGTTGCCATTAAGGAACTACAGTAAGCAGTCAGACTCTCGTACTGGCATGGTTTATATTTATTAGAAGACAACTCTTTGTGGTAAATCTTCATCCTGTTAAGCACTGATTAACTCAACTGGAATTAGTCCTTGTCCATTTATCACTTTTTATATTAATTAGTACCTTGAGGCCTCATGTGAGGTGGCACCGTTTGAACTAATCAATCTTTAAATGGATTGTGAGAGAGGGTCCTTGCTCTGTAATGCCCAGGCTGGAGAGACCAAACAAGTGGTGGGAGAGGCAGCAGTGGGGTGGCCTGATGTACCCACAGCACCTCACCGCTACCCGCAGGGACAGACCCCATCTCCTCCTCTTTACCCCAAACTCCACTGTCTTCCCTGCTGTTTTAGAGCACTAGTTTTCTAAACTGCAGAAGGTTCATAATCAAGGAACCGGGTGTCTGAACAACTCTGGAAAGCTCCAGCGTGCTTGCAACATGTTCACTTTTGCCAAAGCCACGTGTTAAAATGACTTCTGCAGGGGATTTCTAAAGGTCTGTGATTATAGTCAACATTTTAAATATTAAGTCAACTCTCCTTTATGCCTTTTAGATGCTGCCCACAGTCCTGGAACCCCCATTTCTGATCTTAAATTTTTCCCTTGAAAAATTCATTTACTTGTGCTATTCTTTACCAGGTCTTAGATCTGGGGGCTTTAAACACTATTCAGAATTGGAGCAGAGAGAAAGTTATCAGTATCTACATCCAAACATAAGAACTGTAGTGTGCTACTTCTGTTACTCTTGTCATTATTTTGCCTGGTATTGAATACAGATTTTCAAGGGCAAAAAGGTAAAATTAGGCCATGAAACATAGAGAAGAGATTGTGCTGCATGAAAGAGAAAAGGAGAAAAAAATCACAAAGCCCTGGGTTTGTGAAAACTGCTCTCAATGTATGTGGAAACAGTAACAAAATCTGTGATAAAATAGAGCTGACAGAAATGTGATTTTCTTTTTCCAGGTGGCCACGTGAATTTTTCTATACAGCTTTGTCATGTATTTTATCTGGTACCACCAGACTTCTTAACACTCTCAGTTCACTTGTGAGACTAAACAGTTCCTTCACTAGACAATGCTGTACTTTTTGTAAGAATCACATCTTTCTCATTAATTTTAATGAGCATTTAATGCATCTCAAGTGTGTTATTTTTACATCCTGAAATTTGTGACTGTTGAAGGATTGGAAGCGTGAATTTTTATTATTATTATTTGGCCTGCACTGCACCGTGGAACTGGCTGTTCCCAGCTAAGTGATGGAGCAGCACTGTGTAAGGTAGATCTTTATTCCTTCTGAGTGAAGAGTTAAAGGTCTGGCACATCTGTGCCCTAACACAGATTAATGAAACATACAATTTTAAGGCAGTCACAAGGCTTTTACAGTGGCGTCTTCTTTGGTTTAACTGAACGTTAAAAATTCACAGGGAAACAAAGAAACTCAGGTTGTCAGAATAGTATCATTGTCCTGTCAAAGCATCCAGATCCACTGACATTGTCTTTCCATTATGCAGTATTTGCCTATGTTTACTTATTGTTATTTATTTACATTTCAGAAAGATGGGCATCCTTCTCTTGTCCCATGTCAAAGGGTTTTACTGACAATCTCAGTCTTTTTCCAGGTAGTTGACCACTTAATCAAAGAAAGCCACTTCCTTAAATCATACAGCTGGACTTAGTACCTGTATATTAGATTATATCAACTTGATTAAATTTTGCTTTTATGTATTTTCATTGGCAGAATTTTCTGTGAATAGAATAAAGACCTTTTGAATTTGCCTCTTGCTTGATCAGGACATGCTGTTTTCTCTTTGCATTCCCCATCTTTCTTATTCTTGATCAAACTCTAGTGGACAAAATTAGGAGTAGTAACAAGCCAGCCAAAACCTAAATCCAATCAGCAATGCAGATATTATAAGTAGGGACTAATGTCTACGGGGGCGGGGAGGGGGGGAATCTTCCCTTATTGCCATTTACAGCTTAGGTCTAAGGCTGAGTAATTACTACTGCAGGGTAATTTAATACTGTTTTATTAACACTGACTTACTTACATCTCAGAGAGGAGTTCAGGGATCCAGGAGGACATCCATTTTCTGTGAAATACTGTCCCATTTAAGGAAATTAAACAGTAATCTGCAGTTTAATTGCAACAACATAAAAGAATAAAGAAGGACTAGCATTTGAGCATGGAATAATTATTGCATTTGTGGGGTTTTTTTTGGTCTTGTGACCATGCTAATTAAGCTGTACAGCACTTTGTTTGCACATGTCCTTGCTTTTCTGGCATTCTTCACTAGCCTACGTACTTTGCAGGTTCAAGGTTGGTGAGACAGGTGGAGAAAAAAGTTTCTCTAATGGTTTGTTGCCATTGGGGTCCTTCTCTACCAGTGGAGCTGACTATGGAAGGCCCCTGTAACAAAAGCCCAACACTGCAGTTTGTGACCATAGTATGCAGCAAGGTCAGAGTTCACTAATGCATGTGTTGAGTCTTGTATCCAGGCAGCTATGCTGCTGGCAAAGCAGAGCATATTAAATGGTTCCAAAGCGGTGAAATGAAAGGATTTTTTGTACGTGAATTTTCATTTTCCCTTAATGGTAATGCATCATGGGCATTATGGTTATCTCAAGGTGGTAATGTTTCCCAGCTACTACACCCTGCATATCTCTGTAGTTGCCAAGGTTCAAGTCTGGGTTTAAATAGTTGTTTGGATAAAATTAGTGGTCACAGGTGATTTCAAGGATATGCTTTTTAGGTAATTGAGAAGTATGGATTTGTTCCTCTAACATTGTTCTGTGAATGTTCTAATAACTAATATACCTTTGTTTGCACGGCTGACACTCAGATGCAAATGAGTACAGGAAAAGAGAATTCTCCCTCTACTGAAAGCAGCAGTCACAAGCGAAGATTATAAACAATCAATTGGCTGAATTACGATTGCAGAAAACATTTGTTGAATAATTTCAATTAATGAGCAGTCTTGTGAGAATCAAAGTCGCTCAGCATTTGATCAGTAGCTATATTAATTCAGCTAGGTCCAAGTGGCTACCCCCAAGTCCAGAGTGTTTTTCCATATGTCTCAAACTTGATGTCTCCCCTGACCCTAACTGCGATGTGGTTTGTGGGTCTGAAGGAAGTTTCTAGGGCTCATGTGAGCTCTGTTACTGCAGGGAAAGAAGTACATCATCTTCACGGCACAGCGAGAAGCTCTAGGGTCCATGCTGCTGCTGCAGAAAACAGGGGGTTGCACTTTGCAAAGGAGTGACCTGTGCCTACCAGGGCAGGACTGCTGCCAGGAGTGGGGTTCACGTGTGCTCCCACCAGCAGGCCCTGCCCCGATGCTGGTGGTGCCAGTGTGGGGCCAGAGGGTGAAAGGGTCTGTTGGGGGAGAGGGGGACTTGCAATAGTTTCTCTTCCCAGCATGGACCAGCATAAATTAGCTGCAAATTCTGATATGAAAACTGTACAGTGAATTTAACCTGGGATTATAATCACAAGGTGGAGGTTGGGCTACGGGTCTTTCCGGTCTAATATTCTGTCTCTAACAGTGGGTGAGAGCAGATGCTTAGGGAAGCATATAGGAACATAAAGAGTGATCCCTCCCCTGCTAAACCTGCTCAGCAGTCAGCAACTTAGGGATTATGCAGTTCAGCAGTCTACTCAGCAAAACAATAAAATATCTAGGAAGATCCCATGTTCTGGACATCTGTACAGTCTTTGTGGAAATGGAGTGATTAATTTTGTTCCATCAGAGGTCAGTTCAGGCAAAGCAATAGAGTTCGTCATGTTCAGGAGTGAGAGGACTTGACTGGGAAATAACTAACTCACTGCTGTTTAATATTTGCAATACAGCAATGTGTAGGTACTTCAAGGGAAAGGGGGCTGCTATTTTGGGCTGTACGTACACATCTAATAGAGAAATCTATCCCCATTTCTGGCGTGACGTAGTTTAACATTCACAGTGTGTACGTATCAACAACTGATCAGTCTTCAGTCAATCACAACAGAAGATGCAGAAAATCAGAGGATGATCATTCAAATAAGGACTTATCGTAAAACTGTCTTCTCTAGTGAAATGTCAGGAGAAAGATGAAGGGGAGAGATGCTTCTGTCATTTGTAATAGTCACAGCCATTTGCAATTGCTTTAATACTGTGCGCTATAGCTTCAAACATGCAGAGAAAGCTTGGTGCAAAGCATGCTTGCAGCCGTTGCTCTGTAAGGTGAAATTGATATAGGATGTTATAGGAGACACGTGGATATGTAGCTTCTGATCTTTTGTTCTGTTTGCGTGCACATGTGTGGGAAGTTAGGTATTTTTCAGGCTCAGGGAGAAATGGCTGCATCACAGTCAACGAGAGTTAAATCCTGGCTTTATTGAAATCAGTGGTTAAATCCAGTATGTAGGAAGTTGTTTTTTAAAAACAGAGCAGAAATCCAATTTGAGATTTCTTATTACCAACCTTGTGCAAATATAATTTTTCTATACGAATTTTCTTCATATCATGTCAAAAGCAAGAGAGTATTGGGATAGTTTTCTCCCAGAGCTCTGTCAGAGTTTTTCATCAGCTGAATTTTATCATTGTCACTGATATATTTTTCATCCAGGATTTTTCTTCACCAGAGTCTGATAATTATGCTGACTGGTTTGGTGACTATTTCCATGGGGAACTAATCTAAGAGCACTGTTATTCTTCTCACTTGCAACTGCAGTATGTTTTGAACCTGTAATGGAAATATTGGTGCATTAAACTAATACCTCTGTGGAGGGGCTAGGAGGCGAGAAGGTGGACTCAGACATTAATTTTTTCCAGATTATTTGGAGTTCAGATTCATGAGTAAATTGGAGCAGTGCTTTGGGGCTTGGGATGAAGGATAGCGTATTGGAAATGACCTCATAACATCCTGCCTTGCTGAGCTTGGATGATGTTAAAGCAATACGGACTTGAAGGAGAAAAGGCAGTTACTTCACTGCCTAGGTTGGGAGTTACCAAACATTTGCCAGCTTTGACTTCTGGAAGAAAGATACTGCCATCCCGACTGACCTTCTAATGACATTGTACAGTTTGAGAAGCAGAAGAATTGTGAACATTATTAGGAAATAACACTGCTGTGCTTGAAGAAAATAAGAGATTATTACGATATGAAGTTTTCCTCGGAGTTTCTCACCCTTCTGAGGTTACTGCCCTTATCCCTACTTAGTCATTTTGTTCTTCAAAATTTTGGGCTCCTTTTTGACTCTGCTTTTTCACCCAGGCATCTTATTGCTAGCTGAGTATTAAAGACCACTAATAGCTGATTATTAAGGACCACTAATTATTAGAGGCAGACAGTATCATAAAACAATAGTAAAATTAATTGTAAGAGAACATGAAGTAATTCAGTTAAGCATAATAGCCTTAGGGTGGGTGAGCACTAAAGTGTTAGTGGATGTACAGTGATTCATCTGCCTACTTTTAACAGCTACCATTCAAATTGAATTTAAATACTGTAAACAAAAGTCTTTTCGTGGTGTGCTTGGAACTGTAATACAGCTGCAAAGTTCCAGAGGAAAATGCTGCATTGCAGCTCTCCTTCTGTTTCGCAGCAAATCTCTGCTGGCATGTAACATGCAGAGGAGGAGCTTCAACAGAAGCAGGCTGTTTTCAGCTTCATTATGCAGATCAGCCGTCTCTATCATCCACATTATAAAAACATCTTTAACTTCCTTTGGGGATGGGGGAGAGAGAGAGTAAGGGAGGAATGGGGGAAAAAAAAAAGAGGTCAGATAGCTTACACACTGATTTCCCCTGGTATTACTGTTCCACTGTTTCTCAAAGTGCAGTGTTTTTGCCTTTGTACAGATCCAACAGATTTTGACATCCACGTTGTTTAATTTCAACTGTTGCTTATCACTGGGATTTAGTATTAGACTTTGTGACGGTGTTTTGGGTGAGTCTGAAAGGAGTATTCTGTAATGCTTTAGCTAACAGGCAGCCCTTACTATACTGAAAACTGTGATTCATGGCTGGTTGCTGACACTAGGGAAAGTGAAGACCTTCCAAATAACCTTGAAACAGAGCTGACCGGCAGCCTCTCACATGCTTTCAAATATGGGGGAAGGGGGTGTAAAGAAAGGAAGAGGGATTTAGGAGTCCCATATTTACAGCATTCATGTTCAGTAAGTTGCCTCCCAAAGAAAACTCCCTGGTTGTCTGCAGTTTCTTACAGTTGTTTAAGAAAAGAAGGAAAAGCAAAAGCTGCAGATCACGCCAGACTGAGAGGAGGGCAGTCCTTGAATGGTCCCAGAGAACAGATTTGTGTAAATGGGATGATTTAATGCTGTGTCATACCAGGTGAAAAATGGGATTTAGGGGAGGGTTCTGCAACCCTCTCAGCGGGACCTGGCAAAATGTCAGGGAGGAGAACACTGGGAACCTGCAGGACAAGAAGTAATATGGGAACTTCCAAGGTCCTATCCTACACAGCAGAGACTAAGCAGATTATCCCTTCCAGCAAGAGCAAATTGAAAATGAAAACAGAAGAGCTACAATAAGGCTTTTTGCCATTGACACACCGTAGGTTAATAGGGAATATTCTGTTGCCTTCCAGAAAGCTCAGATATCCTAAAAAGATACACAGAGGTCCTCCTCCCTGGTTTCCAGCAAAGCAGGGAGTGCAAAATGGAAACCTTTTTTGGGAAAAAAGGAAATGGGAATGGAAAGCTTAAAAAAAAAAACAACAAACCACAACAAACTCACAAAACAAACAACAACCCAAAACCAAAATACAAGAGCAGTAATGTGTTACCACTATTTCCCAGCTATATTTTCAACTGTCATATGTCTTTCCCTCCCCCAAAAACATTTCTCACATTTAAATAGATTTAGGAAGCCAATGTATCCTGAAAAAGGTGGTTTTCTTGCAAAAAGGAAAAAAATCAGCAGAAAATGGTTTCTAAAGGTAGGGGAAGGAGTCTGCACACAGAGCTTTTGTTCTTGTCTGCTTTGCAACCCAGGCCTTTTGCAGGCCCATGCGAGTTCAAGTCTTGCATTTGAAGCCTAATGCTGAATCCATTACAGGGCTCTGGTGAGCCTGCAATGAATTCTAGTCATTCCTAGGAGGATGCTCATGGCTCAGTTAACAAGGTTGAAGTTGCCTGGCCCCAGGCTACATCTCCTATTTTGGGGGAGAAATAGTACAAAGGTTGAAATCACTTTTTTTCCCTTTGCCTGTCTCTTAACTTTTCATCAGGGATGCATCATTTTTGCTACACTATTAAAATATTTACAGAATTGTTGGGAAACAGAAGAACCATTCAGACAAAATATTCATAATTTTTCCCCGTAGATTCTGCATCCAAAACTGCTTCTAACAATGCATTAATTAATTAAAGTACCTTTCCTATTGTTTTAAAAAGTATCTGTCATTGCTGGAGTGCATCTGCTGTTGAAGTGGCAGCTCTGAAAAAGAAAGTACAATTATACAATATGGGTATTGTTTTAAAATTAAAAATAGAGAAAGTAACTGCACTTCAGCACTCTTGAGAATCAGTCTGAGTGCTATAATTTGGATACCCAGACTAGACAATGCCTCTTCCCATCTAAGGTAAATGAAGATCTTAAGTCCTTCAGCTTTTTGCATTTAGTGCGTAGAAACAGTGTTTGCCATGCTTGATCGTGGACTCCCCTCCTTGTTTAGATAAAAACAAAACCAATTGTTGGAACTGGGTAAGAATTGCGAAGAATATATGTATGTTGAATACTTTCATGTGGAAAATCTGGTCTGGCAAGCACACCATGTTTGGTAATTGAATGCAGGAAGCAGCAAATATGGTTAATGGCTTACTAGTGTTCAGGAAAGCCGGGTGGAAAAAAAGATGTGCATTGTTCCCAGAGGTGATGAACGTCTTTTGCTCGAGTGATTTGTTTGGTGCAAATGTAAGTGCAGGTCAGCTGAAACTATTTGTAAGTTTGTGATAAGCTTGTTGAATTTGTTTTGACTAAAAAACATAGAGAAATTGAAAAAAAAAAAACCTTTTTAAAAGTTTTTCACCTTTTTCAGTAGTATTCCATTTCCCAAGAAAAACTTGACCATTTTGGCATCATCCGAAACGGCTTATTTTTCCATTTGAAATTTAGCCAGGAAGCCAAATTACCATCTTTTTCACATTGCTTTAATTGATCCCTATCTGGTAGCACCTGATCTTTGCCAGGAAATAAGATTGAGAAGATTGTAAATTCTCCAGTCTTCATTTTGCAGCAGAGGTCACTTGTTACTTGAGACTCAGTTGTTTTCACACTCAAAAGCGTTGGATTCCTGACTTGTCAACAGTAAGAACAAAGTAATTCTCATTCATTTTAATGGGAAATTTAAACATACTAAGGTCTTAAAATAGATCCCTTTAAGACATCTTTAACTGTTCTCTGTTGAGAAAGGTTACTTCTTGCCAAGCAAATATCTCTTCAGTATTTTTCAGATGGACAGATAAATCCAGTTCATGATGGTTAGTTTCCTAACGTTTTGCAAAGACTCTCTGTATTGTCTACCACTGAAGGTGCGGCAGGCAGGACAGAAGGGTGGTACAACTGGGAGTAACATCAGAGCTTGGAACAGAACCGATGTTCAAGAAGTGCTTGGCACCTTGAAGCATTATTTTCTGAGGAAGTGTGGGTCTTTAAGTGTCACAACTTAAAGCCATGGAAGTGTCAGAAGCAAAACTTAAAAGAGAAGAAATAGATATGATGTCTGGACTGCATGCTTTTGTAAGCTGCTACAGAAAAAATGCCAAGATCTTCTTACCTGGTAAGTGGATGTGATAGACAAATAATGCCAGTTAGATATGCTTTTTAGAAGATCTAGAATTGGGAAATCTTAACTCACTAAATCTGTTCTGATGAAAAACTCTCAGATAGCTGTTCTCAGTTGCAATGGAAAGGTTAAGAAAACCAGGTACTATATCTTTTAATGAATTGACAATTTGCCTTAGAATGGTTTTTCACATTCACATTTGTATTTAAACATACCAAAACTGCATTTTCCTACTTCCTACAGTCTATTCCATATTGCAGCTTTTGTTGTCAATTATCTAATTACTACCAGTGCTGGAGTCTTCGATAAAGCAAACGGTTAATACCAGGTCTTGGACCCACAGCTTGGCTCCTTCTGGGCACAGACACCGCTTGAAAAGCATCTGAGTTGAAGGAGGAGTTTCAAAGGTAGTCAACCTTCACCAGAAGTCAGCGGTGGAATTCCCAAGAAAAGTCAGCATTTGTGATACCAACCCGAATTAAGTGCTCTTGAAAAATCGGCATTCCTGAAGTCCAATCCCATAACAATAAACCTTAAAAACAAGAGCACGGGGGAGATCTGAGGAATGTGTAGCTGGAAACAACACACAACACTCCCTTCCGTAGCAAACTATTTCCAGAACCACACACAGCTGAAATGTCAAGTGGTTTAGAAGTCCACCGGTTACACACCTTTGAGAAAGAAAATTAATTTGACTTGAATGTGTAGAAACACATTCATGAAGCGAGCAAAGGAACAAGGAAAGAAATGCCAACCTATCACACTTGTGCTGCAGAAAGGCGATCACAACGGCAGGTGTCTCAGCATGGCACAACCACAGAATGAGACTGACGAGTCTGCAAGCTGATAGTGCAAAACCCCTAAATACATGATACAGTTGCAAAATACTTAAAACATATTTTGAAAGTAAGGCTTGAATAAAGTAGACAAGAAATGTTTAAAAAGAGATTATTTTTAGCATCATATGTCTGCAAAGTATTGTGGTCTTTGAAAGTAACTTCTCAGATAAATTTATAAGGGATAGAGCTTTTCTTCAGCATCAGGTAAATAAAAATAAATGTCTCGAATGTTGGCTAGGGGACTGAGAATAATATACTTGTATTTTCATTAGTGTAGCTAGCTCTGTGCTGGTCACTGTGGAATATTAAATATTGGAAATCAATAGAGTAGCTGTATATGTATAGTATGCTTTAAGAGTAATTACTAATACCTAACTCCTCTGCATGTCTACATTCACTTCAGCAAATAATGCTGGTTTTAATGTTGATAAATGTGTAGTATGAACTGGCTGGCTTAATTAAAACTGTTGGGATGGAAAAGCTTGATGCTGTGTGATGTTTTATTTGGGCTTATAGCAGGTTCTATGCCACCAGTCAAGGCAAGGCAAGGGATATGGCAACATTTCAAGGACCCAGTCAACCTGCTGTGAGGCCAAAACCTCCTGCAACCATAAAGGAAAGCAGGGACTGCAGGTGGTTGTGGGGATCAGGCCAGGGCTGGGGAGGTGGCAGGCCACCCCTCTGCCTGCTACCATCTCCCAGGAAGGCTGCCTGGTCCCTCCCTGGGCCAAATGTGCCCCAGGTCATTTAGGAAGGATTCTACATGGAGAAGTTTTGTTGCTACTTCCTATGAGGATAATGGAAGTTGAAGAATGAAAAATTCAATTTGTCCTGCCCTGCTGAGGAGCTTTGGGCCAGTCCTGATTTGCCCTTGTTGTCTTCGTGTCTGTTCCCTGTTGTCACAGCATGAGGGTGCTTCACAAGAACTAATAAATTTTCCCTTCCAAGAAGATATTTTTAGGGAGCTGAGGCACATCAGGATGTACTGAAATGGAACATAGTGAAATTTCACTAGTTTCAAACTTAGACAAACAAGCAAATTCAGAGTCACTGTTACAAGTCCTCTCCTTGACCTAAAGCACTCACGAAAACTGTGACAGAGCCAGGAACTAAAACTTGACCTCCCTAAATATATAGAGATACAGGCAAAACCACACTGCTGAAGTACCTTTTGTCAAAAAATGTATGGCCAATATTCGTGCTGTGATTTTTGTTGGGTATGAAAGTTTTGATTGGGGAAAAATAATGTTATCTAGCTGATTTTACTGTTGCATTTCCAAAATGAAATATTTCAATGTTTCCCTGAGAAGTCTCTCTAGTTTTTCATGTGAAAATATATGTCCTTTTAGTGTTTACAAACCTATGTAGCACAAACTCGGTGAGCTATTTCCCTTGCACATTAAATGAAATATATTGAACTTAATAATGGCCAGCATTTTGGCCACTTTATACAGGGCAAAAAAAATCAAGGAACGCACAGCCAATTGTTTTCTTTCTTTTCTGTTGATAAAGTAATGTTTTTCCAGATTATATTTTTAAATTATTCCCTACTTAGGGTGTTTCAGATTAATGTAAGACTTTATTAAATTACGCAGTTCAATCATTTTCTTTGGCATTAGATCAGACACAGTTCCTGTAAATTTTGGTATGAAGTACTTTTGTAGTTGATCTGTGTAGTCTTTCAGTGCACCCGAATATAATGTAGAATAAAATGGACTTTTAACAGGTTACCTCAGGCTACTGTTTTAGAAGTTATATGTCTACTGACTCTCAGTATCACCATAAATAAAAAAAAAAAAGACCAGAAACTAGTGGCCATAGTTATGCTGAAGGAAAATAGTTCACTTAAATTAGATCAAAAATTTATTTAAAAGAATTCCCTGAAACAATAGTGGAAGAAAGAGGAAGTATGTGGGATTTCAGAAGACAGGAATGCTGGCAAAATGAGCTATCACAGACCTGGATGGTGTCAAAAGGCTTTTATGCCGAAGTCCTACAGAAGATGCCTGTGCTGATCTTGTTCTGACTAGGCTCCAAACCAAGTAGTGATCCAATCTGATGGATTTAACTCTCCTTCTGGCATTATCCTTTTGACAGAGACCCAAGGTGTGGTACCATTTCTGCAACCAGGTCCTCAACATCCAATTTCCCAAAGACAAGGTGCTGATTTCCTTCCATAGGAAGGCAGCACCAGAGATATACGGAGTTGACCAAAATTTCTGCCATAATTTGCATCACTATTTTTAAAGCACTTTGGAATTAAGCAACATTTTTCACGCTAAACCGCAATCACCTCTCTCCTTACCCTGGTCTCCCCTTACAATGGGACATATCTTACAATGTCAGCTCGTGGTTTCAGTCACATTCAAACTTTACTAGAGGATCAATTATTTGCTTTCTACTTAGAAAAACAAGGAGTTTTGTATTATAGGCAGCTTTTGTCCAAAGCTGCTTGAATCTGAATAGCTGCTTATCAGCATTTGTGAAAGCTTCTTCATTGCTAACTGTCTGCTAAGAAAGTATTCTCTGGACATGTTCATTTTGTTTCAGCTCTACCTGAAGGCTATGAAGCTTTTAAATGGTTTTCAGAAAAAAAAGTGACAGTTGTACTTAAATATAAGACATATATAGTTATACTAAATAGTCACAGCTGACATAAAATAGCCAGTGGGTCCATCCCTACAGAGCCTTTTTGGCAGCTGCTTTGTCCTGGATCTCTGCAGAGGCGTCCAGCTCAAACCTTGTGTACTATTACTTAAGAAAAAAATGTAACAACTCCTTTGCCAGAGATTTTCAAGGAAGAATATGAAGCATCAGGATACAATCTACTGCAAAACAAGGGCTCCCACGTCTCCTTCCTTCCTGAACAATCACTGCAGTCTTTAAACAAAAGATTACAGTAAAATGCGGTATTTTATGATATTATTCCTCACAGCCACAAGAGGGAGTTGGAAGAACATGATCTGCATCACGCTTTCAACCTAAGCCTTTCCTTTAAGGCGTGATATGTTAGTTGTATCATGAAACCAGTCATTTCCTGAAATGACTGAAATTTTCAGTCATTTTGCAAAATGACTCTTTCACTCACTCATTTGGTAAAATGACTAAAAGTTTCATGCGTTCTACGAAATGACTGACGTGCTGGATATTCTGCTAGACTATCTGACTGTTTGTTTCACTCAGTAACAGGCATATTGTGAAAAGGGAGGTTATTGAATAAGGATCCTTTGCTTGTTCTGCAGTGACTGCTGGAGACGGCTCTGGATTTTGAAAGTAGCTTCAGAAAAGAACTTTAAGAAAAGTATGAAAAGTGCCCAAAGTGCCTGATACCAAGGCGATAATACTGTGCAACTATTGCTGAGATGAAACAGGCAAGCCAAGATCCAAAATCAAAGTCAAGACTTGATACTGACTGCTTGCAGAGTAAGTTTTAAAGAACACTCTATTTTTTTTTTTTTTTGCTTTCTGCTCTCATCATCATTTATCTCTTATTTGGTTATGGAATTGCCAGTTAGTTCTTTTATATTTTCTCCACTGCTCATAGGTCTGAAATTCTATGGTGTGGTGACAATGAGAAGCTAATCAAGAAAGACTGGACTAAAGAAGCATCTCCTATGTACCATGTGAGCATTGAAGACAGATATGATATTATCAGAAAAGCACGTCTTGCTACATGCTCATGTAATAAAGCATTTTCATCCAAATATGCAAACATCACAAGAGAGGCTGTTGAGCTCTTCAAATCTTTCTGTCTTGGGTGCCAGAAGAAGAGAAAGAGGTCCTTGACTAATGGTGTTGGTGTAAAACTGACTGTAAGCAATGACTACTCATCATGAGGACAAGCTGACCCTATTGATATGCAAGCTTGGTCTCAAGGCAATTTCAAGGGGATAATGGTGTACCAAGACCACCTGACCAAATTTTGTGTTCTCTGAGCCCTTACCTCAGAGGGAGCACCAGAAGTAGCGTCTCAGCTTTTTGATATTTTTCTCCTACTTGGTACCCCTGTTGTGTTGCAGAGTGACAAAGGAACTGACTTTGCTGCTGAAGTCATCCAAGAACTGAAACTGCTGTGGCCTCCGGTTAGCTTGGTGCATGAAAAAGCAAGATATCTACAAAGCCAGGGCTCTCTCAAAGGGGATGTTAAGCAAATGCTCTTAGCATGGATGGCAGACAATAATTCATGGGACTGGACTGTGGGGATTCACTTTGTCCAGTTCTCAAAAGCACTACCTGTCAATCTGGAATAAACTGTACACCGTATGCAGCTCAGTTCAGTACCGGTCCCAAATGTGGGCTTAGCTCAACCTCTCTACCATCAGGGATCATCAACCATCTCTGCAGTCAGCACAATCTGCTTTCAGTGCTCAGCGCTCTTTCTAATGACTCTGCTGCATCAACATATCCAGAAGACACGCTGGCCCCCATGTCTGACACAGTGGGAGGCAGCCAAACTGGAACCACTGCTAAACTAAAGGTTAGACCTGTTCCTGTATCTCAAGCTCTGTCAGAAAAGATTCATCCAGACCCACCAAATTCTCCACCCACAGATACCCTTGAGCTAACTGGCCCTTCACTTCTAGGGCACCATCCCGACCACCCCCTGCAAAATCCTGCCCTGCGTGCTGCCCTCTGCCCTTGTCAGCACAACCTCCCTGGGCAGCAGGAAGGAGCCCAAGCAGCGTGGGCTTTGCAGGCAGAGCTCTCGGTAAAGCACAGTCTTCAGATGGATGAAAACATTGAAAAGCAAAGCAGATATAATACTGATGTCGCAGTCACCTCAGCTACAAAGATAAGTTTTGTTCTGGCAGGTGGTGTATATGACCAGATGATTTCAGAAATTACTGTAGAAGTCTGTATGGCTTTAGAAGTAAATAAATTATAAAAATAATCTCATGTGTTGTCTTTTTAAGTTAATTCAAGTAACAAGATATCAGGCATTTTACATGGTGCCTCCCTCCTAGTTTCACTAACTTCATTAAAGGTGTGAAACTTTCTCTTGTTTTATGGAGTGATTGAATGAAACAGCCATTTTGTGAAATGGCTGAAAATTTTAATCATTTCCTGAAATGACTGGTTTCAAAATATGACTGTAACATATACAACTCTGGAGTCACCCATTACGTTTTCAGTAACATACACTTCCCAGGAAGGCATGTGGAACAGAAGTATTACCCATAGCTTCTTTTTATGCTGTGCAGAGAGAGGAGAAGAGAAAAGGAAGAGAGGCATGTGTTTTAAACCCATTAAGACATTTTGTGCTGTACCAAGTGAAAATTGTTCTCTAATGATACAATGCAACATATCCTAAATTGGATTATAATATACAACCTCCTTTGCAGTATATAGTTAACTCTAAGTTGCCTTTCTGGAAGGCACTGCATGATTTCACTGCAGTGACATAGTTTAGAATAAAATAAACCATCCATGTTGGGGAGAGTTTTTCATGCAGTCCTGTGTCTTCTGAAAGAATAGCTTTGATGCATGTTTTTGCTGTGCACTCCATCATACGAGTGTAAATAACAGTTCCTTCACCTCTATCTTTTCCCCCCACAATCCCACCTTGTTTTCTTGAAGCGTCTCATGGGTCAGGTGTGAATCTCATAGCTGCAGCCTATTCAGCCTTTTCATTAACATCCCTGTTCCATGCCCTTTACCTTTCTTCTGCACATTTTGTTTCATCCTTTTGTTTTTGTGTTAAATAACCATTCTGTAATTAAGAATACTGGCAGCTCATAGCCCCATTTTTTCTGGTTTTCTTGCTCCTTTTTAGAAAACTTAATTGCTGCCTTTTTAACTTCCAGGTTAGAGCAGCAGGGCACAGGAGTGCAGTTCATCAAAGCCATTGTATTGATGCTGATGCATAAGTTGCCTGGCATGGGATACCACAGAGTAACAAAGGTTCATTATTTCATTTGTATTTGACGCATGACCTTGAAAAATGTAAATGTTATATTTATGGCAATTTGAGAGTTCGCCTTGTCATTTAATATGCACAGTCCCCTTTCTCCTCCTCTTTTTCTTTTTTTTTTTTCTTTTTACTGTAAATTTTCTATCCCCAAGGAAAAAAAAAGAACAGATACAAGTTATCTGAATTTAATTACAACTGAAAGATGATACCCCAAAATCTTATGTTATGAAAATCTTATAAGTCAAGAGAACAGGTCTGAGGGAAAAGCACTCAAGTTCTGTCAGGAACAAAAATGCCACAGTGAACTAGAATTTTCAGAAATGTCTAGGGGTGCTGAACACCTTAATTCTTGCCTGTCCTCCTGGAGACCTTCTCAAAGGGCCTGATCCAGAGTTATTGTGTATTTTCTTCACTCTGTACACAGATCCCTTGAAGATGTCTGTCTGGGAAGCACTGAAATTGTGGTACCAAAAATAAGTAGTCACTTTTGACATTTTTGACCTTTAGGTAAATGCTTCCAAAACAATTCTCCTTTCTCCATCAGTATTTTCTGAGCGGATCTGTGTTCAGAAGGGTGTTAGTGGGAAGCGAACATGGTATGTGGCTTTGCATGGGTATTTGAATTAAAATGTTTGGTGGCCTTTTGAAGCTCTTTCGGAGTCATTCTATGAGAAAGCAGTTATAGTGATAACAGCTACTAGGTAATAGGAGCAATAAACAGATTGTGAGCTGCCCATTGGCTGCAGGATGCTTCCACAAACCATTTGCAGATTAATGTTTATTGACAAGTAAATCTGCAAAACTTTGAGTCTTTCAGTGAGTTATTTTCAAACAAAAGAAGCAGCTAAATATGTCCAACTATTTGGAAGAAATTTAACCCTGTTAGTTGCTTAGTTGAGCATAAATTTCAAGTATGAGAATGTACGACTAGCTTACACTGTTTCATTCTGAATTTGCTGTCTTGCTGAGGATCTGTCAGGAAAGCATAATGTTTTTGCTAAGTGCATCTGAAAGATAGGTAAGTCAGCTTATTAAAAAAACTGTGGGAAGGAGAGTTGTAGCTGAAAAATCAGTTTGTATATTCAACATGATGAGTCATAAAATACCTTTAAATGTTATAAAATACAAAATATTTTCAAAAAAGCATACAGCATGTGAACCCAGAGTTGTTTCCTTTTCCAGCCAGAAAACTGAGCAACGACAGATAGAAAAGATAAAGAAAAACTGACAGATTGTTTTGACTGAGGCTTATCCATGTTGTAAAGTGGGCACTGGAAGAAAAAGCAGCAACACTTTGTTCCCCACTCCTTGTAGTATGCGAACTCTGCCAGGAAGGAGCTGTAGCCCTGGCTGTGTACCTTACTGATTTCCTGTCACCACACTCCCCTGTCCCCTGCGAATGTTCTTTTCCAGGCTGAATTGGACCTGATGTCACACCAGTTAATGCACACATTCCTGGGCCTTTCTCTTTTCTATAGATATTTAGCACCTTAACACCCTAACTGTTGCTTCTGCGTTATATCTATCCTTGGAAAATACTTTGATTCATTTCAACAGACATCCGTAAAGGCCTTGATGAAGAGTACATGCCAGATTAGGGATAAATTTGAAAGGATGGTAGCCAAGAGTAAAGTAATTATTGTTGACTGACTCCAAGCAATCTAGACATCTTACGTATGACCTTGTCGTAAGGAACTAAATGGAACAGGGCTGAGGAAGTGTGTGATTGATTGATTTAATCCTGCTGAACTCTTAATTTTTGAATGGAGTCTGAGAGGTTAGTGAGCAATCCTTTAATTTCATTAGCCATGCACTTTGAACACTGGATAAAGCCAGTTTATTTATTGCTTACATCTAAAACATTTTTATCTTCAGATACCTAGATGTTTTCCTCTGTGATAGCAATGCATTTTTTATTATGACTTGCTATTTCATGCTGGTCATTACTTCTCTGCCTAAGCTTGGGCTCCAGTGCAATTTACATGTACAACCTATAGACTGGTTTCATCTGAAGCTTGACCTTGTGACATTTTCACTGTGTCGTGAGGGAATTCACAAACTAAGGTTGTTTATATCTGAAGGGATAGTTAATGCCATTTGTTACTGGGGTTTTGTTGTTTTGTTGGGCTTTTTTTGTCCAAAAGCCCTAAACATTTGCAATAGTGTGGAATTAAATGTATATCACTTGCACTTATTATTTGTAACACAGGAATAACCAGAAGTCATATGTTGCATTTTGTTGTTGTTGCTGTAGAAACATCTACATGAGGATGGGAAATATCCTGAAGACATTAAGATCCAGTCAGAAGATGGTTCTCTGGGAAATTCTGTTTCATCAGGAAAGAAAGATTTTGGTCAACAGGTTTTCATTTGTGTAGTAAGAGCTAACATCTCATGGAGAAAATAGGAATTTTTCACACACAAAAATAGTCAGATCTTAACAATTTGACTGATCTCATAAAGTTTTTATTTGGTGGTTCTCAGGTTTGTGAGGATCCTTTACAAACTGTGATCTCTGTGTAAAATAATATACATTTCTTTTCATGTCTTTTTCTCTCTCCTCTCTCTCTCTTTTGCCTTCCCCCGCCCCGGGAATTCCTTAATTTTCTGTTTCAGATTGCCTTTATTTCACTCTGTATCTACCTCCTACAAGCATTATTATAGCAACTGGCTCTATGACAGTGACTCACAGATCTATGTCTGTTCTCCATGCCTTGGTTATCCCTGTCTTGTTAGTGTCTTCCCAAAGTTAATTGCTCCTGCTTACCCTCACACAGGTACCTTCTTTCCTACTCTTGCTACTGTGGAAAATATAAAAGTCCTTCTCATTTTGTAGGCCTGGTTTTGACCTGGACCTGTCTACAGATTCATCTAGTTCAATCTTATAGCTGCATTGTGAAGATTTCTTCTGCAGAACATCTTTAAGTTACATGCTTTCTTGTGCATCACAAATGGGCACAGATCGTACTCTCCTCCAGACCCTTATGTAGTAACTACTACAAAATCTTTTTGCTTTAATGCTGGCAGCTGCCAGCTTGACCCTCCCATGGCCTTTTAGAGTCCTGCTGCAAAGGTAATTTTCCTGTCACACCAGTTTTCCCTTCCCGCCCCTCTCTCTCCACCCTCTATGGGTGATCTATTTTTCACATTAAGTATTAGCTTTTTCTTTCACTTTCACACTCTCTCATGCAGTACCAGCATGGTTTAGGAAGACTGAGGCCTTAAACACCCATGAAGCGATGTCTGGGTGACACCTATGGCTTTGGTCTTGAAGTCCTTTTTTAGACTTTTTGCATGATTTCATGATATTGAGATTTAAGATTCACCTCTGATCTTTCCATGGTGCATCCATCATCTATACAACTCATGCTCATGTATCATTTTAGGTTTTGCCATATTGTCCCTTACCTTGGAGGGAACTCCAACTTCTGGAAACCTTCCTCTTTCACTTAACCCACTCCAAGCTATGAGGCATAAAACCCAACTGCTCCCCACAATGAGCAATGCCACTGACACCATCCCATACCACACCATGCTGCCTCCACTCACCTGCATTGTCAGGGAGTCAGGGAGGCCTTCAAGGAGAGACATTTTGCCCTGTGTTCCCAAAGCCCCATGGGGATCTCCTCTGTGATTTGGAGTCCTAGATGCTGCTGTAAAACAAGCAATGTTGAGCTGCACCCACTCTGGTGGCGAGTTAAGGATGGATTGTCACCCTTGACATGATACCCTTAAGCAAAATATGTGAATTTTTGCTCACCTGGCTCTGCTTGATGAGCTATTGGTGCCTCTATGTTTGGAGTTCCGTCACTGAAGACAATTTTCTCTCTTCACACATGAAGGTAGCATAAACCCTGGGTAAATTGTGCAGACTTCAAAGGAGAGCAAAGAAGAATACTTCAAGGCCCTTTTTCAACAGGGGGAACCCCCACTCATACCTTTGCAGATAAGTGGTATGTTTTCTGAAAATTCAACTAAAAAAAAAAAAAAAAGCAAGCCCTGGATCACAATGGAGACCCCACTGTTTCTGAAACGTAATGCTTTGCTGTGGTTAAACATGTAAAGTGCAGTGAGCTCGCAAGCTGATTTCCATGGGGCATGTGGAGACAGCACATGACATGTTCATTCTCACCCAACAACAACCCCGAGCTGAAATGTGCTATAAAAAAAAAGCAGGGGCAGCCTTCCTGCCCAAGGACCCTTCAATTGCAGTGGGAACACTTCAGTTCTCTTTCTTGGAAGATTTTATGCTCCTCTATCAGAGAGCAGAGTGGAGCAGGTATTATGTGAAGATGAGGTTATTGATTGAGCCTGTCTGGAGTGGGGGAATGAAGCTCCCCTGTACGGCCTGTGGGAATCAGCACGTAGGTGCTGGAAGGCTCCGCAGGGAGCACAGCCCTCTTACGCTGCCTCCATGGCACAAGCAATGACCATACATTTTAAATGCTGTTTTTCAGGGCTTTGGATTATGATTTATTATATTTACATGTGAGACAAAGTAAAGAACAATACAGAAAAGCTAAGGAGGCGAGGAGTGCTGTTGTCTGCTAAGAGTGTTTTCATAAAAAGCTACCCCCATTCTTGCTTATAGACTGAAATAATCCTCGTAGCCACTGCGTTATGGATGGTTTTAAGCTCAGGTCATAGAGCATATGTGGGGACTGAATCTGCCTGTGTGCTCCTCAGTACTGAGGCTTGTAATCTTGCCCCATAGATACAGCTGATATTAAAACAGGCATGATATTGTTAAAAACAAGCCTTCCCCCCCCCCCCCCCCCCCCCTTCCTAAACCCACAACAGTGCTTGGTTAGGCTGCAGTTATTCAAAGACCTGTACCAGCACAGCAAAGGGCTGGAAACCTCTGGCAGTAATAGGGGCAGCAATGACTAGCTGGGGACAGAAATTAGAAATGTCCTACAGCAGATCTGTCACAACAGAGAAAGTTTCTAGTCTGTCTGGTTTCCAGCTTCACAGTCTCTTCCCCCTTCAGCTGTTTGTTCCTCCCCCTGGTCCCTTGTTGGGTACTGAAAGACGACTGTGCGCCATCAGCTGCCTGCTCGTTTTGAACTCTAGTGGCAGTTCCCTCCTGCAGAAGCTATGTGCAAAATTACTCACCTCCTGAGAATCTACTTGCTATAAATTACATTACGTCCTCAGAGAAATCTAAATTGTTTTAGAGATGCCCAGTGTAGTTCTGAATTTTAAAGCCGTGGCAGCAGTTTGAGAGATGAATAATTTCCTTTGTCCATGAAGTACATATTCAGCTCTGTGCCTTTTAACATGCATCTATACTCCTAAACTGACCAGGTCCAGCCTGACTTCTGAGACCAGACTAGTTTAATTCCCATATTATTTACATGCAAGTTTTATGTTTATAAGCTGCAGTGCTCTCCACAGTGGGATACTCCAGCACCGTCAGTTTAGACTAACTTAAATTAGTGTTTACTTCTTTTCTCCTCTCTTGACAGGTAGGAGGATGACAAGAGTTTGTGTTCAGGCTATTCATAGTAGAACACTTCCGTATCTGTCATGTTTTTCTTCTTTCTCTCATGGCAAAATGGGTAACATGAAGAAATGCCAGTGATCTATTATTTGTTTCTTAATAGTAAATCCAGTACAGTGCTTGTAGATGGAATTTTTACATGAATAACTGTCCAGTCAAGCAGTGATTTGTCACTGAGCTGAAATGATGCAGAACTCTCTTGGACCCTGGGTCATTTTTTGATCTAGGGAGCTCTTGGCCATGCATTCATGATGATCCAGCACATCATTTCACATCATTTTTACATACATTTATAATATTAAAAATTATTTTGGTGTTAGTGTTTATGTTCTTGCTTTCCCCTACCACCATGTTTATAGAAATGATTTATGGTGGTAGTATTTAAGGTGTATTCTCCTGGCTCCTGTTGGCCTTGCAAAAAAGAGCAAGAGTTTTATGGCAAATCTTCAGACTCCTGCCTGAGGAAACTCTGTGTAACTGGAGTCATCCTCTGCCTATATTCCTTGTTTCTTTCCAGTCTATCAAAAAGTAACATTTGAAAGCCAGTGCAGCTATCTGTGATTCCTAAACTTGCTAAAATGTTTAGTTCATCTTGAAGTATCCTAAGCTGTGACATAAAAAAGAAAATCTCAGGCTTGTGCACTGGCATGCAATGTTTCTGCTTACCCTGGCTGTTCCATGTGCTGGACCTTTTCTGGGTGAAGCTAGCTGTGATGGTTCTCCATTAAGGCAAAACGTCAGGCAGAGTCCGCCCACCCTCCTCCCTTCTGAATTTGATAATAGGGGTTTTTTTTCCTATTTTGTTTGTCTATTTAGGTGATAATCATAGGAAACCATGGGATAGCCTATGACACCACAGCTGTTTGCAATTCCACTTTTCATATTTATGCAAGTCCCCTGAGACTCTGGTGAGGGAGTATTTTGCAGCCCAAAATAATTTCCCCATGTGCATTTGGTGTGCAAACCATTTTTTAATTCTTTATTCTTAGAGGTGTGGGGAGAAGAGTGGGAAAATTACCTATTTTTTTTAATTTATAACATCTTTTTGACTAATATTCCCTGAAAACCATAAAAGTCTTCACATGCTTGGAGTAAAGCCAGAAGTCTCGATTTCTGTTTGAACATAAGTGACATGCTCTTTCATTAGCACCTATGGTATCTAAGGCACTGGTCTTCAGCTGCTTTACCTCACTGCTAAAAGATATTTACATATCACAAACTTGAAGCAAATATTTCTTAGATTGGTTTCTTTTAGGAAAAGAGTAGCTGAAGAGAAGAAAAACAACTGGTGGGAGAGAGGAAGTGTTACAAGAAGTGAAATGCAAATTTCAGGTAACTTTGGAAGGGAAAAGCTGACCCAGTCCATGACCTGCTTATAAGTTACTGTTGGGTTTGGTTTTGTTCTGTTTTGCTTTGTTTCATTTTGTTGGGTTTTTTTTAAGGATGAGCTGTGATGGAAATATGTGCCCTTCCATTCTGCCCTCACTTGAATCTTTCCTGTCTAGGTTAAAAAAGAGCTTAGAATCACAAAATGCCTTTTCCTCCCAAATCCCTCAGAAGTGCAATAAACACAGCCCTTCAGTGCACAGTGGCTATTTTCTGGGTCTAATGATTTTTGCAGGACAGGTATAGAGATGTAGCTGAGCCTATAAAATGCCTCTAGCTCGCTGAGAAAAAAAATAGTAGTCTGTAGTCTTAATTTTTTTCTTTTTACAAACAACTACTCTAGAAGCTATGCTAAGGCACATGGAGGTGATTCAAGACAGCCAACATGGCTTCACCAAGGGCAAGTCCTGCCTGACCAACCTAGTGGCCTTCTATGATGGAGTGACCACATCAATTGACAAGGGAAGAGCTATCGTCATCTATCTAGACTTCTGTAAGGGCTTTGATATGGTCCCACACAACATCCTTCTCTCTAAATTGAAGAGATACGGATTTGATGGGTGGACTGTTTGGTGGATGAGGAACTGGTTGGAAGGTCACATCCAAAGGGTAGTGGTCAATGGCTCAATATCCAGATGGAGACTGATGACAAATGGTGTCCCTCAGGGGTCCATACTGGGGCCAGTGCTGTTCAATATTTTCATCACTGACATAGACAATGGGATCAAATGCACCCTCAGCAAGTTTGCAGATGACACCAAGCTGAATGGTGCATTTGACACGCCTGAGGGATGGGATGCCATCCAGAGGGACCTGGACAAGCTGGAGAAGTGGGCCTGTGTGAATACCATGAGGTTCAACAAGGCCAAGTGCAAGGTCCTGCACCTGGGTTGGGGCAATCCCTGGTATCAATACAGGCTGGGCGATGTAGGGATTGAGAGCAGCCCTGAGGAGAAGAACTTGAGGGTATTGGTGGATGAAAAGCTGGACATGAGCTGGCAATGTGCACTCGTAGCCCAGAAAGCCAACCGTATCCTGGGCTGCATCAAAAGAAGCATGGCCAGTAGGTTGAGGGAGGTGATTCTGCCCCTCTACTCTGCTCTGGTGAGACCCCACCTGGAGTACTGCGTTCAGCTCTGGAGCTCTCAGCACAGGAAAGACATGGGCCTGTTGGAAGGGGTCCAGAGGAGGGCCACAAAAATGATCAGAGGGATGGAACACCTCTCCTATGAAGAAAGGCTGAGAGGGTTGGTGTTGTTCAGCCTGGAGAAGAGAAGGCTCCGGGTAAATCTTGTTGCAGCCTTTCAGTACTTAGGAGGTTCTATAAAAAAGACAGGGACAAACATTTTAGCAGGGCTTGTTGCAATAGAACAAGGCGTAATGGTTTTAAACTAAAAGAGGGTAGATTTACGCTAGATATAAGGAAGAATTTTTTTATGATAAGGGTGGTGAAACACTGGAACAGGTTACGCAGAGAGGTGGTAGATGCTCCATCTCTGGAAACATTCAAGGTCAGGTTGGACAGGGCTCTGGGCAATCTGATCTAGTTGAGGATGTCCCTGCCAATTGCAGGGGAGTTGGACTAGATGACCTTTAAAGGTCCCTTCCAACCCAAATGATTCTATGATTCTATGATTTTATGATTCTATGAGCTGAAAGCTGTCTTCCATGAGGAAGATGAATTAATATTTTGTAGTACTTTTGTAGGAGGAGAATTGGTTAAATTAATTAGACAAAATATCTGATAACTAGACTGGGAAGGCAGTACTTGACAGAGCTTTCTGTCCAACTTCTAACACCTTATGCTTCCTAAAACATTGATTTTTTTTCCATTTAATTAAAAAAAAGGGTTCAAGAATTCAAGCTTAAAAGTAAGATAGCTTTTTTTAGACATACGGGTAGTGTAATTAATTTTCTGACTGGGCCTCTGCTGTGACCTGGGTGAGAGTTTGTATTTATTTTTTGCTCTGGGAAGGAAATGGGTTTGAATAGACAACCATATGTCAATTGTGCTCATACACAGTAATAAATGCAAGGCAAGATTGTGGGAGAAGCAAGATCTTTTATTAGAACAAGTCATATAGTTGGAAAAAAACAGACAAGCTTTCAGGCCCATAAGCCCTTTTTCAGGTCTGAAGTAGGAGTAGTTGTCTTCAAAGATAAATACAGGTGAGTTTAATTAGATTGTTAATCAGTTGGACCATCTTAGGAAGAATGGGTAGCTGGAACTGCAGTTCTTCATTTGAAATTTCTGATCATTATTTCTCATTAAATTGCCAAATCTCACTTAGGAAAAATGTAAAGTGTGATGATTTTCTGTATTGTTGTTAGGAAAGATATGCCTGACTTATGTCACCTGTTTGTTTCTCTGCTTTGGTCAAGATTGGCCATCTAATCTTAATTCCTTCTGGAGACCAGGCAAACACGCCACAAATATTGAACCCAAAAACATAAGTTAGTGTAAATGAGCTATCAATGTATGAATTGAATTACACCAGTGATACCAAGAAAAGCAATGGCTGGGCATTACCTTCCAAGGCAAGAGGAAGAAGAAGAGAAAGAGGCAGTAGAAGAGAAAATAGGGCTGAAGGCTCTGAGGCTATCAGAAATTTGGGATTCTCCCTAGTAGAAAGTGAAAAATCTTGAGGCTTGAATGGTTTGTGAAAGACTGAAGAGAGGCTGTGGACAAGTCTGACCTGAAGACTTGTGACACAATAGAAGTACCTGCTGGTCTCTACTAACTCATTGTTTTATAAATTGAATTTAATGTGTGTCTTCTCACAGGACTTGTGTGAGGTCAGTATTGTCCCCATTTTATGGACAAAGAAATAAGGACGAAGATAATTCTTTTCCCTGAGGCAAGACATTCCACTTTGTGATGTCTGAAAATGTAGAAATAACAAAATATCTGTCCTTATGTTTTCATGTTTCAGTATACGACTTCCTACACATATTGTTAATATTTGCAGTGCTTCTCTTTCCATCATTGCTGCTCCTGTGAGACTTACTGCGGCCCCGACAGGGCAATAGCTTTGCTGTGCGTTCTGAAATCCGTGCTGGATTTTGCTTGGATGCTAGAGCATGTTCCTGCCCTGTAGTAAGTGCTCTCTGCTCTTTTTTCCCATGGCCTCCGGTCTCTCAGCAACACTTAGGAAAGGGAACATGGCCGCCTGGTCCTTCTGCTACCTCAGCATGTGTGACCTGTACCAAAGAAATTATGCTGGTATTCCAGTGGTTTATTTTTAGTGTTGCTAACATAACAAGTCATTATTAATGGTTGTTAAATAGCCAAAATCTTGCAAATTCAAAATTTACAGAGTTCTTAAAAAGGTAAGTGACTTCTGAGTTGTTGCTTTAGCACCACTGTTCATATGTTCCGTACTTGAAAACCTCTTTTCCCTCTTTTAAGACAGACAATTCAACACTTCTACAGCATGCAGGTATAATTTTAGGAGGCAACAAGGAGGTAGTTTATTTTGTGGCTTCTTATTATCAAAGGTTTATAAATAACTGGAACTATCTAAAATTCTGTATCCTCAGGTTTCAGAAAAAAACAACAAAAACCCTCAACAAAACCAAACTCCATCATGTTTTTCATCCAGATCTGTGACCTCGATAGCCGGTATGGGTCGCTGTCCCTTAAATCTGAGGAAGGGAAATGGGCATATCTTATAAACAGCAATTTGGTATTAGACAGTTTGTTATTGTTTGGTGAGTATTCTTGTCTCTAGTATGTCTTCCCTTTGTTTTACGATCATGTATCCTCACAATCCACAAAGCAAACAGACATCTGAAGGTGTCTTTAGAACAACTCTGTTTATCTGAATAGAATGATCAACAAGAAATATGTTTGTGTATGGGGCAGCAAGCAGACTTTTACTCTTACCTCTGTGGCAACATAACCTAAATTCAGTTAACTGGAGACAATCGTAAAGCACTAATAAACCATTATACTAACTGAGTTTGTTGTCATGTATATAAATTTAAGAGGAGAAAAGAGACCCACTCTTAGAGTCAGATCTTATTTGCCAAATTTCTGATCAGATCAATACCTATTGTAATTCTGCAAAGCACATCACTATAATTGGTAAAAATAAAATGTAAACAATGTGCTAAATGGTGGACAAGCATCTGTAAATATTATTTTAAAGATGGAAAAATAAAACCAATATTGTAATTGGGATTAACACTTGAACAATGGAGTCACAGAAGAAAATTAGTAGCCTGTGATAAAATTGGGGAGGTTTATTGTAATTTCATTGGACCAATGATTTTACAAGCATGCTCTGTGCATCATGGCAAGAAAAAAATACTCTGTAAGGAACTTGTTTTGATTTGAGACATTTTCAGAGGGCTATTTTAATTTAATTAATGAAAAATCATAGGTTAATTGCCTTCTGCTTTAATGTGAGGGTATTATGCATGCAGGCATATTTTATTTATATCTTGACTGTTTGATGTACACAATCAATTCAAAAAGGGATAATGAAGAAGTGTTCCGCCCTGTGTAGAATAGTAATTAGGGACTCTAGCGCAGGGTTTTTTTATTAATTGTGCAGTTCTGTAAACATGTTTGACATAATGCTGAGAAAAGCATTTGTCAAAATTTGCTATTCTCTTTTCTTCTTACTTCTACCCATCCCTTCTGTCCCCACCCTTTCTCAAAATACATGTTATGGCATTAACCCTCACTGCCTCAGCAGCAGTCTGACTTCATATGACAGATGTATAACGGACATCGAGGAAAAGCTGCCCCTTGAAAAGCCAATGTTATGAGAAGTATGTATGTCAGTAATAGAAATGTTAAGGTTTGTGGGCTTTGGAAGAGCCTATGAAAGATGCTGAGCTATAATAAGGTATCTTATAACAGCAACCGGGATGTATTGGGCAGAGCAGTCACTGTTGCAACAGGAGTACCAGTTCTTCTGAGCTGAGTCCATGCTGAGTATAAGCTACAAGGGTGAGAGAGATCACGCAAATTAAAACTCTTTGTTTCTGTTTTATCAGTTTCCAGTGAAGTCAGCAAGAGCAAAAGATAATACCACATTATAGACAGGAGCCTCTTCTGATGTATGACTTTTCCTTGTTCCAGTTACTGACTTTTTTCAGAAATACAAGAAGATACCTACATTTCATTCGAGCAGTTGTGCCATTGTGTCTCCTTTTCTGTTCTTTCTTTCTCCTTCTTTTCCCATCTTGACTGTATGTCATTTTGAATGTTCAGCAATACCTCATTTTCTAGATAATTCAAAACTAGCATGTCACAGAAAAACTTTTCTGTGTGTACAAGGTACTTCTTATAACCGATCAGCACCTCACAGAGAGGATAATAGTCTTCAAGAAGTCTTCTCCTTTTGAAGTGCATCCTTAAATATTTTACCCTGGGTCATTTCATGGCATAGGTAGATGGTTTTGTTGTCTTCAGCTGAGGCACAGGTTGTAATCATACACACTAGCAACCTCCCATGTTCTGCAGGAGTCAAAGATTATCTTTTTTGATGTTACTTGCCTCAGAATTAGTTTGGAAGGGGTATTCAGGGGCTAAACCTACTTTATCTGCTCCCCAAACTACTCCTAAAGTAATTTTTCACTGTAAAAGGGTTCAAGGTAACACTATTCATTTGCTTTCTTGGGTGAAGTTCCTCAGTTCCTGCTGTGATGAAACTCATACTAACAGTTGTTATTCATGCAGTCTGTAAAGACTACCCAATGCTGTCTGTGCACATGGTGGGAACAACTCCAAGTGCCAGAAACAACTCTGTAGGACAACACTGGCAGTAGACATGATGACACAAGGAAACCTGACTGAGCATGTGCAGCCAAATAGAAATCATCTAAGTCTAGAGTATTACAAGCCTGAGATTGTTTTCAAGTTAAATAACAGCCAATATTTGGTCCACAAGAAACTACCCCTCCTGCTCACAGCAAACCATCTGTAGGGTACTACTAAAGGTGTGTTTGTCTTGCTGAAGGTAAAATTAGTGTTGACATGATAAAACTGGTCGCCTAATCTTGAGAGGTATGAGCCCTCACTAAGGGTGTTTTTTCTGACATATTTTTAAAGGATGGAATGTAGAGACAAAACAATTAAATGAGGACAAAGAAAACACCCTCCAAGTCTCCAGTTCCCTCAAATCATGTGGGGAAGAGGGGAGCTGCTGAATTCATTGCTCCCAGTGCATGCTAGAGAGTGGGAGGTAGCAGGGTAAAAAGGTACTTGAGCTCACGTGTGCACATACATGTGTGCACTCTCCCTTGTCTTGGTAGTTGTGAATTGTGAGACCAGGAAACAGTGTCTGGTCTCAGCAACTCTTCAGTGGTCTTCTTCTGAAAGCATGCAGTGGAAGTATTACTTCAAATATCAAAACTGTATTATAGCTGGATACATGGAGAACTGAGGAATCCTAGCCAAAGTAGTCTTCACTTGGAGCCTTCTCTGCCTCCCTGACGTCCTCACCATTTGAAGGCTGAATTAATTGACGTTGCCTTTGGGAAAGGTTACCATGAAACAGAAGTCTTTGGTGGCTTTGTGGTAACTGTGTTGTGTAATAACATGATGGCAAACAGATGTCCATGATTCTGATTCTATAGTTGTATTTATACACAGTCATGTAGACATGGTTACTCTTCTCTTATCTGGTAGGAGAGGGAACATAAATAATCTTAGGTTGTATCAGTTCCACTGCTCAATAGACCCTCTCCAGTGGGAGCAGGCAGTCAAAGTATCTTATATATAGAGAACATGGATGCTGAGATCACAGGCGGCTTACAAACTGCTGTTCTTTTTCCCAACAGAAAAAATATGCATTGTTTGATTCTTTCATTTTGTTTCAACACAGTATAATCAATTCCACATACATGATGAGCTTCTTTTAAATACTCAGATCCCAGAGGAAGATCCTGTAGTTTCATTTGGCTTTTCTTGGAATAATCTTAGTCCTCACAATAAGATAATAAAGTCTTGTTAATTTATACTTACGAGGCTATTGTATTCGAAAGATTTCAGATGTCATAAATAAAGGCTTATCTTGGATTTCTAGCTTACCTTTATAAGGAAATATCTAAAGCTTTTTACAAACAGAGCTGAAGCTTGAAAATCACTTGAAATAGTGTCATTCAAGGGCAAGACCACTCTTTTGTCCCACAGATAAACAAAATAAGACCTGTTAAATAAACGCTAATGGTGAGAAAACCTTATAATCTATCAATGTTAAATTACCAGCAATGATTATTTGGGAGTGAGGTTTAGAGGGAACGTGGTCATCTGCTATTTTCTGACTACAGTTCAATGATATCTCCTAGAGAAGGCAACAAACCATGACTATGTGACTAAATCAACACATTAATCAGAAAGAGTTCATGAAGACTAGAGCTCTTGCCTTCCTTCAGATGAAAAGAGCCAAAAATTCATCTCAGTACATAGATAATAAAACCACTGAACAGAATTTCTCTTTATTTATAGCTCTGTAATTAGAACAATGGGTTTCCTTAAAACTGCTATCAGGTAAACTAAAGGAGGCTGCATATCCAATGACCAATTATTTCAGTAATCTACATTTGAGTTTCTTGCATTCCTGACTGTGTACGGTTTACATGATCCTTGCAACCGATACCTATTGACCTGTATTCTAGTGATGTGAATATGAATTTCTAAGCCATCTCCTCCCGGGCCTAATAATTTCCTTTAATAGCTTAGGCAAGCCCCTAAAATTTTAATTATCCATTTTGCCATCAGTAAAATTTTCAGAGTTCAAGTGAGGCCCATTAGTGGACATGAAGATAGATCACTGTTCAGTATGAAAAGGCTACCCCCAAAGGACCTGAGTTATTACCTACTTGAATATAAAATCTTCTAATCTAAAATTGTACCAAATGATTTCTCTATCAAATACAATAACTTTTGGCTGAAATATGGCATCTATTTTTGGAGAATTTTTATCTTGGTTTAAATAAGTGACAGAGAAACAAATGCAAACCTAGGTAACTTGTCTCAATGGTTGTCTTACTTTTAAAATTATCTTAATCTTATTCCAACACTGCATTTATTCAGCATAAGTGACCAAGCTCAGGCTTTTGCTATATTTTCATCTCCTTAGCTAAATAAGTTTACTAACATCTGAAATTTACATCCCCTTTGAGTAATTACTTGATCATATTTCTTCCTGAATAGTATACACTAAACTGAGTATCTTTAGCTTCTCACAGTAATCAGGTTTTATAGTTACTGAAATAATTCTTGGAGCTCTCTCTCTTGATTTTCTCACATATGATAAACTTAGAGGCCATTACCGGTTAGAGGATTTTGCTAATTATCTCACTGTGGTGTAAACAGCTCCCACTTTTTATCTGATGTTCCCTTGATCGCTCAGTCAAGGGCCATATTTACTTCCTTCACTGCCACAAGGCACCGTGTTGATTGTCCTGACCCCAAAGTCATTTTCTTAGCTGCTTTTCTCTCTCATAAATACCGTCTATAATCCTGATTCTTAGATTCAGTTTTATTAAAATGCATACTGCTAAAATAAGCCAGTTTTCTCTTCGGAACTGATCTGTCCTTTTTTACAACTCTATACATTTTTATGTCATTGGCAAAATCTACCTGCAAGATTTTCTTCTTGACTGTTGAAAATAGGGCTGGACTAAGAAAAAATTACTGTCTGGACATACCCACAGAAGATGATGCTTTCCTAGTTTAAGATTTATAGATTTACCACTTTTTAATCCTTTTAATGTATTCTAGATGGAGCTGATCAGAATTTCAGAAAATAAAGTATTTAACTGAGACTCAGAAGAAGAACTACTAATTTCATCAGAATGAAGCAAGACTAAGTCAGGAGCTTTTTAGAAGCTAAAGTATATCTATCCATAGAGCTATCTTGGGCAGCCAAATCTGTAATCTCATCAAGAAATGACAAAACTTTGTCTGACAGCATCTTTTTTTCCATCGTAGATATGCATACATCAACTAACTACTTTTCACACAAAATTTATCAAATGCTTTTGCTGTTTATGCATGATTACTGAAAATATTACCATACTGACATAGTATTATGCTCTATCTAGTATTATAATACAAATCTATACAATTGCAAGTGTGATAGACTCCACCCCCAATAACATGAAGGGTGACTGATTTTGGTTATTAGTGGAAAAGAGGGGGAAAAATTGTTAAGGAGGGCAGGCAGACACAGGTATGCATGGGAACAGATTATGTTGGAAGTAATTCTGTCTGATAAATAGATTAAGAAAGGGGAGAACATAGGTAGAGTTGGGGGAAAAAAAATTGCTCCCAAGTGGGTTTGTTGTTGTTGCTTTAGAAGAAAAATAGGTACCAGGAACAAGTCCAGGAAAACTTGAAAATTCTGCTTTCTGGGGACAGTCTAGCAAGAGGAGAGCTAAAAAAGTCTCTGAGCTTGCTGGGCTCTGTTTAGAGGGCCGTGGATTGATGGGGTTGTGAACCCCTCTGAGGGGTAGGTGTTGCGAGCTGTCCCAGCTCTGGTAATTAGATAGGTTCGGCAGTCTTTATGAGTGGCTTACGTTTACTGATTAATGTTCCACTTGTGCACAGATGTGATTTAGCTTTCTGCTGAATAAACACAACATGGGGATGGAAAGGTGATAACTGCCATACTCAGCAAAAAAGAAGGAGCCTATAAATATGCCAGTGGGTCAATAGAAGTGATTTCATTCTGCCTTCACAAGACTGCTGATGAAGTCTGACAGGGAGCTCTACTTCATTAATGCATCACAATGGTGAAGAAAGCCTGAAGGGCAAAAAGAGCCACCTGCAGCAGATTGGAGCCTGGGCTGCAGCTGTCAGAGAACAGCCAGGGAGAAATGAAAAGGGTTGCAACAAGGAAATAAAGAGGATATCATAGGCGGATAGGGTGTGTTTTTGCTCCCGCCTGAAACAGTTGATAGGGGAGGCACAGTGCTCAGGGCGCTGACTGCAGATGAAGCTGTACTGCCAATCAGAAACAATTCGGGGAGGAAGGCCTGGCAGTGCGAAAGATGTTTTGGTTAAGGCATTGAACAGAAAGCGCTAAGTCTCAGGATGGGTAAATGCAGACGAGTTTAATGATTCATTAAAAAATAGGAGCATCTACCAAAGAAAAATTGCTCACAGCACAATAAGAACAAAAAAAATACACTTGGGAGGAAGCACCGGGAGAAGTATTAGATAGTAGGTATATAGTTGAGAAGTACTGTTACCCTTGCTCTGTTTCTAAAAGTCTTTCCATAAGCATTTGCCAATGGCTGCTGTCTCTATCAGCTTCCCAGCCTCCTGAAACTAAAGCTCCTGCCTGGTTTGAGAGGGACGTGTTGCTGAATAGCCAAACTAGTGCAGAGGATGAATAAAGGAAAAAAAAAGAAGGATGTAACGGCCATATACTAAAAATAAGTTCCCTGAAAGCCAGCCATGGAGCTGGTTGAAATTGCGCAGTGGTGATCTGTCCTAGCGCACAACAAAGTAGGAAAAAGAAAATAGCCCTCACGGTCACCAGGAACCATTGGGCTTCCTCAGCCTAGAGCTGTAGGTCAGCAACCACAGGGAAACCAATGAAAAGGCTCCCATCCCTTTGTGGTGCTCTGGGTGGGAAGCACATAAATGAACAAATAAGGACAGAATTGCAGTCAGGACCTAGGCAGAAGCATACCTAATCCGTATCTCTGAACCTTTGATCTCACTCATGCACATCCACTCTTATGTTTTCACGTGGGCACAGAGTCTGATCCCTGCATAACCTCAGAGAAGCCCTGAAACAGTCTGGCTCTTCTGAGATCAGGATTAAACCCACATTGGCTCTGTCCCCTTACCCATCTCCCATTCCTTGCAGCTGGATTCTGTGTCTAACCACTGGCCTTATCTGGATCACAAGAGAGTCATCTGTGCACTGCTTATTAGGTGCCTGCTTTATTTTATTGAATTTTTTATTTATTTCCCTATTGTGTTCCCATCCTGTATGCACAGTGGCAGGAAGGAGAAACAGATAGATTGCTTACTGATCCTTTCAAATGCTTTCACAAAATCCCAGGATTTCTCATTCTGCTTTTACCCTGCAGGGCTGTCTTTCTCCATTGCTATGGTTTCTACACAGATAATTATTACTTACAGGCAGAAGTAAATTACTTACTTTCACTAACTGAAAAGATCTGAACTTTCAGCAATGTGTTTCAAAATTATTTTTTCTGTCTCCAACACTTGTAACCAGACAGAGGGAAAAGCTGAATCTATCACCTGTGGTACTTCCAATTTTCCACAGAAAAATGCCACTGTTGTTATACTAGATTTTAAATAAGATGGTCTGCCACAAAGCTGACTTCCTGAGGTGAAAGAGAAAATCCTTAATATAAAGATATTGCACTAGAGAGGAGGCCATTGAATATATTTTTGTACAAGCCACAGCTTGGGAGATTAAAATTAGAGGCACTTAGGAAAATGCTCATAATCTACAGAGGGCAGAGATCAGTATTATATAGTCCTGAATCCTCCCCAGCTGACTGTTCCTCTCTTGGCTATTCAGTGACTAATGACATATTCAGATGACACAGCTTGAGCTGCAAACACTTATGAGGATGGTGAAGTCAAGAAAAGGAACTTAGAAAAGCTAAAAACAGACCGAGAGCAGTCACCAGGCATGAGGATCTGCCATTTCCTTTGTGGGAGGGAGGAATTAACTCTCTTTACAGGACTGTCACTCCGTGCTGTGCTGTTGGGTTGGGACTTTGTAAGGGAGAGAGCTGAAATCTCCACCTGAGCATGGACTGCTAGGCATTGCATGTAAATGAGGCTAATTGGCCACCCCAGGTCACTGTGGAGGAAGTTTCCCATGGTCTCATGCCCACCAGAGCAATTCACAACGACTCCAGCATTGGCACTGCCTTTCCTTAAGGCCCCTGGGTTCAGGAGAGGGACTGGTTCCATCCTTTCAATGGTTCCCATCCCTGACCTATCTTACTTTTGGGATCTCACAAGGGCATGCTGGCCCAGGCATGTGACAGCACCTGCAGGTGTGAAAAGTATATATACGACAGAGAGAACCAGCGATACGATGGGTCTCCATCCCCTAGTATGACAGGCTAGTGATGTGGCAAACCACACATGAGTGGTGCTATTATGGGCTGTCTAGGTTCCTCCAGATCAGTCGGCAAACAAGTGCTCAAGGGAAAGTGTCTTCTCCTAAAGGCCCTTTTGAGGAACATTTCTTTTGAAGGAACATCCTGGGGCTGGGGTGAGTACAGCAGTCCTTGGCAGGGTAAATCAGCGTAGTTAAGATTCATATTGACATTAATGGACTTCAGCATCTGGCTGGCAGCTTCAGTCATCTTTAGCAGCCTTCAAAATAAATAATTTACACCACACAACAACTAGATCTAAAAGTAGTAACCTCAGTTAAGTTAGAGAAGCCATCAATGGTCAAGTAATGTCACAAGTCCGATGTCTGACTTAAGCACATGCTCTACAAGAGCTACTGTAATGGAGCTGCAATCAATCAGTCATTCTGCTTTCAGCTTATATCCAGAAACAATAACGCAAACCCTGGATCCCACCAGCTGCCGAAGCAACCAGGCTTTCCAGCCAGGCAAATACATTGTGTGCAGAGCAAGAAGCAGCATTCCTGTTACTGCATCTCTGAAGATGAAGTATTACTCCAGCCTGTAGCTTTGTGAGAGGGTTGTGCGTGCCTGTGTTTATAGAGCTGCGTATTGCTGACCTTGAGATGCTGCATCTTCTCAGGTCTCCCTCCCATCGAAGCAAGAGAATTCTACAGCCTTGCCTGGAATAAGCATAAGACACATGTGTTGCATCTGGAAACTGATGCCTCAAAACACAAACTGCACCCACTAATAAGAATTGGCCCCTTATGAGAAGAAAACCCCAAGACACTGTTCTGGAGACTCAGTGCAGTGTATCTGCATTTCCAGCTGGGATTTGAGCTCATGGGTCCCTGGAGCACCAAGTCAATACTCTAAAGTAGGTGCATTAGAGCTAAGTGCCATGTTGGCTGCTGCTGCAAAGCTTCATATAAATATTACACCTCACTCTGCAAGGGATGAAATGTTTGGTTTCTGAGTCTATTAATATATAATGAGGATATGGTATAATTAATATAGTTTTGATTTTCCTATGAATCCACATTACTAATAAGAATGCAAAGTAATTACTCAAAAAACCTTTTCAACAAATGGCAGTTTTCACTGATTAAAAATGGAGTTTGTGTTTTAAGTGTTATTTACGGGTTTGCTGAAATGAATAACTATTAGGTTATTGAGCTACAAGATAATTAAGAAAAGTGTTTTTACTTAAACACACACGTCAGAAGCTACATCAGGGAGTTTAGATGCATGTGATGTACTTTGACTTTTTTTAATATCTTCTAGAAATCCTGTATCCACTTGCAGACTGGAAAATGAATGTTTTTTTGTTTCAATTAAAAAAATTTGAACATTCCAGATGATTATTCTGTGCATTCAGGTCATGAAGTAGATACCTCTGTATTGTAAATTCTTTTGTAATCCGGAACACCATTGCAAAAGTATTTTTATTCTAACTCTCACTAAAGAATTAAAAGTTGATGTATCCATAGAAAATGAAGCTAAATGTCTTGGCCAAATTTTTGCATATGAATATTGATGATAACCCACTCTGTGTTGATTTAGAACTGTCTTAAAATTTTTAATTTTAGCCTTCACAAGTGTACATGTAAATTGGTACATGACAAAGCTGCATGCAATTTGGATGCAGTCTTCATATTGCTGTAATTGTAGAGAACTCAATTCAGTTGCTCATACCTGATTTTTTTTTGAAATTGCTTAATTAAAGCTATTTTGGTCCTAAATCTGAAGAGGAAATTCTTCTTTAAGACTTAGTCTTGCACAAGCTTTTTTCAAACTTCAGAGCAGCAGGAGAAGCTGTCCCAGAGTGAGCAAGCACCAATTTTGACCGTTAAGCCCTTGAAGTGCATTTTGTGATTGGTGTGGGAAACGATAGGAACATTGGAATACTATTTATTTAGGGTATGTGTCCCATGTTATTCTACCCCAGTTTGTGATAGCTTTGAGTCCAGAGCTATGTGCATTAAGAGGTGTTTTGATTTTGTGTCCTACATGTAACAGCTATGCAATATCCACAACTTACCGAACCTTCTCTGTGGGACAATGTCATCACATTGTTTAGATGAGATTTGCTGCCGTAAAAATCTGGTAGGTGATAAAACTTTGGTCATACATTCCTGGAAAATTTGGAGTCTTTCAATAGCATGCCTCAGCTGGAGATGAGTAAGAGAGTGCCATGAAAGTAATTTGTTTTTCCAGTATGTTTCAATGTGCGGGGAGAGTGTACCCGTGACGAACACTGGAAATGCGTGAAGAAGTCTTATGGAAGCATGTCTTAACAGGATTGCTTGTCTCTCTCTTATTTCAGTCCTGTGACATTTAAAGTCCAGCTATCAAGCTTACAGGTAAGGTAGTTTCTCTTCTATAACCCCGGGCTCAGTGACTGCTTGGTGGTGGTGCCGGTAGGCTCATGGCAATGGTTAGTATCTTGCATCTTCCTCTTTACTTAATATTGAGGCAATGAAGCGTCTTGCTCTGAATAGAGTTAATAAATGTGTCGGTGAGGAGTTGAGGACATCTCAGGTGAAACTGTTATTTATTTATCTCTTATCTCTGAATATAGTCAATATGACATGATCACGTTTTCCTCATTAAGTGCTTCCTTATTTACAGTGTATTGGTTTCCTATCCAATCTTGGAGCCAACCAGTATCAAATGCCAAATGATCTTGAAGTTTACAATTAGGTAGAGTGAAAATGCTGGAAATGGGAAGACCCTCAATAATTCCATGGCATCAGAAAATTAAATTTCTGCAATAACAAATTACGATATAATGAGGTCACATTAGAGGAATAAGAGGCCCAGATGCCTCAATGATTTAATCTGTCTCTTCCTGTAGGCCTGCACCTAATTTTAATGAATATTTTGATAGATAACATATTTGGTTCAAAATAGGTCTTTAAAGACAGTTGTGAGAGTATTATATTTTAAAGATGCTATGATAGAAATTCATTTCATTAACTGCCTGATAAGAAAAAATGACTCTACAAACCTACCGGTATCAGCCATACTATTATGACCCATCTGCTCTTATTGAGTAAAGTGACAGTAATATATCTTTATTGGTATGTTCCTTGAATGCTGTAGAGGCTCATTTTCCTTGTCTAATGAAAAGCCAAGTGACACTAATGAAACAGGTACTGTATATGCCTCAACTTCAGGAGAGGAAACAGAACATCAAATACAAAAGAGAATAGTCAGGTGTAAATATATATGTGAGTCCACAAAAGACAAAAATAACCCCCAAACCAAGAATGTTTTTCTTTTTTTTTCTATTTAGCTACTGACATATTACCTGAGGACCCAACATAAGGAAACCATTCTGAGTGGTCTCAGGTAGGGTGTGGTAACCCCTCTTATTCTTGTCTGATCTCTTCAATCCTGGTGTATTGGGACAGTGTCCATCACTCTGATATTCAACTTGTTGCTGTGTAATTATCATGCCATTTCCAAAGTCCACAATTTTTCTCATGGTGCAATTTAGCTACATACTCTCAAATACACTTGCTTTTAACAAAAATGGTACTGATTCAGCAGTTTTGCAAACACACCATGTTCAGGTAGTTGTATAAAAAAGTTTTCATGCCTTCTGAAGGCATACACTTCAGATTGGTGTCTGCTGAGACATCTGCTGAGTTTCTGTTCCTATGCATATGAACATGTCATTCCCTGCAAGAAAATTCAGAAGTGGCCAAGGGCTCCCAAAAATGAAGACTTCTTTTTAAGAATAAATTTTGGTGCAGTCTATTGAAGGCTTTGAAAATAAGCACCGAGACTTGACCTGACTTTGGGGAGGAGCAAGTAGAGCAGAGCGAACGGATGTTATATTATCTGGACACCTTGTCTTCTTGGGAACATGTTGTCCTGAACTATACAATGGTTGTACTTAGACCTTCAAGCCCTTGTATCGTGAATAGCATTTATTCGGCCTATAGGATATGGAAGATCAGATAAGGGTACCATGAAGAAAGAAGATCATAATCTCCTAGAAAACTGTGGGTGCCCAGGGCATGTTTTCTGTAGCTGATGTTTGAGAATCTTAAAGAATTTCTCCTCTGAATGTCCCTTTAACCTGGATAATCTGGAAATTAAATTTACTGCAAAATAATTTTAGAATTCTCTTAATTCTTTAGAACTTTTTTCTCTATCTAGATTCACATGGTTTAGATTCAGTTCCTTATCCATGTAATGGGGATTAATATAGATGGCTCCTAGCTGTCCATGTAGAAACTTCAGAAATTTTCAAGTATATACATATCTCTAAACAAAACAGAAAATCTTATCTGAAAAGACTGGTGAAGCTCAACAGCCAGGAAGCACCAGAGTTAAAATACCTTACAGTCTCACATCTGCAAACTGTGTACATGCGTTATGATAGTCTTTAATCTACATGATCCACAACAGTTTTTTTCATCCTCTTCTGGTGAGTGGTCCCGTATGTCATTT
Organism: Nipponia nippon; assembly: GCF_047370975.1. NCBI lineage: Eukaryota > Metazoa > Chordata > Aves > Pelecaniformes > Threskiornithidae > Nipponia > Nipponia nippon. The sequence goes on along the minus strand of NW_028262290.1, from coordinate 39,421,000 downwards.
AATGCTTAGCATCCAAAAGCTGCACTGTGTGCAAATGTATTAATTTTTCATGGTCTTTTCCCTGATTCTGATCTCTGTGTCTTCTTTGTAGATATTAATGAATTTATTTATACAACACACCAGCAAGGTAACAGGATGGTGTCTCAGTTTTACAAATTGGAAACAGAGGCACTGAGACTAAAGCCAAAATTGCCCTATATCAACTCATTTTTGGAGGTTAATTTTCAAGACTAGAGCCTAGTTTTTATGGGCATTCTGCTGCCTTTAATGTGTTCAGAGCACAGTTCATGTCAAACTTTTGCAATTATGAGAGTTCAATACTCCAGCTGTTTCAGATTGGGCACTCAGAAAATGAAACAGGAGTGATCACAGAGAAAGAGTTTGCACAAATGCTATGATCAGTATCACACGGAAACTCTATGATCTAGAGAGAGAAAAAATTCAGAGCTCAAGACGATAGGCAAGGGACTTAATCAGGAAGACAGGCTCTCTTCTGGAAATTTTCATCTGGTTTCACCTCGTATGTCCCTTTATCAGCAACCAGCCAGACATGGGAGTCCTTCACATAACTGTCCACTTGACTTTGATTCATCCTTAGAACATGGTCTGTCCAGTAAATTGCATGAGGCAGGAATACTGCAGATGAACATGATATGCTGTGTTTATCATATAAAGTCATACAATTAAATATACCCTGATAATGTATATGTGCCTGTGTAGGTTGTAGGATATCTATAGACATGGTTTAAGGCATTTCATAATTTTGAGTTCTCCACCTTGTAAACTTAGCATTCCAGTAGCGGGGTAGTTTTTTCGGTTTTGTTTTGTTGTTTTGGTTTTTTTTAATAACACTTTTCCAAGTAAAAAAAAAAAGTTCTTTTCTGCAATCACATCAAGCCCATTCTTTCTTTCCCTCTCTCAGAATCAGCAGGAGCTTTAGATAGCAAAACACAATTGTCTTCATGCATTGAGCTATCAGTGTCATTTAGAAGCCCTAGACCATGAATTTAAATGTAGACCTTGTTTCTTCCTCTTCTCCCATTCTTATCTGTGCTGCGTAGACCTCTTAATCTGATTCAGAGTCCACTAGCAAGCTCCAAAATGTGCCAGCTGGCAGAATTAGATGTGAAATATAGTTGAAATAAAGAAGACAGTAGGAGGAACATCCTCAAGGAGCTGATTTTAAAGTCACTTCTTACAAGAAAGTTTCACCCACTTTGATCCTTTCAGCACCTTGAACAGGCACATGATTCTGCAGTTTGTTATGGTAGCAGAAGTATGGCAGCTCATGGTAAGGACTGCAAGCCTAATTCTGTCATTATTAGCTTACAAAAGCTAATAAAAAATTCAATATCTGAACACTAATGGCAACATTGAAAACAAGTTTACCATCACACTCTTCTCTCCCTTTACTGCCACTGCCTCAAATAATTCATTAAGATGAGCAGCTGCAGCTGCAGCTGAGGACATGCTTGCAGTGCAGTGGGCATTGCTGCTCAGCATGTGTGTTTCTTGGACCCTTAAACTGAAAAAAAAAAAAGAAGGAACTTTCCTTAATTTGCTATTCTGATATTTTCATACTTCTTTGATACTGATTCCAGTGTGTATGTACATAATGTCTCAGACAATCTTCTTATCAACATTGTCTCTAACAGCAATTCTTCCTTCATATTTCATTGTATTCCATATTAGAAACTTAATTTACTTTGAACATATCATCTTTGATGGTTGTGAGACTTGTCATTTATATATTCATTCATATGTTAATGCTGTAAAATGAAGTTGACAGAAGAATTACATACATGCTTTGGTGTCTGCCTGAGTGTGCTGTTTATTTGCCCTGATAGCATGTTCTCGTTTAGTTAGTGAATTTGCCTTATCCAGTTAGCTGTCTGGTACCTGTTCTTCAATTTTTGCCTTTGAGTTGTCTTGAAGGAAGAATCCTACTGCCTATACACCCTCTCAATGACATATAATCCATTCTGGAGCTCCCAGTACTTGTGGTCCCTTGTCCCTTCTGCTTTCTGCTTCCTTGCTTGGGTACACAGAAGGGATGTGTCTGATCGGTTCAACAGCTCATCTGCATTTTGGTGCATATATGACTTCATCTCCAGATTTTTGCACAGACAGTGTGAGTACTTCCCACTACCTTGAACATCAGGCAGAACATATCCATCCCTTTAAACAAAGCCCGGAACTGTACTTCTTGAGGTAGAAGAGCCATCCTTTAATTTGATCTCTGAGCATTAGCTTTTTAACTGTATTGTTCAGAAAAGGAAGAGACAGCAATGATATGAACAGCCAAAATAATCAGTATCAGACCAGTAATGTGTGACAGCTCCTCTCTGTGATCTCTCACTGCATTATGGGAATAGAAGCACACATTCATCCAGTGCACATATTGTATATTAACTGAGGAGATACTTTTTGAACAAAAACAGCATTCCCAGTGTGCGTTTGCAACTCATTATATCTAGGAATGAAGCCACATACCCTGTTAGAGCTGCATCTGCTACAAAATGCAACAGCTTGTCAGCTTTCTGGTTGCTGTATATACTTCAGTCTGGTGCTCTTCTGTCTGTGTTCGGCACATCTCAGACTCTCAGCCTTGTCAATTCCTCTGTGGGATGAACCAGAGCTGCATGGGAATTTTCTCTTTCTGCCCCTTCAGCTGGGACTTTTGAGGAAATTATATTGGACTGTGGAAGAAAACCACTAAAAAACTTCTTGATTTAGAAGGAGAATGAGATTGTTAGTGCACAAGGGAGAATTTTCTTCACAGAGAAGACTGTGCTGCAGTGTGGCTCCCTTCCAGCAGAAATCAAGGCAGAGGGTGCAGGAGCATTCCTTTACCCAAGCCATTGCCAGGGTGTGCACCCAGAACTGGGATACTGGAAGAGCTCCTGGGTCTGTTAGTTTAGGTGTGACTACAGTACAGCTCCAGTTCCTGTGGCAACTCCTCCCAGAAGACAAAAAGTGATTACTGACCCCCTCACTAATGAATCACAGAATCACACTATCAGTGAGCCTGGAAGGCACCTCTGGAGACTTTCTCATTCAGCCCCCCCCGCTCAAACCTAGGTCAGCTAGACCAGGTTGTTTAGGACATTGTCCAGTTGGGTTTTGGATATCTCCAAGGATGGAGACTCCACAACTTGTCTGGGCAACCTGTGCTACTGTTTGACCACTCCTGCAGTAAAAAAAAAAGATTTTTTAAATTTATGCTTGTTGCCTCTTGTCTTTTCATTGGGTACCACTGAGCAGAGTCTGGTTTCATCTTCTTTACTCCTCCCACCAGGCATTTACACATTGCTAGAATACCCCCACTGAGCCTTCCCTCTTCAGGCTCTACTTGTATGTCAGATGTTGCAGTCCCTTATTAATTTTTGTGGCCCTTCTCTGGAGTCTCTTCACTATGTCCATGTCTCTTTTGTACTGGGGAGCCCAGAATGGGACCCAGCATGCCAGATGTGTCTCACCAGTGCTGAGAAGGGAAGGATCACCCTGCTGGCAGTGCTCTGCCTGTTGCAGCCTTGGATGCTGTTGACTGCCTTTGCTCCTTTGATCCCAAGGCCTTTCTTTGGAGACCTACTTTCCAGATAGTTGGCCCCCAGCGTGTTCTAGTACCCGAGGTTGCTCTTGCAGTATTCTGAAGTCCATTATCCCATGGGCACTGCAACCAGGGTTGTCCCTGACCTTCACATCCCCAATCAGTTCTTCCCTGTTTGCAAGTATGAGGTCCAGCAGAGCATACCCCATCATTGGCTTCTTGATCACCTGTGTCAAGAAGTTATCATCAATGCACTCCAGAAACCTCCTGGATTGCTTATGCTCTTCTGTGCTGTCCCTCTAGCAGATATTGAGTTGGTTAGTCTTCCATGAGAACCAGCGCCTGCAAATGTGAAGCTTCTTCCACTTTTCTGAAGAAAGCCCCATCTACTACTTCTTCCTGATCATGGTTCTGTAGCAAACAGCCATGAGAACATTGCCCATGTTATTTTGCCCACTAATCCAGATCCATAAGGTCTCAGCTAGTTCCTCACCCATCCCAAGGCAGAGTTTCATGCATCCCCATTCCTCTCTTATGTATAGGGCAATTCATCTCCTCACCATCCTGGCATGTCCTTCCCAAAGAGCCTGTATCCAGTCACTGCATTGTTCCAGTCATGTGAGCTGTCCCACCACATCTCCATGATCCCAATGAGATCTGTATAGCCCTTATAGTCCTGCACCTGCATACAGACAGACCTCTAATTCTTCCTGTTTGCTCCCCATGCTGCATGTGTTAGTGTACAGGCACTTTGGAGAGGCACTTGGTCATGCTGATTTCCCAAAAAAAGTATGAGAACTTCCTCTATATTGCTGTCCTGTAAGTATTTCCTTATCTGTGTGCACATACTTGGGGTGGACTCCCTTCTACCCTGTTTTGATGATTAAAAGTCTCTCTTTTCCACATCATTCTGCACACTTTGCTTACCAAACCAGTCCACCTCTTCAGGGGGAGGTCGTCATCATGACCCCCATCACTCCCAGTTTAAAGCTCTCCTCACCAGGCTGGCCAGCCTGTTGGCAAAGGTGCCCTACTTGGTCAGGTGTATCCTATCTTTTCCTGGAAGTTTTCAATCTTCAAAGAAGATCCCATGGTCTTAAAAGCCAAACACCTATTTTCAGCACCAGCTGTGCAAACATTAATTGATGCGCAGAACTGCAGAATCCATCCACTCCTCCCTGAGCCCTTCTCCTTTGCCAGCGGGACCAAGGAGACACCAATGGACCCCCATATCTTTGGCCCTCACTCCAGAGACACATAGTCACTCTTGACATGATCCAGACCTCCCCTGGCTGTGCCATAGGTGCCCATGAGGAAGAGTAGTGGGGCTTCTAGCACGAGGGCGAGATGAGCCTCAGCAGTGCCTCCACAGTGTCCCAGCTCCAAGCCCCCAGTAGGTGGAAAAACTCCCTGGGCAGCAGATCAGGCCAGTGAAGGGGCATCTGTGCCCCATTGCTGCCCCCAGCACTTCCCCCGTGCTGCCATGTGGTGCCATGCACCACCAGCTCTGGCCATACCATGGAGGTAGGGTTGGGGCTTGGTCTCTGTGGGGACTCAGATAAGATCCAGGGGACCTCTTTCCTCATCTCTGATGCCACACAGACCCTCACCAGTGCCCACCACCTGTGGGCAGGTAGCCCATCTCCCCAGTCTCAGCCTCTGCAAGAGCCCCAGGCATCCCTGCAACCCAGCTTGGAGAGTCATGTCTTACCCTCAGGAGCTCGAGCTGAGCCCAGAAGACTGAAGTTCGTGTCTTCATACATCCTTACACTGTTACAGACCCCAGTCATCTCATCTATACACACACCCCCCGGAGGATGCCATTTAAACAAATAAAGCCCTTTCTTCTACAGACAGGTAGGGAGGAAACATGGGTGGGTTTTTTGTCCCTTACGTGTAAGTACCAGAGGAGTTCAAACAATTGGGAATATTCAATTTATCTAAAAAGGTAAATTTGTTTTATCTTTAGGGAATTACTCTATCAGCTAGCTGGTATGTAAAGCTGCAGATAATACTGTGGATCACTGGCTTTTTCTGACAGATATGTGTTTTTATTCAGTCATGTTTATTAAAATGCTTAACTGTTTTGACTAGCCTAATAGAAATACAACATGGAAATAAACTTTTCAAAATATTTCCACAAAGCAGGATGTTATACAAAACTGTTGGAAAGTGAGTTGGCATTGTACTGATTTTTGCAGGAAGGCAAGCACAAGTATTTATTTTGAAGGGGATAGAATACAGAAGAATCAGAGATACTATTTCATTCTCCTCTGCAAACCTGCTTCCAGATTTCTAAGTCTCTCACAAAGCAGATGTCATTTTGAAGATTCAAAATAGAAAAACACTAAAAATCAGCATTCTTCAAGAATGCCGCTATGCTTTATTCCCATTTGCCAGTAGAAAGCATGTATCTTGAATACTAATTATGTATTATTTTAGGAAGGCAGAGGACTTCATGAGGCAGCTACGAAGCAAACTCCAAAACGGCACCCTGGGATAACCTCATTGGTTCGAGCAGCTGGTGCTTTTCTGTAATCTCTTCATATTACTGCAACTGTTATTTAACCCTCAGAAGCTTAAATGACACAAAAAAGTCTTAGGAATAAGGCTCAGTTCAACAAAATTCTATGTTTAGTCTTATTGGTAAAACTGCCAGTATAAGTATTAGGAGCGCTGAGATCCTCAGTTTCTGAATCTCTGATTTTCAGGATGAAGGCAAAGAAACCCAATCTACTCGTTAAAGGAGATGCCTCTCATCTGGTTTATAGCCAGTGTCCACTGAAAAGTATATTCCTTGACTTCATAAGGCTTTGATAGGAGCCTTCAACAGAAAGTGCAGGAGAACAAGTGCATGGCTTCCCACGAGTTGCTCTAGAATGATGGCTCTCTGGAGTCCCTCTTTTTTTAAATCAACTACTTTGCATAATTGCTCTGAAAAAAGTGACATGATGGTCAAACTTCATCAAGAGACCATATTAATCCCTTGATACTACAGAATGAATTAACATCTCTGTGCCTACAAGTAAGCAAAGAACTGCCTGTCCTCTCTGGTTTTAGGCTCTTTTCTACAAACTCTTAAAGAAACAAGAAGTAGAGATTATTTAAAAATCCTGGGTATGTTCCTCTCAAAGCTGATACTTGTCTGATTACATCGCTGAGTTGGTTGGAATTGCAAAGGGGAAATAACCTTCCAGCTGCAAAATCAATTCACAAGAAACTGGGGGGGGCCTCTTGAGGCTAGATGATAGCTAAGGTAAGCTCGATGAGCTGTGTTTTCTTGCCTGTAGTGCCAGCTGAGCTGTGTTGATGCAGAGCTGCCTCTTTCTTCCCTGCACTCTTCCGAGCAAAACTCAGACCTCTGAAAATCAGGAAGTTGGCTGCTATTTCCATACTGCCATTTTGAAGCAATACCCAACATACCTGCAGCACAGACGCCATTTCACAAAAGATGTCATTTAACACTAGACTTCCGCCATCCATCAAAAGACCCACAGACATTCCCAGAGTCCACTTGCTGCTAAAAATTCTCTTGGTAAGGAGAAACAGCAGTTAGTCAGCTCTAGATCTCATCAGGAAATAGGCTTTGCTGAATTTCTTTCAATACATACCACGTATGTGCACAGGGAAGAGATGCACAGACCCCTGGCCTTTGGAGCAGAGTTTCTTTAACCTTATATCTCAATCGCAGCCCTGCCAAGCTTATCTAGCTCCCCCCACTTACCATACTGAATGCAACTGGAATAAAAATTGATCATTCCCAGGGGCTATTGCCCACAGCACACTGTTAAGGTTAAACAGCTTGCATCTTAATTTGGTTTTCAAAGGCTTTATATTTCTCAAAGTCAGCACTGTGCAAGAGGAATATACATCACCAGTTAAACCTAATACTGGATTCATTAAGACTTCATATTGAATCCTGTGATAACACCTAGTATCTATGGACTGGGTGGTACAGATTTTAGGTCCTTATTCTTAATCTTGGTGTTTTCTCTTTGCCAAATAAAATGTGTAGGCTGAAAAGAAGTGCATTGTAGAATTGTTTCAGTCCAAAGAAGTGACATGTGAGACACAAGTACATGTTCTCAAGCAACCTATAGGTGTACTGTAAAGCATGGTGTGGATTTTTTTATTTGGTTTAGTGCAGAAGCAAACCAAGAATATGTTGAAACTTTTGTCATTATGTGGCTGCATTAAAACATGTCAGGAACATGAATAATGTTTGTTTGGCAGGAGATGTTCCTAAAGACAGTATGGTGGCATACATTATTAAAACTTGCCTTTTTGATTTTATAAATGGTGTCAAATATATCCCCAAACATGTTTAATTACCAGTGGCAGAAAAACTTCATATGCTCCTGCTTTGCTAGTTGACCCAACATAGACTCTTGTTAAAAAATTATAAGCTTTGGAGTCAGTTCCCTGGAGGGTCCCCAAAGCATTTCCTGGATAATAATGATGCAATAGTTTCCTATCCTATTGATGGTTGTCCCAGAGCACCTCAGAACAAATGCTCCCATTCCCTGAAAGCCGCTCAAGTACCAGGATGCTGCTATAAATGGCTGAAATGTGATGCAGTTTCCCCTTCAACTTCCTCCAGCTCAGCCTAATGGGGATTAAGAGCCATTAATGGCTCTTTGCAGCATATGCAGTTGCTATTGATCAGTTGTTTTAGCCAATGATCTGATTACAACTGTCTTCTCTTTCCAGTGCTTTACTGGCAGAAAGAAACATGCAAACATACAATAAAAGGTAAGGAATGAAGGTACCAGACCTTTCTGTGTGTGCTAAGAATTTGTTTAGTTGCTAAAATGAAGGACTCCTGTTGTCTTTGTCCATGAGTAAAAGTATCTACCTGCAATCCAAGAAGTCAGCTTGGAGTAAAAACAGATATATGAGTAGAGCTCAGGGAGTTTGTCTTGCCAGAGCATGGAATGTGGGTTTTGCATTCCCTGTTGAATGGTGGCAGAACTTAAACAAGATGAGTTTGGGAAACACTTTCCCCACTTTCATTGCTGCAAAGTTTAGGAAAACTTTTGAGAGGTAGGAGTGCCAGTTCCTGTCCCCTTGGACAGGCAAAGTGGTTGGACTCTGCTTTTGCCTGTGCTGAGTCAGCATTCTAACCCCTGGGCTTTTCACACTGGCAGGTGTTACCCTCTTCTACCACTTCTTGGAAGACCCCAGAAGTAACTCTTCGTTATACTGAACCCAACTGTGTGCAAATTAGGTGAACTCCAGAAGTAGATACTGGATTGAGTCCCTGTGAAGGGTAGCCTGGGCAGCAGTATGTCAACTTTGTGACTCCTCCAGGGCTGAGCCTTCCAGGACTGTGGACTATGGAGGCTGTGGAGGATGCACAGAGGCAGACCTGAAGCAGTCAATGTCAAAGTCAAATGCACAGGCCTCCCATGAGGGAAGGCGAAGTTGAGCAGAGCATTTCTGGAGAGCAATTATTCAGTGTCAGCACTCAGTCTCACCCAAATTCTGGTTTTGGTGCCTATGTTCTTATAATATCTTGAACAGTCATCCTCTGAATGACTTTTCTGTCAAGGTGAAGAGGGAAGGAAGGACACTGAATTGAGAAGATTGTTACAGGAAGCCTGAGTCAAAAGAAATTCCTGAAAACTCTGATGGTCTTTTGTGGTCTCAGCATTTATTTTGCAGTATCAGATGGCTCTTGGGGAAGAGATCAGGCTTCATTTACCTGATTGTGACAGTCTTTTATGAAATGGTGGCAGAGCAGGGGTAGCACACTGACTCTCTTGTTCAAAGCAACAGAATTGCTGATAACTCACTATTTCAAAGTGTGAATAGGCATTAGGTTTAGGAGAGTGGATTGAGCTGCTCACACCTGTGACCCAAGATGTACAGGGTTACTTTGCTCTTTGTGAATGGACGGGAAATACAACAAAGACATTCACGCCTTCCTCAGGATATAAATAATTTTGGACAGTACTTCACTAGCAAAGCCACAAATTTGCTCAACTAGCAGGATGCGTCATTACTTAGACGGGCCCTAGGAGTCTTTCAGGAGATGGTCCAGAGTGGGAAGATGTGTTAGTACCATCAATAAAGTATTGGTACTTTACTTATGAAAGTGCAGTATGGGTGGGTGTGCAGGGCAGAAGCGAGATCTCTGCCTGAGAGTGAAAGGAAATGTTAGCAATGGAATGAGAGTTAAGGAAAGAAGTGGGAGAGCGGTGTCTTCCTCCCTGACCACTGCAACAATTTGATCTTGATTCTGAGAAAGGGCAGGACATGTTTTATATTTCTCGTCATTTCATGCTCCTCCCAGAGCAGCCTGGCACTCCACAAAGGGCTGCAGAGTCCTCCATGTGCAGAGGACAATGACCTGCTTCAGAAACGTAAGCAGGAGCAGAAAATTATGCTTGCCCTCCTTTAGAAGTCCCAGCATTTATTGGCAGCTGAATGACTCCCTGTAGCACTTTGGTGTTCTTAGAAAGGACAAAAACTCAGACAGGGCACAAATAAGCTATCTAGTTCAGTGGGAAGCTGGGGGAGGAGGCTACGGCCCTGTTCTGAGCCCAAATGATTTGCATACATTTGTTTCCTGTATGTATGATGCAGAAATTCATAGAACATTTTATTGAACCTTTATCTGATTCTTGAGTGGTTTTCTTTTTGTGATACGGTTTCCAGCTGAATACTTCAGTTATAATAGAGACCACTGGTTTTGATAACTAAAAGATGCCCTAACACAATGCCTTAAAACCTCGACTCTAGCAGGCAACACCAGAGAGCACATTTCCTATGAAATGTCCTCAGAACTCAGTAGACCAGATTATTGATTCTTTTCCTAGAGCAGGAGAATTTCATGTAGGCTTGTGTTGCTGCAGATGTTCCTACACCACACAGAGCTCCCAACACAAAGAGTGGGAAGCATCCCTGTCCTTGTGGGCTGATACCTGGCTAGAGGCATAGCTCCTCAAGAGAGTTCATTCGTTACTCTTGACTTCAGCATAGCAATGAGCTGAGAATCATCAGCAGCCCCTGCTGACTGAGAAGCCATTGTCACGAAAAGTTTCCTCCAGCTGATACATGGTGAGAAGGTGCAGCTGGAGGGAGCTGCCCTGGGAATCAGAAGGGTCAGAGCAGACATGACCATGCTGAGAGAAACTGTGAAGAGCTGTTACAAGCACCGCACCTGCAGGTGTTTGGAAAGGGGAGCATACCGTTGTAGACCTCTGTGTGGGAAAGGAAACAAGTCACCGTGGGCTAACAAGTGAACTCATGATGAGACACAGGGAGAGTGAAGGGGAGGATGTGATGCTTTCTACCAAGGCTTTCGGTTTCTCTTGTGGGAACTGGGACAGTTGCAGTGACATGGTACACAAGAGAAGCCTGCAGCAAGTTCCTCCTCCAGGGCAAATATCCACCGGGAGCATAAAGTATTTATAAACGGTAAGGGACAGCTTCTCTCCAGTCACTTGCTGGGGCTCCTACCTGCTTTTCCATCTTCACAGCCTGGAATTCAGGCATTCCTGCAGCATCTGGATATTTAGTATTTGTATCTCTGAATCTTACATATAGGACCATAACAACCAAGAAACTCTGCCATACTGACTTGCCTTACTTAGTGTACTTAGGTTTTATGCAGGCCTGTCTTCCCTCTAGCAACGTAGATTGAGAAACTGGGTGCAGCGGAAATGCTGCCAGCAGCTACTTGCTATAAAAAGCTAATAGTCCTTTGTGGGCCATGAGAGGAATGACAGAAATACAGCTTAAACTCTGGACTGTTTACAGTATGCTTTGATGAAACGATGTCCTGACACCAGGTCGGTGAGATCAGTTTCTCCACATTGCAGTCATTCACAACAGTGGTAGGTCAGAATTTTCCATGTCAGTCTACCCTGACTTTGAAAATCCACAATGCTGCCAACTCTTTTGATGATAACGAAAATCATATGATTTTAATGACAGTTATTTTACTACTCTTTTAATAGTGCCTGGCAGGATTCCTGTGCTGCTTTACTGTCTTAGGATCCCTGGCTCAGAATGGATGCCATTTTTCATGATTTTATATGGAAATAAGGTCTAAGTTGAAGCTGTCCACCATTTCCTCAGAGAGGCAGCTTCTAGCTCAGGTGGCTACCTGCTCCTCTTTTTTCATTGGAACTCAGTTAGTTACTCAGATTATGGTTATTTCTGCTGAAGATGATGAAAAAGGTGATTTTTTTGGTATATGTTTTTTCTACATGTTACAAGCCTATAATTCCTGTCTTTATACAGTCAAATTTCCAGTCCTGGAGTCTCTTGAGCTATCAACAAATTTAGGTTGTTAAGTTTTCTAACTTTTAGAAAGTTGGAATACAAATACTTGAGTTTACCCTAGGTGAAACATCTGGGGCAGTTATGTCTCATCTAATGCTTAATGGCCCAGTCGTTTGGTAGACCCATTCATAATTCATCAGGCATCTGATTAAATGTAGTTTAGTCTGACTCATGTGATAGTGTTTGAGGCTAATTTAAAGGCAGAACATTATACTTGCACAACTTACCAATATATGCTAAGCATGTAGAATGAACTCTCCCCTTCTGATTAAAATATATGAACCATTTTATATGGTTCCATATTCCAAAGAATACAGTTTCCTTTTTCTGGGGTAGCAGAAATTTCTGTTTACATTGATGATCATTTCTTTTCCCTTCTTTTTACCTTTTTTCTTTCTTTGAAAACAGCAAGACAGGGTTATACTGTAAATCTTTCATTCATATCTATTTCATATGCAGTGGCCCACACAGTCGATCCGTAGGTCCAAGGCTGGGCATGTAAAAGTGACTTAGGCAGGTGATAAAAATAATTCTCTGTTCTTGAACATCATGCAAAACACAAGACAACTGCATTCTATTAGTAGTTCTCGTTTGTTTTCCAGTCAGAGTTCAGCATTAGATATTATTTCCCTGACTTTATATCAAGCCGATTGTAGCTTTTAGAAAATGTTAAGTGATTGCAGTACAGTACAGTGTTACCATTTATATAATGATTATCTTTATTTAATGTCATAACACAGGAATAATCTTACCCATTATATATATCTCTTGAAAAGTCATACAAAATAGGGTCACTGACAAAATATTGGAGCAAAACAACCACCAATCTCAGCTTCAGAAAAAAAAATGAAGAGCAATTCTGGCTATTAATGGTATGAACATTTAATTGCTAAGTATAATATTAAATGAAAATGTAGTAGATTTATATAACCTCACAAGGACAGCAGGACCATAAATAAGTGAAAGCATGAACTTGTAAGGAAATAGGTCTTATAGGTAAATGTGATGTCCTGTTCGTAAAAGGTTAAAGACTGGACATGCTGAGGGAACTCATTGTATGTTAACATGGAGCCATCAGATCTGCTCCATTAGTAAAGTCTGAATTTTGCACTTAGAACAGGAAATCAGCTTTGATTTGTTTGAAAATTATTAGGTATTCTTCCTTTTTGAGTACAGAATACTATTTCTGAGAATTCCCAAGTAAATTCACTAATTAGAGTTAAAGAACCCTTTTAAAATTCCCTTTAAGGAAAGACACATCAAATCTTTTTTGTTGTCCTGAGGGATCTTGATAACACAGACTCTTCAAATTCTCCACAGAATTAAAAGTCACTGGAATATTATGCATAAGCTATATTTGAAGATTTCCTTAGGAGCGATGATCTATCTATATTCATATATCATTTTCTTCTACTGTAAGGTTAGCACATAAAGTATTCAGAAAAACTAGCAAGAAATTACTGTCTTTCAAACCACTGCCATCTCCCATTGTTCGTAGGCATATGGCCAGAGTCTGAACTAAGCAGAGGTGAGCATCTCCACCAGTCTTAGAGAGCCTAACAAATCCTAACTAGGGGTAATTTGGCTTCATTCTCATTGTACGTGCTAGAGAAAAGCAGTCATACTTGTTAAGGCTGCCATCAGTGGGTCCAAAGCCACATCATTTTACAACCATTATTAGAGATCATACCAGTCTATTAAGACTCAGCTGATGAAGGTAGACTTCCCTATTACTCTGTCTTGAGCTAAAGCCAAGAATTTTTTAGACTAAGGATTGAGAAAACAACAAGAGGGAGTAGATGGAGGTGGGTAAGGGCTGGGGGCAGGGAAGGAGAGAGATGGAAAGACAGAGAGCAGTGTACAATCCATATATTGATGGTACTGCAGCACAAATGCTTCAGTCATCCTTAGTAGTTTGACATGCACATTTACTGGGGAAATTAATGAATGGAGTCCTGTGCTAACTGAGAAGAAAGATCTCTTGGGGAGGAGCATTAGTGGGTTAGCCTTATCCCATTATAAAGAGATGGGGCAGGTGGGCTGTGTATTTCCACTACTCACTGAATGCCAGTAGCTGTTGCTGTACACCAGGCTGGGTAAAGGAGTCAAAACACTTCACTGGCATTTTTGTCATTTCAAAGCAGAAGTGAGTCTTGCATGTGTTTTGCCTCCCTTTCAGTAGCTCTTCAAGAACAGTTGTAAAACAATGGCTTGATCATGCAGCTGTTAATGGAAAAAGAATTCTGGATGGCTAGATAACAAAAGAGGTTTGATTCAGTGGCAACAAGACTTATTTAACTGTAAACTAGACTCCTTTGTGGGTGGCTCAAGAAAAGGACACTCTCCAGGGAGAGAACAGAAAAGATAGCACAACGCTGGCGTCCAACTCTGCAAAGGACCATCGCAATAAATTTGGAAAAGCAATTCATAATCTGAAATGTGCTTGTACAACATATTCTACCTTTTCTAGTAGTGAGCAGGCTTGTAAACGTTTGATAATTATTAATTCACTGTCAGAAGAAAAAATACAATCTTGCTTGGACTCACTTCTTGGATAGTTTGTCTCCTAATTGCAGTTTTTACCTTTGACTTTTTCCACGGAAGTATTAATCTTTCAACCAGCTTCTTTTCCGGCCTCCTAGCCAGTGTCTCTGGAAGGCTAGCTTCGTGCTGCTGCATTCTCTTCTTTGTGTGGAAAGAAAGTGATTTGCTTTTTGTATGCTATTTATAGAGAGCTTCTCCACAGAGATGGCGTCCCCTCCCCCCCGACGGCTCTGAGCATCCTCGTACTGAGGCTACCAGCCACCTGATGTCCTATTTTCTCATTGGCTCTAGCTGTTCCCAAACCTTGTGACTCCTGCAAGCTCACGCCCAGCTGTACCGGCTCCGAGTCTCCTGCAGTGAGACATAATCTTCACTTTCACTTCTATCATTTGTCCCTAATATGCCAAAGCATCCGAACAAGTGCTTGCATTCATTCCCAGAGCCCCCCATCCTAGGTTCAGCCCAGAGGTCACCATAGAAATAGATGAGTTCCTTGGCTTGCCGAGGTGGCAAGTGGCTCTGTTACGAGATCTCCGTTATTTGCAGGAGGACTGTAACCCATATCATCGCATCCGAGACAGAGATTTTATATTCAGATGACCTTTTATTACCTGAAATTTTAAATACTGTCTCACCCTACATCTGCTGTTCAACTAAAAGTCAGGCAACCGATTAACTTTCTCAATGGGATTTCCCTGTGATTATAAAGCCAGGTGACTGTGACAAGGTCACCAGGAAAAACAGTCTTGTGATTTTAAGCTTGACAGAAATCTGGCAGGAAATGCAAATGAGAGAATGTCACACTTAGGCAATGATAACCTTAAATATCAGAGACTGAGCTCAGAAATGTTTTTTTTCAGACCATCAGAAGGGTTCATGAAATATGTCTGTTTGTTCATTCCTCCAGGAGACCCTCTCTGTTCTTACATCTCAGTGTGTTATGATAAATAATGCATTGCCTTCCCAATAGCCTTGATAAAACTGCTTCCTTAACCATATGAGGAGTACATTTCAAAAAGAGAACAAGCAGAGCACAGAGATGGAAATTAACCCCAGGACCGCCAGCCTCCATTAGCAATAATGGTGTCTGACAATTCCAGGGTTAAATGAGAAGTAGGTGCCTTTTTACTGAGTTCTGCTCTTTGTTCTTGCTTTAGTGTGTGTCATTGTGGAGACTGTCATGTAAGGTTAATGACAGCCTCTCATTACCCTTGTCAAATATGTAATAATGTGGCCCAACAACAGGGCTGAATGGCTCCTGCTTGTCAGACCCCTATGTTTTGCCTAGCAGATGGTCACTGTGTTTGGAGAGGCCCTCAGATCCATCAGTGCTATCCTGAACACGTGTGTGAGGGAGGCATTTTTCCCTGATGGGACAGTTCATGGATGGAATACTAATTGGGCACAGCAAGACAACTGAGGATTTATTTATTTTTGTTCCTGGTAGAAATATGTTGTGTTCCAGGGAGGGGAGGGGGAGGGAGAGAGAGGCAAAACCCTGTTTCTGCTGCTGCCAGCCCCTTTTTTATTGTCTGACTCCTTACACTGGCAAAATCGCCACGTGTTATGCCTTATGAGGAAAATCTGGGCTCTTCGGCTGCAGGGTCAATGGCCACAGAAATTCAGGCTTTGGTCAACTTCTGATTCTATATTTTGAAAGTCTGACTTCTATCCTCCTACCTCTTAAAAAAGAAAACAGAGTTGTTGCTTATTCACGATCAGCTTTGGAGCGCATCATGTTAACATATCCCCTTGATATTACCTCCCTTGTTATTAGGATTAAATATTTATATTGTGGTAGCTGACCCTCCTGTGTTAGGTAGTACGCAAAGAGAAAATATCTGTTCCTTCTCAAGGGAATATAAGCCCCCTTAGCATTATGCTGGTGATGTGAAAGGCAGTGATTTGCATTGTCACATGTATCAGTAGCCTGCTCTGAAAGTTGATATACTCAGACTTTGACCATGCACCCACGC
Source organism: Nipponia nippon (assembly GCF_047370975.1). Classification (NCBI taxonomy): domain Eukaryota; kingdom Metazoa; phylum Chordata; class Aves; order Pelecaniformes; family Threskiornithidae; genus Nipponia; species Nipponia nippon. The sequence continues at coordinate 39,404,638 of NW_028262290.1, read as the reverse complement.
CAATTAAACAGAGACCCCTTTGCAGCAAGACCTTATGCTCCTCAGAGGCTTGGCCAGCCCAGTCAGGTAGAGAGTTTTAGTTGTTTGCGTTTTTTTAATGTATTTTCCTTTCTTAAAAAAACCCCAAACAAAACAAGTCTTTATTGTTCAAAATACAATCTTCAAGAAGGAAAGCTAGTGCAAAGTGATGTAATATCATCTTTCCCCATTTGGGAAACTTTGCACTAATGGAACTCCATTGTTCTTTGTTGAAAATGCCTAATATGAGCAGCCTGCACAGCCATAAAATAATGCTTTATCTGATGTGGTTAGGTACAATTCGTCTACATCAAGGAGTGGGATTGATGTGACTAAAATTAGGGTAGTTATAATGGTGCAAATGTTCTTAATGTAGACAATACCTCAGTCTGCAGAACAAGAAAAATTTGTTCTAAAAAGAATAATCAGCCTTATTTGTTTCAGAGGGATGTTAACTCTGAAACTTAAATATAGCAGTGTAGAAATTAACATGGTTAAATACTTCACTGCTAAGCCTTATAATGGAGATAATCCCTATCACAAAGACCTTTTTAATTTTCTTAAGAACTAGATTCAAATAACGTAGTACAAAACTAATAGTGGGAAAGTGCACTGGTTGCTTTATTCCATTTGGTATTACAATTATTAAAATTCTCCATTGCTGACTCTAATGAAGCTGCCTCATAGTTCCTGTCACCACCATCAAAGTGGTGCACATTGCAGCAGCAGGTCAGCTTGTGGCAGAATTCATATAACTAAATCTGTTGTGAGTCAAGAAAAAAAACTGAGAGTCAAGAAAGAATATTTTGTCTAGTCTTTCCCAGTGGAAATACGTGACAAACTCACAAGGAAAATCCTAATTGCTTCAGGAATGTAAGGAAAGTAATGCACAAAAGCTACCCCTAAGAATGCCAATGGGTCTTTTCAGGAGATTTAGTCTCTTCACCCTCCCATCCCTTTCAAATCTCATTGATACTTTTTATTTTTAGCAGTAAAATGACTGATTTTCCATCTGTAAATGATTCTGGTAAAGGCCAGATCCAAAAGTGGAGGTCTAAAGTGGAGAAGCACGTACAGCTTAATCACTTCATCTTTTGGGGCTGTGAGTGTGCATCTGAGCGAGTGACAGGGACTTTTTCCACTGCCAGCCTGGCAGCAGGCTTTTAAAAAAAAATTCTGCAGTCAGCAGCCTTTACTACTTTTTTTTAAAGACATTTACTGTGAATATTACTCAAGCTGGCATAGTTCCCTTTTGTCTCTACCATTTCTTTCTTACTGAAACAGAAAAGAAATGGGACACTTGTGGTAAATAGCTAGTTTTGTACATACCTGCTCCTTGATGCTGGTGTTTTCCCTCACAGAGAGGATCCTAAGAATAGAAGACAAGAAATCATGGGAAGTTACTGGGGCTTCCTGAGGGAAAACAAATGAGAAATAGAAAGGATGCAGCATCTGAGTCAGCGTTCTACCATGCCCACACACAGGACGATGTGCTATGTCCTAGGGGAATGGGGCACCAGAAAAAATAGTTGTTACCATGTAGTACGTCCACTTTCTTAAGAAGACTAATGAAATACAAAAGTGTAGGCCAAGGTTGCTAATTAGTTTATGTAAAGATGGTAAAAGAACAAAATTATGTAAATCAAGATGGTAATTAAAACCAGGGACATCCTCACCAAGTACCTCTGAAATTAGCAGACATGTAATAAAGTCAACAGCCATCTCTGCTAGTTTTCTCAGATGGTGCTTTCTGAGGCAATGCAAAACAACATGAGCATGGAGTCTCAAACTCCCTTTTTTTTTATAAACCCCTTTCTAGTGCACATTGCAGATTAAGCTTGTAATTTTTTTGTCTCTCCAGTAACTTTGCTAATGCAGTGTAGCTCATGACTTTACAAAATGCTGAGAGACAGGCAGCACTCCCATGTGACCCATATTTTAAAACGAAAGGCCCCTGACTTACAGGGAAGAACGCAAGCCTGGAGACACGCAGATTTTTTGGCTGACCAGGAAGAGTGGTGAATCCAGCAGTACATTAACGAAAGCCTGGGAATGTAGCCGGATTTTCCTGACATTAAAAATTAGTAAGAACAGAAGTGCAAAGACATTGCTTTCCACAGAGTATGGGAGAATATGTTAAGAAGGCGAAAGTGATGCAGGGGTGGTAAAAAGAAAGTGTAGAGGAAAGAAGTGTAGCTCCTGAGCTCCCAGGCTGAAGGATGGGGTTGGATGCAATGTCTGTTATGGCCATTCCCTCACAGAACGAGAGTGGGTCGAAAATGTAACTGTAGAGATGAAGAAAAGCCTGACTTCAACATTGAGATGCACAGCTGATCACTGGAAGGCAATTAAAATGAATTGGCTGACTTTGTTTATTTGAAGGTAGTATGAGCGAAAGCTCACCTGTTTAGGAATTCAGGTAAGGCTTGCCTCTGCCTGGGGAAGGTGGGGGGATTGATTTGACTGATAGAATATGTTATAGCTTACTGTTTCAAGAGTATTGATATGCTGGGAGCAGAGTACATAACCTGGAGCTACACAGATATTTTTTTCCTAAGCTGCCTGTCTTCTGAATATGACGTGAGAAAGGCATCAAGTTATTTGAGTGTCAATAAGCTAGACTATATATTTACGGGTAGTCAGCAAAACATGTTTTGAAGTGTTAGCTCCCTGAACCCTTATAAAGCCCAATTCTTTTATTATTTTCTATATTTAACAATTCTATTACAGGTTGTGACATAAACACAAAACAATGTCACAGGAGGAGAGCAAAGACCTGCAGCTGTGAAGACAGAAGGTCTTGGGGTAGCCATGTGGCTGTGTAGACAAAGTTGAAAATAAGGTGCAAATAATGATATTTGGGTCAACTGCTTAAATGTTGCATTTGGGGCAGGATACATTTGATATATAGATCTCTGGGTCTTCCCAAGAGAGCTCCAATGATGAGATCATGAAATGCTCATATTTTGTAGATGTCAGAAGCTGGACAACACTGTTGTGGTTACATACTTCTAGACACAAAGAAGGACAACAGGGAAAAGCAAAAAAATAATAAATCCAAACATGAGCCAAAACCAAAGAACTTTCTTTAAAAAATAAAAGTAATTATGATTTGGAGTCCAGTTTCTTAATAAGCTCGAATTCTTGAACTAAGCAACGCAGGGAATAAAGGCATAGGTCCATAGAGGTAGGTAAAATGGACTTTTCCCAAAATGAGCTGTCATCAGCTTGGACCTCCTGTTCCCCAGAGCTGCCAATCCCTGGCTTTTTATATAGTGAAGGAGAGAGATACTTATGACACTTACTATGTATATTTAAATAAGGTGCAACAACTTTCTCTCTGCATTCACAGCATATGGAGACAGTTTAGTAGCTCTGGATATTGGGCAGCCTAAATAGGTGAATTTAGATGTCACTGCAGGCAAGCAAGTTTATCTTGGACATTGGTCTGAAAATGGTCCCTGGTGGGGCCATGCTTTAGGTACAAGCCACCTTGGAGAAATATTACTGTAACGAGTATAAATTCTCACAAAAAAAGATTCATTTATAGCAATTTTATTATCCCTTGGTTCCTTTTGGGTTAGTGTTTTCATTTGAGTGTCATAGACTCAAACCAACATATATTTGCTGTAAGTGTTTTGGATTCAGTGGAGTAGATGGGCGATTGCATTAAATGTCAGCTTCTTCCACTCATTGAGCAGCCAGGAGCCACAGATTTTATTTTCTTAACTGAAGATTTTTATTTCCCACAAAGTTACGAAGTTTGAAGCTTTATCTCCTAATGACTTGCCTCCATGTGAAAACACTGAATAACACAAAGAACTGGATCTGAGCATATTCTAAAGCAAAAAGAAATGTACGTTAGTCTTGTATGGACAGCCAGGACAGCTCTGTCTGTTCCTAGCTATTTTGATATGGCCCTCTATTTTTTTTAAAACCACTGATGAAAACTTTTTCCTCGATAACTAAAGCTTAAACTTTAAAAAATGAAAGTTTTCTTTGCTTCTTAACTGTCACTTAATTATGACTGTGAAAAGCAAAGTCATTTGAAAAGCTGCAGAGCACTTTTTTTTGGAGGAACTGGCAAATTTAAGACTCAACTGTGCCACAGCACAGGAAAAAGAGCAAAGCAATCTTCTCTATTTGGAATGGCCATGATTTAATTGGCTCCTACTGATCCCTTATTAATTAAAAAATATTGTAGGCTCTTTGAAGCCTGCATTTGCTTCCTATCTAAAAACACGCTTGTCAATCTTGCCCCCTCGCTGCATTATCATACAGCAAGTGTATGGATTTTAAGGATGCAGTGTGAAGTCTATGTGTTTCTTCCCTCCTGTGTTTATCGCAGGACTGAAAGGGCAGCCAGGAGTTGAGAAGCAGTAGTGATCCTGAGCTCGCACATTACTTTTCTTACAGCACAGTAGAGCTGAAGGCTTCCCCAGTGCCTCATCTTGAGCATCAAACTCAAGTTTTGTGTATATAACTTCAATTGGGATGATTTCACTGGACAGAACTTAAAAAGCAAAAAAACCCTCTGCAGTTCCTAATGAGACCCAATTAAACACAAAATTCAAATGCACCATTCTATTTCCTTGTGTGACCTTCGTGTCAGGCTACTGCAAATGGTCACAGTCCCCAGGAAAAATGACAGCCTGAGGAAAGTGACTGAACAAAAGAGCCACATCTGTCTACTCCTGGTAGGAAGAAGGCATGCAGCCCATCCCCTGCTGATGGGCTTAATGGTGCACCACAGTTTCTCTCAGAGGAAGACAGGAGACACATAAACAAGCCTGACTTCCCCTGAACTTCATCCTGAGTCAAGATGCCCTCTCCTCTGGGAGGAGCTCTGACATGGCTACTTGCCAACAAATGCATTTGGCTCACAGTGATTTTGGTACCTCGGTACCAGGGTAATGATAGTAGGGTCTTTTTTATTTTGATGTCTTTAATATTTTTTTGAGTTTTCACAAAATCTGAAGTCTGCTATCAGTGTTCTTTTTCATGAAAATATGGATAACCAAGATATATATCTGTACAGACAGTTTTTACTTTAATTCCCCTGCTACTGGTAAATTTGATTAGGGAAAAAGAAAAGTGCTGAACAAATATTTTAAAAATCTGCCAGCTGATTAAATCACACTTTCTCCCTATCTTCTTGGCATATGAGGTCAACTTGGGCATAATTTTAAATCTTCTAGTTTAGATTATGTTCTTTAAAATGACATTAAGCTTGCTTTGATGTTCCATGTGAGTACAGGACAAAAGCCCAGGAATTAAATGATTGCTCACATTGCAGCATCATAGTAATACAGCCTCAGACTCCAACCAAAAGGTAGCAAATGAATCTATCCCAGAAATGGTCATGCTTGTACATTGAATCATGTCACTAGTTCTACTAGAAACAAAGGAAAAGTGCTCAAAGCCTCAAACTAGTTTTTTTTAACAGGACTGGGAGAGGTATCTGAGCTTTGCTTTTCTTAAGTTTCTGGCACTGTTTTAACTGCTTTGAGATACATGGAAAGGCTTTGGTTTCAGAAGCTGGTATTGTACCTTGTTGTTGTAAGGCTGTGCTATTCTGGAGTCCTGTAGGAGCAAACTGCAGGTGTGTAAACCATTAGTGGTCCAGCTTTTCTCATTATTTTTTTTTTCTCTTGCAGACGTTTCCTTGGACTAGTGGATGGTAGCTGTTGTGTGAAGTCATGATATTCATTGGGCCAGGTAGAGTTGGGAACAAAATTAAATTACCAGGGTTTACTAAGTTGTTGCCCATCTGCTGAGCTATAGTAATTTTCCATTCTTGGCTTGCTCCAGTTGTGAGATAATATAGTTTAGCATTAACCTCTTTCAATTAACTTTAAATCAAAAAGCTTCAATTAAGTTGCATCACTTTACACCTGATATGAGCTAACAGCACGCCCACGGTCATCTACCAGTGATTACAGTAGCTCAACCAACAAACAATAGGCTGGTAAACAGCTCTAACGTGGTCATGCATCAGAGCCTTCAGGAACGCTAGGTCACTCTCATAAACGTCCTTGAAGATGCTGCTTCTTGTATGACGTAGACACAGCATCCTATTTGGAGCCAGGGATAAAGACAAGGCACAAGGGTGAAGCACTGTCAGCAGTCGTTGCTGCTGAGCTTCCAGGGAGTAGCTTTCTGAACCGGTTGTAGGGTTACTAAGGCCTGAATTGCCTAGTGCCTGATCATTTTGATAGCAGCTCTGGAGATCACCAGGGCCTGGCTAAATTAATCTGAGAGGAGAGGCGCAACTGTCTGGTCAGCTCCAGGAGCAAATCTAAGCTTTTCATGCCCCTTATGGAGCCCTCCAGAGAATCCATACTTGTTTGTGGCTGCTCTAATCAGGCTTCTCTAGAGGTCATAAAAGCGTTACAGTTCAGGTTTTCTCCACATTAAGATAAACTTATGTTTAAAGTCTCACGCTTGTGGATCATTGATTGCAAGTTGATGAAACTGGCTGAATATAATTGGTACATGACATCTGTCATTTTACCTTTTTTTTTCTTTTAAGTACGTTTCTCTGTCATTTTGAAAGGCTCTAGTTATTGATTCATACCTTGACTGGAAGAAATTGCTGTGGATAGGATGAAGAATAGAACAAAACTGAAGAAGGAATATAAGAAAATCAGAGAAAAGAGAGGGAAACGCTTTAGGGAATCAGGATGCTTAAAGGAAGAATTTAAGAGAAAAGCAAATAACACATCTTTACTAGCTTCAAAATATGAATTTAATCCAGCAAAAAAATTATTGTTTTCCGTTGAGTTAGTAGCAGAGAAATCTTTATTTTCAGTGTTTTTCCTGTTGACCACCAAAGTATGCTTTGAATATGACTGCAGTCCTGGCTAACATGAAGTATACAGTGATCAAATCTCTTGGAAGTGATTAAAACCCTTGAGAGTAAAATTGGCAATGCTAGAGTTCAGTACCTTAGAGTAACAGAAATACAAAGAACCTGAACCCTTGTGAAACCAGGTTATAGTTCCTATAAGCTTGTCCAGAAAAAGAGAGATTTCATTTTGAGTCCCACATTAAAGCTGTTCTAAGCTATGCTGTATGTAAACACAGGCTTGTGTTTCAGCTGGTGTAAATACAGTCAGCCTTATTAATTGGTGGTGGTCTCTGTAGTACCTAAAGACAGGGAGCTCACAGAAATGCCTTAACAAGTGCCATCCAGGGGAGGGCAGTGGGGCACAGAAACGCTGGTGTGCACGTTGCTGTGTGGTGTACTGCAGTTTGCTGGCTGCTTGCTTGATAACTGGCAGGGAATCCAACCCAAAATTGACAAGATTCATGTCTTCTGCAATGCTTGGACAGCAGGGTCCTGTCCGTTCCTTTCCCCTGCCAAGCAGCCTGGCACGGAGAGCAGAGTGCAGATGGAGCGGCACAGCTCACCTGGGCGCTTGAGACACTTATATCTGCAGTCTTACCGAACTCTATTTGTCTTTTTGCTGGTATTTTCCCAAACTGAAAGCTGGAATTTAAAGCACTGCAGCCTTTACTTAAGTCCCCTTGAAAGCACGAAATAAAAAAGGATAAATATCACCTTGCAAGTGACTGTTGAATGTTATAGGAATGTGATATAAGTAGTCACATATTTATAGCTTTAATTTATCACAACACTGTCTTAAGAAAAAGAATGCAATTTATTTACCAGAAACTAGTCTAAACAGTTTGAAACATCATACCTTTAGAAATATTCTTTATATCTTTTGGATTTACCTTTTCGCTGTTTCTTACTTTGTCCAGGTCTGGTCCTGGCTGTGGCCATAAAATTACCAGCTAGTACCAAAGAGAGAAGCAAAGTTAGAGACAGAAAGAAGTTGGCATAGGACAACTTAGGGAATTGGCAATGGGATTTGGAGCCTTTCAGTCTGTCCGAATCTTGCTAATGGGAACTGCACAAACAGCTAATGGGGATAAATGGTGTGAGCTCCTCCTGGAGAAGTAGGAAAACTGCAGAATGCTGGAATACGTGGTGTTTTCTGAGGGAGAGCTGGGAGCAAGAAAAAAGGATGGATTTATGCAAATAAAAGAAAGAAAGAGGTGGTTTAGAATAACATCATCAAAGATAATACAAAGAAACCATTGGTGTCTTTACTAGGTTGTCTTCATCTCATCTTCAGTGAAAAAAAGATTATTTAAAATAAAAATGTTGCTATAAATGTCCATTTTCTCAAGACATCAATGCAATTATTCTCATCTCTGTGTGTGTTAATGGTTAAACACAAATAGCTTCTATGGACAATTAGAAAATGAGAGAGTCCAGAGTCATTTGTCCAAAATCTTTTGTGAGCCATAAAGTCATATGCAATAGTTTTATTTATACAGGGAATACAGGCTACTACACTTTCCAAGCTTCAAGGTAACTTCAGTTTGCATTTGCTGTAAGCTCTGATTCAGGACTATCCTTTGTGATCATATTTCATTCATCCTTTTTCTGAATATTTTGGCTTGTTAATAATTTGAATTTCAGGCTTCATGACATTCATAATGTAGCCATGTTAGGTAAAGAATTTAGAACCTGTAATTATCAATTTTGTGACTCATTTTAGTGTTTTAGAGACATACACCTTCCAGAGGTTAAAGCAGAAAAAACAATGACATTGCTTTGTAACGTATATTGATCACAAGTATGTAATAACATCTCTGGCTCTGAGGACATCACTGCTTACAGTCAAAACCACAGTTTGCTTTTAGCCTTATCCAAATAGGCTATTAAGCTGGCAGGTGAATTGGTCGTTGCCCTTCTCCTTCCTCCTCAGCTCCTCAGTGCAGTATATTAACTGCACGAGCATGTTAAAGCAATGTTGATTCCAATCTAAACCAGTAAAAGCAGCAGGGGAAAATTGCCAGCTTGGTATCTTCTCACCTTAGCTGACTGTAAGGTTGCCCAAAGTTTGGGGAGACTGGAAATGAAAATTATCCAGTCTGAGTAAAAAAAAATGAAGCATTCCTAGCGCAGGCATTGCTCCTAGAGCCTACAGTCAGCTCTACCTCCCCTGTGCCAGTTTCTGAGGGAAATAAAAAGCATGCAGCAGAGCACAAATGTGCCCTGAAATTTTAAGGAGAATGTGCATTGACCTTTAAGCAATATGCACACCGTTGAAGAACCTACCTACCAACAGGCAATTATAAACCATCCGAGGTCCGTGGGGAATTCAGCTGTGGTTTCCTGCCTGCCCCGCTCCTCTCTTGGAAGCAGCCATATTTTGCAGCATGACCCTGACAGGGAAAGCTGTTGGGAGGTGCAGAGGGGCTGAGCTGAATTGCTGCTGCTGTGGTGTCACAAATAAGACATCTGCAGCTCAGTCGCTGCCTCTGCCTGGTGCTTTATCGCTGTGCTTAGTAAAAAGAATTTTCTTTTATTCTCCAGTAAACTGTTTTCACTGAAGCTTTGACTCTTGCTGGATTTTGTTGACACTGATGTGACTCCTTCTGAGTCTGGTTATACTCCTGGCCTGGGAGAATAAAAGGTATCAGCATGCCGATGCTACCAGGTTGTGCGTGGAAGAGGGCAACAGAGCAGCGTTGTAACCCCTTGGGAACAAGTGGAATGATGGCAGGGGTCAGGGCTTCCTCAGAAGGAGGTGTGGGCAGGCTCTGCTTTGAGGACCTTTCTGCCCATATCTGGTGGGTGTTAGTGATGCATTTTCCCAGCCAGTCTCTGTCCTTGTCCCAGTTCTTGGCACCCTGATGGTAATGTCTGAGCAAAAGGGTCACGGCTGCTGAAGCGCATGAGCTTTCCTTCACTCAGAGAGAGGTGAGATCTGAGCACACATCTCATCCAGGTGACTTGATTTAAACTTTCTTTGTTATACATCACTTTTTGGGGGGGCCTGCCAACATCTTTTTTTCACTTTATCCCAGGATGAGTACAACCTTGCAACACATGCATTCCTTTCCTTTTCCACAGGATAAAATAAATTTATCAATTAAATGCACAGTCTAACAATTTCAGAATAATTTTAGCATCTTCCTCTTCCTACTTGTATCCCACAAGTATTTTTAAAAAATATTTTTCTTGTGCATGACAAATCTCAGATTATATGCAGTGTTTGTGTTAGTTTGTTTTTATTCCTGTTATTTTTTTTCCCTGTAAGACTGGAGATATGGAGCTGTATTCCCTCTAATGTCATTGTTATTGCATTTCTTCAGCAGTCACACCCACGCTGTATCCATCCAAACTTGTTACCTGTGCTGCTCTGGGCAGAAAAGAAGGGAAGAGATTTAACAAGGACAGCTGTAATTTTCCTAACAGGGTAGAAATCAGCCAATTGGAAGCCCTTTCTCAGTAGACACTGACAAGACACCAGAATACTCACTCCTCAGGTGAACGCAGCAATCGCATCCCTTGCTAGCACTACGGCACGTCAGTGCAGTGGAAGATGGCGAGCTGTAGGCTGCCAGCCTCCGCTATTTATAGCATCAAGAGCTTCAGGGTGTGAGGCAAGCTGTTTTTAACACAGTGGCATTTTCTTCTGTTTAATCGTGGAGTAACATCATTTTTAGAAAGTCATTACTTCTGCTCAAGAGAGCAAAAATTATGCTTCTTTACTTAGTTAAATACAAGGTGTTTGTGAAATAAAAAAATAAATCACTTCTTTTCCAAGACTTTAGATGATTTAAAGACCATTATTTTGTCTGGAAAATGTAGAAAGGAAAGTCAATAAACAGCATGTAAAAGAAAGAGGAAAAATGCAATGAGACACGTCAGTGAGGCTCCTGTTCTCTCTTTCCCTTTTTCGTCCCATCCATTGTGCTGCCAAGCAGAGTATGGAGATCCCATGCCCAGGGAAATGCAGAGAAACCTACTTAGACTGAAACAGTGCTTGCAAGACCTGATAAACAAATTAGTAGACTGATTTGTATAGCAGGTTCACTTACTGTTCACAAGGACCTTTTTCTTTTCTACCTTTCCCCTCAGCACTTTCTCATGTAATGCCTACAAAGATATCCAAGTCCTCAGACAGAAGTATGCCAGGGCCTTGTCTTTCTGCAATAGGATTTAAATAATTCTCACTGAGTCACACAGTTTTACAGAGATGCCCAGTATGCAGAACATACCAGGATGTTCTTAAATTGTTAGGGAATGAGGGCAGAAAATCTCCAGTGAAGGACTTCTTGTGTTTTGACAGTGTCACCTTTTCTGGTAGACCCCAGGGGCTCCCACACACTTTCCAGAACTAGTTTATCTTTGTGTCATACAAAAAGGTGATTGGAAGTCATTGGAAATGCAACAACCCCAATTTAACTTGAAAGGAGGCATTATTTGTTCACATTTTAGTGTACTGAGCACCCACAGCTTATTTTAATTCTTGCAGTTCAATAGAATTCATAAATTTAAAAAAAAAACCCAAAACAAAAACAAATAAGAGAAGCTTCTACACCTTTTGAACAATGAAATGGTTGGACATAATTTGTACATTTAGAAGCATACAATATTTTTAGCTTTTTCCCTTCTTGCCCAGAGAAACCAGAATAAAAGCAACAGACATGGAGAAAACAGGTGAGAGACCATGATTTGGCCTTAAAGGTAGAGCAAGTGTCCTCATGGATGCATGAGTGACATGAAAGGAGGAAGGCACAACCCACACAGATGTGAAGATGGATGAGTTTGCTGCTCGTTTAATATTTCCTGTGCATCTCCCGCTCAGGCCCGGGACTTACCTCCATGAATCAGATCAATTTCAAGGATAGCTGGAAAAACTGGTATTGACTTTCAGAAGGGTCCTGGAGTCAGTGAGAACAAGACTAGAGCATGTGGGACTGGCAGAAGGAGCCAGAGGCCATGTGGGCAGCCAAACAGTTGGAAGCACCAGACTTTGTTATATGTTTTCAGGGGCTACATCAGCTACAGACTTCCCCTGTGACCTTGACCTTAGGCTACATCTCAGCTGTGAGACCTAGGAGGGCTCTGAGCTTTTCAACTCGCATGCTGGATCTGGTCGTGCCTCATCTCCATACCTGGGTTAGTCCCTGGTGTGCACCAGCCTCCTTCCACTTGATGCTCTGGGGAAAAACATGTATTGCTACCACGTCCCATTTGCAATAACTGGAGGACAGGTCTTGCCATGCTGTGGACTCACAGATCACTTCAGTGGCAGCTTAAATCTGCTTTTTCACTTTGGTTTTCCATATGCAAAACAGAAATGATAATTTTCTACCTTGGATAGACCAGTGCTTTTCCTTAATAATAAAACAATAAATACATCCACGTAATAATGACAAAGTGTTAATATTAATGAATCTATGTAAATACATAAATAGTTAAAGGGGTCGTGAGGTCCTGCTGTGTAGAAGCCAAAATATGGACAGTTACCTCATTCAAAAAGCAGATGTTTATTGCTGTCTGTCTTCCTGCAAAGTCTCTTCCTGCCTCCTGCCTGCCCCACGAAGGGCTCCAGGAAGTCAATAGCGCCTTAGGTACCTGGATCCATGTGGCTACAAGCAGCTGTTTCGTCAGGAACCAGGCTGCGAGATATAAATTCTGGGCCAAATCATAAGGACTAATCAATGTTTGTTTTTAGCTTTGGCTGTCTGAATGGAGAAAAATCTCTCTGAAGTCGTTAAGAGTCCTCCCTCTGTAAAGACTTTCTGATTCTAGCTCCTTACATTTCTCTAAAGAAACAACTTCCACCCCTGATATACTCTCTCCTGTATTAATGAATAAAGTAATGCATTTTTAGGTTGCTGAGGTGACTTGGCCTTAGGCCCCTTAATTATAATGTACCCAAGGCCTTAATTAATTTGTAGGACTGAACAGAGGATGATGTCCCAAATACCTTCCGAGAGTCGAGTTGAAATCCTGTACTTATCAAAACAGAAATATTGAAACAGGGCCAGGTGTAATGTTTTTGCATCCTTTCCAGAAATTGAAATGTTTTTGAAGGGAACAAAGTGCTATTAGACGTATTACAGGTTTATGTGGTGATGTTGTGCTCAAGTTTCACAATAACCACTTGCTTAGGGCTGTTGCATTAAGAAAAAAAATGAAATTTCATACCTGGGGAATCAGATAGACCATTTATCTCAGGGCCCTTTGCTAATTCTGTTTAAGTCCCAAAGCATCTGCCATTGACTTCAGCTGGAGTATGATGGCATAGGCTATGACAAGTACTGCCTTCTTGTTCCACGGAAGAAACATCTGTAGCTATCTGAAGTTTTACCAACAGAGGGCTCTATTGGTTTGATTTAAGTCACAAAGAAGGTGGAACCAGACTTTGGGGGGGGGGGGTTAGGTTGCTATAGTAAATCCTATAACCTATATAAAAGTGGAGTCAGACGAAGTGAGTTGAAAGAAATGCTTAAAGGGACATCGTTTAAGTGTTACTCTATCTGTTTTGTTGTTGCTTTGTTTTGGTATTTTGGAATACTGATGCTGGTTGACTTGCTTATCTGCTTTTGGAAAGGCACAATCCAGAATGCTGTGAGGTATTTTAGGAATAGGGAGATATTAGCAGCATGATAATTTTAAATGACCTGCAATGTTTAAAGCCTACCAAAAATAAAACATGTCCATATATGCTTTACCAAATATTTTTTAGTCATGTTTGCTCTTATGATGTATGTTTTTAGGGATAACACACAAAGATAGATGTGCATGTTAATGAAGAAATGAAAATTCATGTTAATAAACATGAAAGTGACTTAAAGGAAAATATTTGCTTTCCTAGCTAGCTAGGGTTTTTATTATATCCCACTTAAGATGGAACATACTATTGGTTCAGCTGTAGGAGAACATACAATAAACTGAAAAATAACCTTGAGTCTTTCTGGGGTGTTTACCCAGTGCCTGACTTCTCTCACTAAACAATGTCTTGATGCCCTGACTCACTTCTTCGCTGCCACAACAGGCCTTCCTATTCTACTTTTTAATTCTTGTTATCCATTTCTCAATGACTGGAAAGATGCTAGTCTCATAGCATATTCATGCTTTCGCAGGTTAGCTAGACTGCAGTGTATATGTTCTATAATGCACAGCAAATGAAATTCACAGTTATTTTAATGTGGACAGCACTGAAATGAAAAAAGGAAAACAGTCCTAACAAACGTGCTTATACATGCATAATGGCTAACATACACATTTGCATATAAATGTTGTATATATATCTTCTTAATGGAAGACTGTGATTCTTAGGTGTACTTGCCTTCTTAAGACACAAACTATATAGCTAACCAAGCAAAAATCCCTCTCTACGTAAATGTTTGTTTACATACATACATACATACGTAAGAAAAATATATATGCAGTGTATAATTTCAATGTGTATGAACAGAGTGCATTGAAGTTCATTTTATTGTGCAAGCATAGTTCAAATTCCATTTTTATGCAACGGTGCAGTGACAAGCTTCCTATAAAATAAATATGGGCCACAAATGAAAATACTTTAGCTTGCTGTTCTTACATTTTTTCCTAGTAATGAATACAGACTTCAACTTGTGAAAATATAAAATGATCCTGCTTTCAGTATAAATGTCCCTCCAAAAATCAATTCCAATTTCATCTTTGTTTTAGTAAAAAAATAAAAGAACAAAGAGATCAAGACTATAAATAATGACTACCTGTGGTTTTCATAAATAAATATCTCCAAAGCAGTGGAAAGCTGTAGAAATGCATGGATATTTTATTTTCTCTTCCCTCATGAATTTGTTGTGTTGCAGGAATGTGTATAAATAGATGGCTAGATATGGCGTAGATTCAGATTCAGCCATTTTCTCCAGATAAAAACATATGTTTCCCTGTTGATGTTGCTTTTTGTCCTTTGGAATGCATTAACACGTTAATAATAGAAAGACTGCAGTAATGTATGGTCTACCTATGACGTTTTTAAAAAAATCTCATAAATATGAATCTATAGGCACAAGAAAGCTGTATATGCTTATGCCCATGTCGTAAATCATCCATCCTTTGTTTAAAAAAAAAAAAAAAAAAGGTGGGGGAGGAGGGAGTGAGGGTTTTCTCACTGGAACCTTTTAGTCTTGTCTAGGGAGGGCTAAGAAATACAGCCATTGACACTTACCTGGGTATTTTTACAAAGTCATGTCCCATTCATTGTTCCTCTGTAAGAAGGATGTTTTCCTTCTCTTTAATTTTCAGGAAGGGAGAATCTTGTTCTGCTTTCTAGCCTTGTAGGAGAGAAATGACTGCCTTTCCCCACCCCCAGGTTACAACTTTAACTCATAATCCCCCCTCCAAAGGAAATAAGTAGATAACATGATGTTACGTACAATATGAACTGATTTGGGAGACTTTCAGTTTAGTCTCCGCAGTCAGGAGAAATGGATACAGCTCGATTCTTTCAATAACTGCACAAGTGTTTTTATTCTGGGGTCCATGCTACGTTTGTCTGAGAAAGACAAATATACTAACCAACCTTGCATGTGCACCTCTGAATAGAGTGGAAACTATATTATTGCATTAATTGCATCTCATGAAGGTAACATTGTCTAGAAGGAAAAAAAAAGAAAAACACCTTAGAAACCAATAGCTTGGCTGATGGTGCTTATCTTGAGTGTCTGGCTTCTAATAATACCTCACTGGAAATACTGGTGTGCTACAACATTTTATCCTTCTCTTTCTTCAGGGCAGATTGGTTCAGCCAGCACTTTATTCCTGAAACAATATTCATACAAAATGGATTGCTAGATTTAAACGTACTACCCAGTGCTGCTGACTAATATAATGTTATTCTGTCCCTCCCTCACCCCTCTGTAATCAACAAAGCATGATAACAGTGGAGTGTTTCACAGCAATTTTGGTGATGTTTTGCCTTGCTTGATTGGAAAGTATTTCTGAGGAGGATAAATAATCTCGCCCCCAAACTCTCCCCTCTATTTCCCTTGCTGATGTTGCACAGAGTAGTTCACTGCAAGATGTGAAACAAGAAATACAGTAGATTGGGATGCTTCACAGGGAACAAAATTTGCGGCTCACTGGCTTCTTCTCCCATCTGTATTATTAGCACCGTATAGATTTAATAATTAGGTGATTGAAGACATTTTGATGATGGAGCGGTTTCTATGATCTGCAAAAGAAAGCATCTGTTTTTCTCATGTACCAATTAATTATTTATGCAGCAGAAAATACAGTAGACTACCTTGAGGATGAGCAGGTTGGGTTTTTGTGTAACAACAGCAAGGCCTGGCCTGGAACTTATGTCATTCTGACCTTCAGAGTCCGTAAAATAATTATTTTTCAGCCAAGCAGTCAACAGACAGTACTCTCTTCTGTCTTCACTTCCACCTCACTTTTTGCCCTCCTGTCCTCACAGAGGGCCTGTCAGCTTAAGCATCACCTTTTCTTTTATTTTCCATTTCCTATCTATGTATTTTATTAGCACCTTTTTCTATTTTACAGTCCTACACACTGATTCGACATCAGCTTCATCCCTCGCAAGCTCTACTGTTCAGACTAGGCACTGTTCTGCATTGTGGGAAAGATGCAAAAGCACCCAAACCTTTTTTTTTCATGATTGTCAGACATGGGTTCATTTGGGGAAATATATATTTCCAGAGGCTAGGACTTACTAAAGTTTGCAAATGAAAGAAAAGCAGATCCTTGGATCTCACAAAATGTGTTGCTTTGTATTATGACAATAGTGTTCACATGCCTGACATCCTCATAATAATATTAAGCTCTTTTTTCGTAGCATTATGTACTTTATACATTTGTATAAATGTCACAGCTTGTAATCACTTCCTTTGTCATCGACGATTAATCTAAAAAAATCGAATAATTCACTGCCCCTTGCCATTTACATATCGCCTGCTACCATCTGTTCTTCTCAGCAGCAGTAAATGATGGGTAATTAACTCAGTGCCTTTGTCTTTCCCTTGCTGAATGTCTGACACATATAGATTTTCCTCTGTGTGTGTGTGTGCGTGCGCGTGTGTGTCTGCGTGTGCGCGCGTGCGTGTGGGGGGGGGGGGGAAGGAGAAGGGGATAGGAACAACAGATAGAAAAAAAAAAAAAAAGAAAGATGCTGTAAGCCTGACCTGAGAAAAAAAGTCAGTACAAAAATATTTGCAAAGCAGAAAGAAGGACAGAAATGTTGGGGCTGAGAAGGGACTATATCACGTGGTCTTTTACTCCCTTAATGTCAAAAGAAAGGGGGACTCGGCTGTGGACAATAGCTGCCCTGCGCATGCAAGTAGCCTTTTCTAAAGCTGTAAGGTCAAGGTCAAGGTGCAGCAGCGACAAAAAGCTTCATATGCTCCTCTTGTCAGCCTGAGTGCAAAGGGGAAACATGAAAATGAGGCCAAAAGGAGGGAATACACAGTGCCATTTGGCTCCTGGACTAGAAGCCAGAAGGTTCGCAACGTGTCATATTGAAACTATGATATAGTGGCTCTGCATATTGCATCCTTAGACAAGTGAGCATGAGGCAATATGCAGTGTAAAATTAAAAAAAAAAAAGGAAAGTAATATCCAAAGAGCTTTTTGCCCTTCCTGCTAAGCACTACAAGCCACTCTGCCACAGGCTGCCGAAGGGCAGGAAAAGAAGGCATTCCCTTGCCATCACAGGAAATATGACATGATAACCTAAGCAGCGTCTCCTGGCATGTCCCTTTGATATTGTTTATTAGGAAAGGAAGAAATAAAAACCTGAAAATGGTTCAAAATACTTTTCAGTAAAGGTTTTTAAGATGGAGAAAGCATAACAATGTGTCTCGACTACCGTTAAATGACTGTTTATTTACATGTATTTATTATAATTTATTTGTCCTTAGGTAGTATGTAGAAGCCTCCTCCAGGGTTGAGGGCCACATTGTGCTAGGTACTGTAAAAGCATGTAATACGACATAGTATTGTCACTCACAACATCCTCAGGGGTTGGCCAATGCTGCCTGTGATGTGCACTGTGTCTTTCATTAAAAGAAAAAAAAAAAGAAAAGAAGAATTTAGTTCTTTTTTAATGTGACCCTGTTAATCTCAGGGGAGTTACATTGCCCAGATAGAGCTTCATGCCAACTCACTTATTCTACTTATGTTATCTCTATGCCACATGGTACCGTGTATGAAGCTTTGGTTTTTTGAACATGGGAGAACTAACAATTGGAGATAATTTTCCTATGATTCAAGACTTTCTCTTTCCAGCACTCTGCCCAAAAGCACTCCCTTCCAGGGCTTTTTTCAAGCCTTTCCAATCAAGGCCGTGCTGTGGGTAACATTACACAAACTTTCTTAATGGTTGTACATCTCTCCAGCTTTCCCTCTATTTCATATACCCACATAACCTTCCTCAAATCTGACTCCCATGTTACTCTGTACTTCTTGAATGCAATTCCCTACATGTGTAATGAGCTTGGGAAGTGACTTGCTCTGGTTCAGATATCTTAGTTCATGGAATAAGTTTAATTATATTTAACCTGAATGAAAGATGATTATTTGATCCCTCAGCTGCAAAGCGGAATGGTGTAAACTGATGTGATGGGACTTAAATTGTAGTATTTGTGGTAAGTCCAAGCAGCACCTACACTGCTAATCCAGCTAGAGTTTCTATCACAAAATTTGCCCTGCACTAATTAAAGATGTCCTATTACATCTGTCACTACACTGGTCACTTCCAGCTTCTCTGAGGGAAGCAGTGGTGCTGCGATTAATGCCTCTCATTAGATTTCCTTTCAGGCTGGGAGGAGAGAAGGTTTCCTGTTGCAACAAACTACTGATAATTTCTTTATAATATTTTATCTCCTGGGTTTTCTCTAGCTAAGCAAAGGGATGCTCAGGTTAGAAGACTGGTATTATGGAAGCACAAGGAATTGGCAAATTGCCTCAAAGGTTCTAGAGGGATAGATAGAAGGGCAACAAAAGTAAAACAAGCTAACTAAAAAGGTTTTACCTCATTAGATTAGGTATGAAAGTTATAATTTAGGATGATTAGAATTATCCTACTGATATCAATGGGATGAGACATTTTGTCTGTATATAGTGCAGGGTAAGCATGACTTGAACTCATGAATAAGTGTCCAAATATATGAGGGCAATGAATATTAATAATTAGTATTTCTGTTTCGTATTGTCATAGTGCCTAGGAGTCTTGGTTGCAGACCAGGAAACCAATGAGGGAAACAACAAAAAGTTTGACCTTGCCCCAAAATTCTTAATGGCTAGCAGATAACAGGGGCCGTATGTTGCCAAAAAGGGGTGGGAGGGAGAGGGACATGGGGACAGAGGATAATAAAGACAGTAATGGCACACTAGGTAACGATATCAGTCACCCACAACCCATCTCCCAGCTGCTGTTTTTTCAGTGTAGTAGTAAAAGAGTGCTTAAAGGAGGGAAATTATGAGCATTTTCTGTTATTTGTGGGAAGCACATTCCAAGTGATTTAAAAAGAGGGAGAATCAGGGAAGAAAGAAAGCACAAGAACCTTTGAAAACTTTAGTAATTTGGTGGTGAAGACCGTCACAATATGTTGATTGGAAGAAGCAGTGTATCCATTTTCATTGAATGAGAAATGGCAGGGTGGCCAGGGCACAGGCTGTGAAAGACTTGAAAGTGAATCCAAGAAAGTCATGAATGATGCCATAGAGAAAGGGGAGCTGGTGCAGGGCTGAGGGGGAAAAAAAAAGAAAGAAAAAAAGGACACAGCCTCTCTGTCAGTAATGACAGGAGGAGACTGAGTAGCACAAAGGAATAAAGTGGGAGATGAAGATGACTTAAAGAATGGGAAACTTCTGGCTGTAATGGAAAAACTTGAGTGATGCACATTAGGGAGTGTAATAACCTGTAGCATGTGGTGGAAGGATATTTAGCTAGACTTAGAGAAACAAGAGGAAATGTGATACAGGCAATAATCTTGTATCATCTGGCAGATGGACTGGATGGTTGAGATCTTTTCCACCTCTTAATATCTCTGATAGGTGTACAATCTCTGTACTTTATGGCAGTGCATTTGTACTGTGAAAATATGGAAGTACACACTGGCTTGTCAAAAGATGGTGTATCAGAGAGAAACACTTTAAAAATCTTTGCATATGAGTGGAATTTCCAAAACGTTTTTGTGTGTGTATATACACACATATGCATATATTTCTCTTTAGATACACACATATATGTATCATTGAATCCCTCTGTTCTGTTAGAACTAAATGTTTCCAGTGTATTCAAGCCAGGCTTCATTTGCAATATTGATGTGAAACTTGAGAGAAATCTAAAATCCAATATTTTTTTTATGTGGTGTGCCGTTAAAAGGCAATGATGGTAAAGATCTTACCTGAAAACCATATTTACTTCTATGTATATTTACAGCTGTGTACTCATCAGACTGAAATCTCAGTTTCAAAGCCTCTGTCAGGTGAAAGTGTATAGCGTGTTTATGTTTTTAAATAAATGATATATAGAACTAATGAGGACAGCATTTCTTCTTCCATCTATACTGCAGATCCTTTATCTGCAGTGCAGATTTCTAATGCATAGCCTGTGCTTGTTCCACTAGCAACAGAGATCTGCTTTTTCGCTCATAGACAGGAATTTTGACTGCAGTCTTGTGATTTGTTCAAACATTAGGAGGGCTTACTCCCTGAGAGTGTACAACTACCATTGATGTAACTGCACTGTGTACGCCGAAACCAGGACAATACAGAAAAATGAATGGACAGCTGAGCACGGACACTTGGACGTATGCACATCCTTGTTATTGCCTGAGTTAGGCAGAGTGTGACTTCATTGAGCTGATATCCGATTTTTGTTGAGAACAAAATAAAAACTTTTTTACTTGTATTGCTCACACTGTACCATATCACCACACTGGGAACTCTCTCTATAAGGACTTTCTAAATCTGGTATATTCATAGGGAAGGAACATTCAATGAATTGATATTCAAGTATATTTGTGAACATCATATTTTTGATGGAGCATGGGGAAAATATATTGCATTAAAGCAGGTAAGTGTTGAAGCTTCCCAAGATGGGAAATGAACTGCAGAAAGAGAGCAATAATTCCCTCAGAGAGAACAATACACTATGCAATAGGTCACTAAGGAGGACTTTTGATGACTTGGAGCTTTTCACTGAAAGAAAGGGTTGATGACCAAGACTAATGGGCTTTAGCAAGACTGACTAGTCCAGGTGTCCCCTAGTTTCTCTGTACGTCAGTAGACAACATAGTGTGCACAGGTTGAGCCATTATACAAAAGTTTGGGGTAGTTTTACTCAAGCATTTTACTCGCCCCAGCCAAAAAAATTTTCTTGGTTAATAGACTTGTGAGGGGGCCTTCATAGTGTACTGAGCCTGCATTCTCTGGAGTACAGAGAAATGTTTTCACGCTACTTGGTTTTCATGAGTGTTTCTTAAGATCTCTCATTAAAAAACAAATACAAGGTACACCCAGTAAAAACGATAACACAAATCAAGCATGCGTAGTGAAAGAATGAAGAGTACTGATGTCTTGCCACCACTTGATAAAACCAAAGCATTTTAATTAATACGTTCACTGTATCATTCACTCTTGTGGTGCTCCTTGATATTTCAAGCATAGATATTTGAACATCAAGCATTTAATGGACCTGGCCTATTCTTTTGTATTGATCCAGCTCACTCCATATCAATGGTGATGTTCTTTACTCCCTCCCTGTAAAATGAAATCAAAGTGTTCTAAACGTGTTGATTCAAAGCCATTTCATCTATCAGCATAGAAAAATAGGTTAAGAATCCTTTTCAGTCTTTCTTCTGCAAACTAAATTGAAGCAACCTGGCTTAAAGTAATCTGGATCTCAGTCATAAAAGCAATATGCCACCACAGTGGCAAATCCAGAATTTATGACTCATGTTTATCTCATCTGCACTTGGCTTTATTGTTCCTTACTGCTTAAGTATAAGAACCCATGACACTGGTAGGATCTCTGAGAACTTCTTGGCCAGTAAATTTGTGACAAGGCAAATTCAGGACTTCTCAGTAGCCTAATTTCCAACACCTTCTAATGTTCATAAAATGTGGCTTCTGAAGGAAAGAAATGCTATCCTTTTTGCGTCCCGTATTTCCTTTTACTGCTTAGTTTTGAGCTTTATCTTTACTCCTTCACCTTTGATTCCTGATGAAAATGGAGAAAAGGTGTTTCTTTAGTCTGAAGGAGAACCTTTAGAAACTCTGAGGTCCTTTAGGTCTTCCACACCTACGGGGAGACATTGAGACATCATGGTAAAGCCTGTCCAGGCTCTGAACCCCCATGAGAGATTGTTTGCCTGATCTTTTCTGTTTGCCTAGGAGAGTGAGTTAATAAATGGTCTCAATCCTTATCTAATTCAGTATTTTCATCTCTATTCTCATTTAACTTTATAATCCTACTATTCTGTTTGAGATATTGTTTAAAATTTAATTTCAGTAGGAAAGGAAAAAAAAAAAAAAGAGCAATAACATCCCACTATCAGTTAGTTTTGAAAGACCTATAGGTTGCCACAAAATCAAGGTGAAACATCTTGAAACATTTGAGGAGAATCATTACCCACAAATAATTCAAGTGCAAGTACAAAACTGAATCTAGCTGGACACAATGGGAAGTCTGACAAAAACAGTGATCCTTATAAGAGAAAGGAAGCTAAGGCATAAGAGTTAAGCTTTGCTTAAGCTTACTTATTTCTACCTATTGTTTTCTTGTTACAGTAATATTTTTAAAATATTTTTGAATTGTGTATGTAGTTTATTTAATATGCAATCAGGAGTAAGTGTGGAATTGGAGTAGTGTACTAGCAAATGACAAAGCTCTTCTAAGAAGTCAAAATAAGCCGAAAGAATAAAGAAAAAAATCAGAGCACACTGCAGTAAAAGTTGGACCCCAGTCAGTGCCAGACTGCCAACTGTTAATAAATTATGTCTTTGGTCTGTCATACTTGAGATGTTGAACTAAAATGTCAGTAAGAGTGTTCATATGCTGCTACTTGATGCTGAAAACTCATTATTAAAGACAGGTTGTCTATTCAAAAATTTCTTCCTTTCTTGTCTTATTTCATGCTTAACCAAATGGACGTATGTCTCTATCACAATTGTCCTGGACCATTAGCATGAATAAGCCAGGGTCTCTATAAACTTGTGGTGTGTCTGTGGATACTTCCTGAATGTTATTTGTAGGGAACATGGCTAAGAAGTTTGGGAAGTAAATGGAAGAACGGATGAAACTTATTACAACACCTATTGAAAGAATATTTTGGCTTTTATAACCCACATGTAGCTGCATTATTAAATTCTTTGACATTCTCATGAGAATTCAGAGATACATCTGAGATTTAATCAAAGGGTAGCAAATATGTAGATGCTAATCACAAAAGAATTTCTCCACTTTTTGATGCAGAGAAAATCTTTGCTTCCGTAATCTTGACTGAACACATTGTTAAGAAATTTTTGCCAGGCAGATATTGTGGGAATAGAGAAGACAGAGATTATTATCAGTCTAGTTTTCGGCACCATAAAGCAATAGTAAAATAGTCAAGAATGAAATCAGTGCCTTAACAGATCTCAGGTAGTCTTTCCATATAGTTGGCACAGAGGACCACAAGAAATCATTAGTCAGAAAAGACTGAGCCACAAAGTCAACCTGAAAGAAAGTACCTCTAAGAGTTTCCAGATGTTGTCATGGTTAGGGTCACTACATATGGTGGTATTCCTAATCTTGCTTCTGTTTGCAGTTACAAACTGCAAGATCTCAATTTTCTGTCCTCCGTATAACACTATGCTTACATATATGCCTTGGGAAATGCAAGGAAATTAATGTGTGTATGTTTTAGGTTGTTCCCTGACTACAGTCTGGTACTAAGTCTCCTGGAAGCTTAACCTAGTATCTGTTGTGTGATGATGACTCTTTTCCTATACAACGGATTTTTCCCCTTTCCCTCTGTGCCTTTCAGCAGCAGTTTGGTCCACCAGCACTTAGTTTTAGGCATCCACCTCTTCCTGCTAAGCGTTATGTGCTGCATAACATAAACCACTGATGGTTATTCATCACCTCTAGTGGGTAAAACCTCTACATGTTATGTCATGTGCTTCTAAATGAGAAAATAAACATCAGACTAGCTAAAGTGAGCAGTCTATCTGCAAGGGCCAAGGTTATATTCTGAAGAAAAAACAGCATTTTACTAGCAAAAATATTTTAATCTAGTTTTATAAAGCAATAAGGCAAGAAACATCACTACCGTATGCTTGCAATAATAACTGGTCTAAGAAGAAAATGCATTGGGCTTAAAGGCATGGTTTTAATGTTGCAGTAGGCGTGCCTCATGATTCAGAAAAACATTCTACAAGAAAATGAAATTTAGTAAATATTCTCATAGTATCAGTGTAAGAGACTGCCCTATATCTAACCCAAAGGGGAAAAAAGTGCTATATCCACTGACTTACAGGAGCTGAATTGTCTCTGTACCATGGGACTTTTGCAGCATAATCTGTGGTATGATATGCTTCTTCCAGCACTGGCTGAATATAAGACAATGACTATCCTCCCTATTTGCATGTAATGATCCATTTTACTTGAATAGGTTGATCAGCCCAATTTAAAAAAAAGATTTCCCAGTTTAAAAAGACCTTGACAATAGGTTTTTTTTATTGGTGAGTATTCTTTACCAAAGTGTCTTTTGGTAAAATTGCTTAAGACTATGAGGAGGGATTGTTACTCATGGAATCACTCTTGGTGGTTCTGAGGATCCCAAGGAGATGGGGACAGGGTGCCTGGGCCTTGCTTTCGTGTTTGGAACCAACATTCTTTGAAAGAAATATTGACTTTCAAGTCTTTATCTTTTATGGAGATTTCAACATTTTTCTTTGAGAATAAGTTAGCAGATGTGTTAGGCTTGTACCTGAAATGCCAGGTAAACCATGCACACATGTCAAGCCATAGCTTTTTGCTTGTCCTCAAATATTGGAAGACTTTTAGCTGTGGATGAGGAATTTTTAAAACTTCCCTGAAATGGAATTAAAAGAAATTCATGTTTTTAGGGCAAGTACACTCAAATAAATAAACTCCATCAATATTCAGGATACCTTTAGACTTGCTTTAATGAAATTAGCTTATCTGTATCCCTTGAAATTTATGGTTGATATCCATAAACCTACAGTGTTACATTGCAAGGTACACCTTGGATCTCCTATCATTCTGACATAGTGTCCACTTTTTAGTCTTCCAACAATACTTTCATCTTAAAAATGATGAAAAAGAAATACATCCGTGTGTGACAAGGTCTGATATAAAATCCAACATGTTTTATGCTGCAGCCATGTCCTTAAAAATGTATCATATACTGTCCCACCAGGAGATGCTTGCTTACTGGGACAATAGCCTCATTTGTAAGCATCCCCTTTGGCAGCCCAGGAAAGGATAGCCAACTATCTGACAGCAGCATAGCATTTAAGTCATGGTTCTGGTGCAGAATTGAATATAGAAGAGAAGGAATGACTAGCTATTGAACTGCAGTGAAGAAATGATTTGTGCTGCCTGCTGGTATATAAAGTATATTATGCACAATAAGAGCTGTTTAGTTCCCCTGGCTTTTAGGTTTACAACTCTCCACAATGTTGGTGGAACATAATGCACCAGGCAAGTTTATTCTTTCTTATGCTTGGGCAATTATTTGGCATTGATTTTCTTAAAGTTTTGTCTTGCATGTCAGCTTTTTGTTGGCAAACTTTGCAGAAGAGTTTGATCAAGTCAGTAAAGATGTGAGAATATGGATGAGATCAGTATTTGGCTCATGCTTTCCTTTTATAAGACAGAAACATCAAAAATAGAGTTTTCAACCCTCCTCTCCAGACACACACCCACAGATGGAGGGATGGACCTGTATTTGATTTGTTTGATTTGATTTTGTTCCGTGATATATCTCACACTTCTTAACATTTCTATCTACTCTTATAATAGTCAAAATACTCTGAATTGGCTCCACATGATGGGACTGTTTTCTCATTTGCATTATTTAAGCAGTGACTCTGCATTGATTCAAAACCAGTTGACCAGTTATGCTGAAGTGATATAATAGCACTCGTTATGCTGAATTAAAACAACGGAGCCTAATTATCCACTATTTAATTGAGTATTTACGAGGCATTTTCAGCCATATCAAAAAAGTGTAAAGTGCCACTGTTCTGATTTGGTAACAGTTTCCATCTTCTTTGTACAGGTGAGAGTGAATGCATAACATGCAAAGCTGTGATGAATCTTAAACTACTGCCTGCACACTGTTTTATTTTGTGATGACTGTAATTGGAGCCATTTGCTGGTTATCCTGTTCTCTAATGTGAACAGCCCAGAAAGTGCTATTTGCGATATTATGTAAATCAAGAAGCTACTTTTGCTAAATTGGCCTAAGAAGAAAATAAAGATCACCCCCTTAAATTCTGATTATGCTATTCTTACCATATTCTTATTCACATGCAGGCAGGAAGAATACTTCCATAGCCTTTCATAATGCTTTAAAAAGTATTTTTAAGAAGTCAAAAGTATTCTAAGTGAGCATTTTTGTCTTCTCTTAGATATGTATTGTCCTCTTTATAAGTTCATTTCTAAAACTAGGGTGTCTAAATTTAGACACATGACACATAAAGCTATGTTAAATGTAGTATTTAAAGTTGGCAGAGATACAGACACCTGAATTTTAGGCACTACATTTGAAAATTCTTCCTTCTATCTATAGATACAATAGCTCCTGAGGACATTAACGGAGCTGTACCTGGGCCTGTCAAGAGAACTGCACTGCCCTTCTTTATTATGCTCCAATCTTAGCTTCTCAGGTGAATTCAGAAAGACGTAGGTTTCAACTTGCTTTCTGTAATGAGCCTAGTGGGCAAAGTAATATGAATTGAACTCACAGGGGGCATTCCTGACAGTGTTCAAACCTCTCACAGTGTCTTTAATAAGACCTTTCTTTTAAGTCAACTGGAAAACTGAATAGACCACGTGAAAGGTGGGCTTTGCAGTTCAATACATATGTGTGTTACACTAAACAGAGGCCCTGGGAGAAGAAGAGAGAAGCTGAAGTGATGCACCTACTCTCCTGGGGAGAGAGTTTCAAACACTTACTTGTGAATATAGTCCATTCCTGTAAAGACACTACCCCAGTGCATAACAATTGCTCATATGAGTATGACTGCGGGAATGACCCAGTTTCTTATTTTAAAGCAATTGTCATAGGACAGTTGGGGCTGTGTTACAGTAACGGTCCTTTCAGCTGGGTCAACCTCTGAGCTGATGTGTGGTGTAGGTGAATGCCCTGTAGAAAGACCCATTTTGCAAATCATGTCCTGGGAAACTCCCAGTAGGATGACCAGGTGAGATGGTACCAGTAGCTCACAAACAAGCTTGCAGTAAGAGATCATGTAAATGGCTACTGCTTTCTAATTGCCCTGCTGTGGTCATGACCTCCATGTGAATCACCTTGTACAGATATGCCTGTCTCCTTCTGTGCTTCTGGCATGTCCTTAGAAGCTTTGTTAGTGTGTGGTCTTGTGGTCATATAAGATTAATCCAGTGAGAAACTGGAGACAACAAGAATCATCAGGATGAGACATCTTAGTCCATTAGGAATTGGACTCCAGACAAGTTTTAAGCACAGAGGCAGCCCAACTGACACCCAGATGACCTCCTTCAAGCTAATGAGTCAGGGCCAAATCTCAAAGCTCAGACAACTTGACCTCCCTCTGCAGCCTGTAACAAAGTCAGGCACAAAAGGCTCGTGACCTATTTACATGACACAGAAAGAGTAAAGAGTATAGCAAGTTCTTTCAGAATTCAAAAACAGGACCAGAAGATGGTGACAGGTAATTGCACCTCTTTCCCAAAGCATTTCCTCTTGTGGAAACTTCTGTGGATTTTTCCTTACCTCTCCCCTTCTCTATGTATATGAGACTCCTCAGAGAGGTGGTGAAGAGAAGGTACATCCTTAGAGGGATGTAGAAAATTTTCAGAGTTTTCAGAGCATAAAAAAGTACTCAAATCCCACAGCTTCTTGGTAGAAAACAGTTCTATAATTCTCTTGGTAGACTTGGAAAACCTGTCTGTCTGCTTTTAACAATAGACTCATAACTTTCCAGCGTAGATTTTCTCTTTAACAAGCCTAATCTATAGTCTTATCTCAGTGTTTCCAAAAAGACCAATTTCTAGTTGAAGAGCGTGATTCAAAGATCACACTGAACACTCATTTATCATTAATAAATTTAGGTTAGGAGGGAAAAAAAGACTCTAGTGGTCTTCCAAATAGCATATCCCAGGCAAGAAATGTAAATTGTTTTAAGTTATATTTTGGAAAGTTTATGAAAGAAATTATATAGCCATTCAGGCAAATTCTTGACAATGGCAAATAAAGTCTGTGGTATGAATCATTGGCTTTCCAATATTTTGGACTACCAAAGGTGAAAGGTGACAGGCTCACTTTAGAATCATAGGATCACTTAGGTTGGAAAAGACCTTTAAGATCATCAAGTCCAACCGTTAACCTAGCACTGCCAAGTCCACCACTAAACCATGTCCCTAAGCACCACGTCTACCCGCCTTTTAAATACCTCCAGGGATGGGGACTCAACCACTTCCCTGGGCAGCCTGTTCCAGTGCCTGGCTGCCTTTTTAGTGAAGAAGTTTTTCCTAATATCCAGCCTAAACCTCCCCTGGTGCAACTTGAGGCCATTTCCTCTTGTCCTATCACTTGTTACTAGGGAGAAAAGACCGACCCCCACCTCACTACAACCTCCTTTCAGGTAATTGTAGAGAGCAATAAGGTCTCCCCTCAGTCTCCTTTTTTCCAGACTAAATAACCCCAGCTCCCTCAGCCGCTCCTTGTATGACTTCTGCTCTAGACCCTTCACCAGCTTTGTTGCACTTCTCTGGACACACTCCAGCACCTCAATGTCCTTCTCAAAGTGAGGGGCCCAAAACTGAACCAAGTATTCAAGGTGCGGCCTCACCAGTGCCAAGTAGTACCAAGGGACTATCACTTCCCTAGTCCTGCTAGCCACACTATTTCAGATGCAATCCAGGATGCTATTGGCCTTCTTGGCCACCTGGGCACACTGCTGGCTCATATTCAGCCAGCTGTCAACCAACACCACGAGGTCCTTTTCTGCTGGGCAGCTCTCCAGCCGCTCTTCCTCAATATACTTTCTTTATATTATACTCCTTTTTCATATACACTCCTTTAATATACTCCTTTCACTATACTTGGGTTGTAGTAAGCCTAACCTCCAGGACTTCCGCTGAATGTGTGTGGGACCCAAGAAGAGACCGTTCTACACAAATACATAATTTGGCTTCTGGATTTCTCCATATTTTTCTGCTGTGTTAGATGTTGGCCAGAGTTGGAATCAGGATATAGCAGGTTACAGTGATGCTCTTAGTGCTAAATTCTGTTAGGAGGCTTACTGGTACATCTTGATCATTGTTGAGCCAAATCTTGATTTAAGAGGGATTATTTTTTCCTTATTTAGATTTATAGAGGCCACTGTGGTGTGTTTTATTCACACTATAAAATGAGTGAGGATTCAGCCCCTAGAATCTCTGAGAACTTTATCCAACAACATCCTTTGTTATTGCAGGGATTTGGGACACTGGCAAAATTCTCAGTGTCTTTTGCTGTCTTCCTGTAACATATTATAGTTGTAGTTCTCATCTAATTCTACAGATCAGAAGTAAATGGCTTGGAGCTGTTCTGTGGTGAGAACACCAGCCACTCCATGACCCCTTCCAAATCTCTTGCATGATAGTTGATGTGCTAATAAGGTAAATTTGACTTATGATCCATGAGGTCATTTCCAGTTCTTTGTTCCTATAGGATCTCCTTCCACAGACGTTACCATTCCTTTATTTGTAAGAATAGAAAAGTAAATGCAAACAAGGAAAACATATAAACAAAAACCCAAGGGCATGACTTACCTGGGTCCCAGATGGCTCTTCACTGACATTGGTGAATGACTGGAAAAATATCAAGAGCAAGAAGCACCTGTTTTTCATTTTCATATTATTCAGATATTTTGTGTATTGCTTTGTGTTGCAGATCTGTACTATGTAGAGCCAAATTTGTTCTTATTTCCCTTTGTCTACTGAAAAGATATGGCTAAAAGTCAATCCACATGCAAGTATGGAACTAAGAGATCCTATTTCTAGTGCCAGTCAAATTGCCATAGATTCTTTGCTCACCTCTCTGTGTATAATCCCATTGAAGTAGGCCACATTTGTCTTTTATTTTCTTGGCTTCTCCCAGGTCATTATAGGATAAATCCAAGTTTATGAGAAAAGCACTGTTCTCTTCACACTGACAAGACACGTTCTCGCTGTTTATAGCTGATCCAGTTTTGGTGCAGACACTTCATATAAAAATTAAGGCAGCTGCAGTTACTTCTGAAATCTAGGAAGTGATTTAATAAATGCAGAGTATTGACTAGCTGGATAACACCATTAACACAGGAACAGGATCATTTTCAAACTTTTGTTTTTGAATTATTAAAGAGGGTATGCAATGATAATCATCTCATCTATATGCCTCAACACCAGTCTTTTATCCAACATGAAGTGACTGCAGTGATCAGTTGGGCCAGTGATGGCAGCTCACTTGCTCTGGAGATGTTTCAGGCACTCTGCTGTTTCACTGCAGCACGACTGTCTTAAGAACAGGATAAAGTTCACCTGCACAGTTTAAAGGGCACATCTACCACTGGCTCCCCTTTGAGACATTAAAAACAAACAAGCTATGAATAACATTTTTAGTGACTTATCTGATATTTAATTAACAATACCCCTCTTCTATGCAAGACATAAATAAATGTACATTTGTGTACACTGTGTCTGAATACATTTGCATGCTGATCGCTGAACACTTTGGTCCTTTCTGACTGGTCTGTAATGTGTAATGTCTCGCATTTCTGTTGAACTCTGTAGTCCTGGGCTTCTGGTGAAAAATCAGAGGCGAAAGCACTGGAGAAAGGGACATAGGTTGTATTTCATCCAGCTCATGGACTTCTACAAGGTGGTAAATTCTTGTCTCTGACAACCACTTTTTTCCTGTATAAATATACTTCATAGTATGAGCATGGTGTCTCATTTAGATAGATACAAAAAGCATTGGGATTTTGCTATGCCATCTTGCTGCAGGTGTTCTTCCAATGTGTGACTGCACGAGCATGACACATCCATCGGGATTTACACCCGTCTGCTGCCTAAACCATGTATCACCAGTACATCCTCAGTCATGGCTTGGGCAGCTCAGGTACTGCTGGGGAGAGAAGGAGTCTGGTGGCCACCTGCTCTTGCTGCTCAGGTTCAGGGCCTGCTCTGCCTCTCCCATGCATGGTTTGATGGCAGAGGTAGGGTGGCAGGGTGCGGCAGTGTGGGAGCCCAGGAAATGGTGGCAGCCCTCCCATAGGGCTTCTCTGCACCGGCTGCCTCTGAGACAGAGAGGAAGGATAGTTAACTTCAGTCTGCTCAGAGGAGCAGCCCTGTATCCAACTCAGTGAACGCTGCATTTCATATTATAGGTGCTTGCAGATCCGGTTGCCCCAACAGCATTGGCAGCATATGGGTTACCACTTCATGCACAGCCTGGTTGTGTCTTCAGCTGACATTTGCACGCCTCAGCTTCATTTTTACTGCAATCCAAGTGTGTCAGGGCACTGTGGGCACTGGGAGATCCCTGGGGAGTGGCAGGGGCGCCCCGGGGTGGCACGGCGGGCTCTGGCAGCTTGTCCTGTCCCAACCCAGCCAGGAGCAGGGCAGCCAGGGGGCACCGGGGCAGCCCCAGTCTCGCTCATCAGGCACCTCCCTGGGGATGGGATGAGGCTGGACAGAATGTCAGCCTGTGGGTGGGGGTCAGAATCAGGCCCAGTGAGGGTAACCGGGGTCAGACATGCCCAAGATGTGTGGGCAGGGCCATGGGGATGAGGAAGGTGCACACAAGCTGAAGTACCTGTGGCTGTGCCCCCGTGATACAGGTCGGGATACGCATGGGAAATCAGGCTCAGTGAAGCCCTTCACAAAAATCCCTTGGGGTGCAGGGCTGGGATTTCTCTGGGGGTGTTGATAGGTGCAGTTTTAATGTTGAACTCGGTTGCAGAAGGTTGACTGGCTGTCAAGAGCTCTGGCAGCAGCTGTGTCCCGCTTCAGGAACCAAAGTTGACGCTGGAAGCTCTCAGACCTCCCAGATATCCCCTGCCTTGATACCGGGTGTGAAACCAATGGTACGTGGAAAATTAAGATCCACCTACGGTAAATACTGTGTCCTTTGGTATTCCCACCTGCCAGTACCTTAATTCCTGTATTCCTATTTAAACTGTTCTTGAAGATGAGGATAAATAGATAAAATAATTTCCTTTTATTTGCAGTGACATACTTGTCATGTATGGCATTGTAATGTAAGGAAGGACAATATAACAGCTATAGTAATATCATATAGAGTAATGCAAGAGTAAACATACATCTTTTTAAGAAAAAAGATATAAAAAATTATAGATTTTTTTTCCCAAAAAGGAATTCAAGTTATTTCTCATTTCCTTCAAACCACTGTGACCCCTTTATTTCTCTCACTGAATTTTAGCCCATTATAGATTTACTCTGATTGTCCTTTGTGGCTATACTGCATTCATCCAAGCTATTAATTTTATTCTTTGTCAGGCGAGATAGAAACAGAGCTTTCATGTCCTTCTGGTGTTCTCAAACTCAGTCATATTTAAGATGCATAATTATGTTGTTTTAGGAACTTCGTGTTCCACTCTTCTCCACATTCTGAGGTACCTCTGCCAAAGTCTCTGTGTATGAAAACATAAGAAATCTTTAAAAAGTTGCTAATGTTCTAGAACACAAACAGAAGTGAGAAATGTGAAATTTCACAGCAAAGCAAAATATATAAAATCCAAGAAAAACGGGGGGACATTCACGTACATTTTCCTAAACCTGAGTCCTTACATATAAGCATTTTGTCATCACTTCAGTTTAAGTGTCTTTGTAGCAATGAAATTGTGGCATTACCAGGAGGAAAATAAAAATGAATAATCTCATGGTGAGGCACAGCTTACAAGCCTTTCATTTTGTTAGGGTCAGAAAAGCTATTTATATTTTGTCCTTATTTATGTGCTTTTTCCTTTAACACTTTTTTCTTGTTTTTCTTTTTCTTTTTTTCTTTTTCTTTCTTGAAACAAACAAACAAACAATCTCTATCTCTGCTCTCATCTAGGCTAATAATCTGAAATGAATAATTTATTCCAAGAATTAGATAGCAAAGTCCTTACAAGCAGACTGCTATTTCCTTAAACTAGTCTTTTGCATAAATTTATTAGACTGAAATAATTCTGAACTTTTTGGTCTCTGATGTCATGGTGAACATTTGATGTCTGCCATTCATTGCTTCACTGTTGGTGTTCAGCTCCATCTCACAATACTCTTTCTTTGCCCTGGCTGAGCATAGGAAACCATTCCAACCCAAATACTTGCCTGAGCAAATT
This sequence comes from Nipponia nippon, assembly GCF_047370975.1. Classification (NCBI taxonomy): domain Eukaryota; kingdom Metazoa; phylum Chordata; class Aves; order Pelecaniformes; family Threskiornithidae; genus Nipponia; species Nipponia nippon. Next base: position 39,371,196 of record NW_028262290.1, on the reverse strand, counting down.
TAAAATTTAAAAGAACATATATACTCCCCCATGCAGTGCTGAAATTAAGTTTCTGTGAGCAGCTGTACCACAAAGACCTTAAGTGCTTTATCAAGCAGTGCCAATAAAGCCCACTGTACAAGGAATACATGTGCAGAAGGTGTGAAGGATGGACAGAATAAATCAAGCCAGCCTGCCAATAAATATCCCTTTATAATGTCTGCATGTTTCATTCAGCTCTGCTTTCTCACGCATGCTCAGTGGAGAAGCTGGGAAATTAACTGTCATCATTTCTGCAAGCCGGGCCTTGCCTGAGGAGGGAAAACACCAGAGCTGCTGAGTGAGCCTTCCTCACTTTTTTGTTTAAAGCATGCTTGAATGAAATGCATGCTGAAGGAAAAAAAATCCTTACATTCCTGAATTGAATGGCTGGGGACTGTTAGGAATGCCCTTGTAAATGCCAAATTCCTTAAAATCAATAAGCACTCATCACATCAAACAGTCAAAAAGGAAATTCTGGCAGTGTAGGTTGGTCAGTAGGCAAGAGCTCAGCAGGTTATTTCTCTGCAGTTTGTCTAGTCAGAGCCCTAAATATTTTGTTTGGCAGTGAGTTGTGTATTTGTGCTTAAAATCAGAGAGTAGTCACAGCTCTTTTAAAATTTCAGCCTCAGCTCCCTTTCATCTGACATAAATCATCTGCTGAAGGCAGCGGGGACAGGGTGTCCTGAGCTGGGGGCACAGTCCCCTGACAGGCTGCTCGGGCTCCCAGGGAAGTCAGAGGGCAGGCAGAGTCCTCTTGACTTTGATGTGTTTTGGATGTGGCTGGTCATGTTTACATCTATTGAACCAAATAATTTCTTGTGGCACAACTAATCAAATTATTGGTGATCAGCGATCAGGCCGCGTGAGGTGAACTAAGGACACACTCTGGCCTGACCCATTTAAAGGAGTGCCAACATCATTGTCATGCGAGATTGATTTATTAAAGCAGAGGAAAAATACAGTCTCTTTAAAATTAAAACTGGCACGTCTGTTTCTAAATCCTTAGCAGCAGTACAGCAAGCTGCAAAGAGATGGTACAATTGTTACTGTAGGATGTTTAAGCCTCAATAAAAGAACACATCAGTAATTTCACAAAGTAGCTGAGATCATTCAGCCTATAAACTGTAGTTTTAAAAGCCAATTGAAACTGCATGTAAATAAGAGTCAAGCAATCACTATTATCTCCCTAGAAAAATATATGTTTGAGCAAATAGTGAATGTGCACTTAAATCCGTTTTTTGCACAAGCCTTAATTATGAGAGGTTTGTACTTTTCCATAAAAGTAGTAGAATGCGTTATTTTTCACACACATCCCTGCCTGTTCATGTTTTCACTTATTTTTCTTAGCTAATGAAACCCCTTCAATATAAAGACATTCAAGATTGACATTCAGGCTTTCTTGATGACATAGATGTCAATGTCATATAAATTAAGCAGCTTGTCTCACCTATTTAAAGTCATATATGGAAGCTCAGTAAGTCTGTCTATCTTCCTCCAAATGATCGATACAGAAAATTAATTATTTTACAACTTTTAAAATACTTTTTCTTATACCCACATGTTTACTGTTATTATTTTCTTTCCATATCAGCATTCCACTATTTATTCCAGTCCTGATGGGATGGTAATACTAATTCATAAAATTAATTAAGAAAAATAATGCTGTGATATGCAGTATACAACAATCAAGAAGGAATTTTGAAAAACATACTGAAACTCTCTTAGAAACAATACAGTGCTTGGTGTTATATTCAGGAACTGGTATAACAGTTTACTTTGCAGAGTACATGGTGGTTTTTTTAACAGTGTCTGAGCAGTATGAAGACCAGCTTACCGAAAGAGAAGTATCTAGACCAAAACAATTTCATACCCATCACTAGTAATAGCTATAAATAAACATACACATATACACACCCTTGTGCCAGATTTTCCTGTACATTCTTTGAAAGAATGCTCCTTATGTAGGGAGTTGAGTTTTGAAATGCCTTTCAAACTAAATTTGGAGGATTTGAATTGTACAAATTTATCTCGCTCTTTACATTTTACAAATAAAATTATTTTCTTTTTCCCCTGAGCGCTCCCAGTTAAATTTAGCTACATTTTGACAGTTCGACAGCGTTGCAGGGGGAATGTTGTGGGGTTCCTTTTTGGGAATGTGGAGTTCTTCACATTTCAGTTGAAGCAGAAATATTTCCAGTCCATTTTACATGAGGCTCATTGTAGGAATTCTCCATTAACACTCCCCCCAGGATCTAACAGCGGCTTTATAGCTCACTGCAGTTCCTGTTCATTTGGTGGGGTTTGTCACTGTATCAGTTGAAGCGAAAAGGAAGGACAGTTATATTCTGAATCTCTTGCCTGTTTTCTTGTTAGTCTTCTCTTCTTCACACAAGAAGAAACAAACATTGTCCTTGTCAAATGATAAATGAGGCACAATTGGTGACTTGCATGTTTGTCAACATAAGCAAGATCAAATGATTGCTCAGCAGGAAGAAGCCACAGGAAATCCAATGATTTTTTACTAATTAGCAAAATAATAATAATGTCTGCCTAATGATTACCTTGTACTGGGTTGTGGCCTTTTATCAGGCAGCTGCAGACTACTGCTTTGAAGGGAACCAGTGGTTTTCTTTGAAACTGGTGTCACGAACTTGGAGGATTTGTGACAAATCTTCTGAGACTTATTGCTCCTTTGTGTAGTTCCTATAATTGGGAAGAAAAATGAGCCTGTTTCTAAACGTTTGAAGAGGAAAGTACCTTCTCTCCAGATTTTATTTGGAAAGATTTTTAAACTAGTTGGCATGTGTGTGTGTGTGCATGAGTGTGTATAATCATTTTCAAAGGGCTGAATGAATCTTAAGGTCAGTTAAAACCTACAAAAATGATTTATCTACGTTGTTTTCATATAGTAACAGCAACAATAAAAAAGGCAGAGGCTTACCTGCAATACAGTTTTACCACAAAAGTAAAGATCAGGAAAACATTGGGAGTCAAGCCGGGCCAACAGTTTGGAGCTTGTGATTTGTATTCTGCATCCCCCTCACATGGATTTTCAGAGTGAAGCTCAGCAAGTTGCATATATTTGCCTGCAGAATTAATCATGAGCACAAGCCTGAGCACCAAAGGTTTGAATGGACCAATTTCAGCCTTCAGTCAAGTGCTAAATTCAACAACTTGGCCAGAGCTGCACACACCAAAGGCAGCCTATACTTTGGGAAATGTGGGCCACCATCTTTCCTCCCGTTAGCTGATTCACTGGCAAAGCAATAATGACACTGATTCAACACTGCATAGGTTCCTTACCCTTATTACTCTTCTTACCCTAACCACCATCAGCAAGGCGCATCGCATTCAGCAAATGGAAGGCACTGTCATGGTGTGCCATGGACTGAATATGGTTCCCTTTGAAAAACACGTTCACATCACACAGCCAGTGGAAATTAGCTCTAACCTGGCAATGTTAATTGAAAGTCCAAAGACTGAGACAACTGTGGAGTGGTCAAACCTGAACATGATTAGCAGAAGCCTGTGAAGCCAGGGGAAAAATGCCTGCCTAAATTACTGCCACCAGTTTCACTCTCAAAGTGTAAAAACTTCAATGCCTAAAGCCCAGGTACTGACCTCTTTTTTTAGGCTTCTAAATAAAATTGCCTGATTTGAGAGATGTTAAATAGCAGCAGCTCCGACTGAAGTCATTTGGCCTCAATAAATAAATTGAAGCTCAGAAATCTGTAAGTTGATGCTAACTGACCTGTATGCTGGAGCCAGAATTCATGGACAGCCCCTATGCCGAGACTGACTACAGCTATGAGTATCTGTCTCTCATTGTCAGGAGCACTAAAACTCTCTCCCATTAGTTAAATACAGCCCTAAGGGTGAATAATGGAAAAGGTATTGTCACAGATAGTGAGTGGAAGTAGACAGGTCAGTACATTTCAGCAATAACGCCAACTACTAGGTGAGTTCAGCAAAGGATTTCTTTGTAAGGTCTAAGCTGAAGGGTCTTCATGTGCCTTTTTTTCCTTCTGTTTTGTTTCCCATTAGTTGGTCAAATTCAGGTCTTCCACTAAAGAGGGAAGTTGTGAAAGTTGATGCCCATCTCTGAGGAGATACAACCTTGTAGCATTGGCTGGCATGGCATTGCTCTTTGGATGGTATTCCCTGCTTCCCCCCTGCCCCCCCCCCCAAAGGAGAATTGGGTATGCACAGTGACAAGCTGTACATATGTGTTTCAATATCCAGCTCATGCCATTAGTGCTGCAATGTTGGCAAGAGATCTGCTCCAGCAGATTTGGATTAATGTGCGTCATGCGAAAATCACAATATTGTTTACCACCTAATCATCTGCTCTCTCTTTGCAGAGCAAAGTTACATCTTTGTCGCGTGCCAGGGAGCAAGGAGTTGCTTACATCCATTTCCATCCTGCTAGGTCATTCTGTCTTCAGGTTGAGAGGAGGACATGACCATTCAGGTGCCACCAGTGGAGGCAAAGGACAACACAGTGTCCTCCTTAGCACCATGGAGCACCATGGTCTTTTCAGATAGCTGTGAGGTAATGAATGACAGAAAATAAATACTTGAAAACATATAATCCAGTCACCAGTTCCACACAGAGCTCTCAACATGCAACAGAAATAGTTGCCAGAAGAAATAGTTCCCCTCCAACTCTAATCCCATCCTACTATCCCTGCAACGGGAGCACTGTATAATGTGGTGCCCTGGGCCTCTCCTTCCCTCCCTGATAACCTCACTTCCTGGCTCTGTTTGCTGCATAGGAGCCATTAAAGCTCTAGGGGAAAGACAGTGTCAGATCCCACTGCTATGCCAGCCTGAGCAGCTTCTGAATTATCCAGGTAGTTGCAGAGGTCTTTTCCATGAAAGCAAGTTTTGGTTCATTAGCCATTGTCCATAACTCAGTGAAAACTTTAGCGACCAAAAGTTTCCTTCCGACTACAGTCACAAAGAGGAGCGTACAGCTAGAGGAAAGGCGGGTAGGATGATACCTCCAACGTGCTGCCTTTTTCACCGCAGCCAGTGAAATTTCTCACCTACAGAGAGCAGGGAGGGCTTGCAGGTCTGTGCAGCACGTGGAGAGACAAGTCAGAGAGTGCCCAGTGAGCTGGCACTTTGCACGAGTTTCTCATTGGTATCAGATGAGTTGAACCTTGCCACACTATCAAGCACGTCTTTGCAGAGAGGTGCCTGAGGAAGCAATGCATCTCAGAGAGAGAACAACTTGAGTAAAAGTGATGTGCAGGACATTTTCTACTCAATTATTGTTAGATTAAAAGGGACACTCAAAAGTTTATCTTACTGAATTGTGTTGCAACTGTGGATAGGTACAGGGTCGTTTCTGGGTTACAGACTGAGAAAATGTATTGTGTTCACAGAAGAAATGAATAGAACAAACTTAAATAAAATGTTGAATTCTGCTGGGCCTTGAGTTGTTTTTTTCTTCCTTGTATTTCTTTAATCTTATTCCACAAGTTACAAATGTATGATTGATGTCCTGCAAATGAGCTATGACTAGGCATTACTTATTTATTTTATTTAAAATTTTTATTAAGTTGAATAACCTACTGAGGTCACAGTCTTGTTTCAGAGGAGACCTGGATGAAAGAGGAGTGAAAATTTCACACAAATTTCCATAAATTCCAATACATACAAACACCAGCATTAAATTTTAACAATTGTGTATCCACAGGCTTTTAAAATGCTGCTAGCATTTCCTTTAAAATAATTAGGTCATGTTGCATGAATTACAGTTCTGCATCGCTGTTACATATTTTTCTTCTGTCAAAGATAATTTCAATCCTGCCTGGTTTATGGTTTCCTCTTTAAGCTGCACTCGCTTCTTTCTGATCCAGATGTGCAACCGGGTATTCAGGTATAACATGTAAAATCACAGACTGTGCAGCAATAGGCATGTATTGATTTTTTAAGACTCTTGGTCCCATGTGTTTGATAGGTTCGGGATTTCATAAAACACTTGATATGCACCTACTGTGACTGCAACATCTTCCTGTTGGAGCCCTGGTCTGTTCTCAACTCCTACCCTTATTGCTTAAGCACTCACCTTTTTATTATCCATAAAATTGAGCCCTTATCTGTCAAAGACTGAGGCAGGTATGTATTTTTCCAGTGGGACTATTCAAGTCCATAAAATTAAGCATGTGAATAAGGATTGAAGCTGTAAATCGTCAGTTTTTCAAGGCAGAGAATTGTTATGCATTGTATTTGCACAGTAAACAGCTGATCTGTTCTTTGTTGTGGAATATAATGCAATAATATGCACACATGGAATCAGAATTACAGCCTGAATTACAAACTTAAACTCCAGTTAAAGAAAGGAAGGTTCACATTTTTAGATCTGAATGACAAGCATGAAGCTTTTAAATCAAGATTTAACCTCATCTGATTTTTTTTTATCTTTGCCTTAAACAAACTAAAAATTTGACTTTTTTTATTTTCTTTTTCCCAAGCAGCAGCACAGAAAACATTTAATCAATATCTTTCACTGGGCTGTTTCCATCCAATAGCTTTTACTATTGTGACTTTACCGTTGCTCTGCAACTTTGGCAGCTAGTGGGAACTTAGTTCACAATGTTCTTAGAAAGGCCTGCTTTGCTTTTGAAATTGCCTTTCATTTTTTTCCCAGGTGCTCATGGCAGATAGCATGGGGTTAAGGCAAGCTTGAAAACTGCATGTTCTTCAAGAAAAAATAGTGTCTGAGCTAGCTTTCTGCTCTCCATTTCACTGCCTGTATTTGGAGGTGCTGGATTGGTTTTGACAGCATTCACACCAGTCTGTCTGAAACAAGACTCTGGTTCATTGCCTTGCATATTCACAGACAAAAACCACACGGGTCCTTGTATTCAATAAAATATTGATAGGTTTTTTGCTGCTTTCACAAGGCAGTAACAAAATGGTGGCACAAAAGAATTCCCCCGCCCAATATATTCTGTGCTTAAAATTCATTATTCAAAACCCCAGAAACTGAACGACCACAGGACGTTTTAGTTCAAGAGGGATGCCTACAAGTGTTTAACAAAAAGGCAAGGTTACTGAATTTAGCTTACAGTCATGAGAAAAAAATTAAAATCAATACTGCATGGTCTAATGCAAACCAGAGTCTCAATCATTAAGGGAAATAACCTTCTTTAAAAAGTAAAAACAGTTTCTGGAAGACTAGAAAAGGGAAAAAGCCACTACGCATTGTGAATATCAGCTTTTTGGATTACAGATTTTGTCTGTTGCCTGGAAAACTAATCTTTTAATGGAAGCTTTGGTTTCACTTTTACAATGGAAAACTTGTTAAAGAAATTAAGGTTTTATTGGCATTTAGAAGTGAAGGTTCTATTATATTTTATGAGGTTGAATGGTTTATAACATCCCTTCCGATGTATTATTTCATTAGTGTTTATGTACTTTGATTAGCATAAGCAAAGCCTTACAGTCTGGCAGTGTGGGTCTCTCTCTTCAGTCTGGTAGGCCAAACATTGACCCAAATTTAGCTCTGTCTTTCCATCTCTGCAAAATTATAGTCTGATCTGAATGGAGCTATTTAGGGTAGAAGTCACAACAGCCTTTATGCTTCTGGCTTACAAGACAAAAAGATCTTACACATTTTCTGGCCCCTAAAACACCCTTGAAATCTCCTGGTACTTTGAATATTGCTTTCTCACTAAGACATGTTCTTGGGCACTGTCTTTGGAAAAGTTCCTTCTAGTAGGATCCAGCTAGGGCCATGGTTGCCATGCCCCCTCTACCCCTCCAAAAGAACTCCTTGGCTTACTGATGCCATCAGTCTTCTAGAACTGGCTACAGTCTGTGATTTATAACCTAAGAGCTGCTTGACTGAAATTTGTGCCAGTGTTTAAAAATAAAGCCATATGCTCCTCATCATTATTTAGATGGATGCAAGCAGTGTAAGGAAGAAGAGATTGCAAATCTATGGAAAGACACATGATACCTCTACAAATCAATGAGACTCAGTGGCAGACTCCCAAAAACTGTTACTTCCTGGTACCTCCTCTGTGATAATTTGTTTCCTTTAATATTGGTAATATGGATACCAGGGACTTGTGGTTGATTCAAAATACCAAATGTATGCAATGGACAAATTCCAGCTAGCAATAAGATTCATGTGGTGCTTTAGAACACCATTAATTAAACCTCACAGCATCCCAGGGAAGTAGGTGGCAGTATCTTCATTTAGCACACGAGAAACAGCCAGAAAAAGGTTAGTGGCTCTCTGCTGCACATGAGTCAACAAACAGCACTGGTATTTGAGCTTTTCTATTAGTGTCAAGTTGCTAGACTTGCCACTCTCTTAAAAGGATAGCCTCTGCTTGCCTACCTCTTCACTTGCTTTTGTGAACAGACTCCAAAACCTCTGATGAGAGGCTACACAGTACCAGCTATATGTCTCCACATGGGGCCAAATTCAGTTTTGCAGATGTAAATCTGGAGTAACTTTCCTGATATTAATACAATTGCAGCAACTCACCATGGTATATAAATAAGAGCTGTGTGCAGGCCAGTTTATTAACATAAAACAAGTCAGAAGTGGACACTGATCATTGAAATACATTTCTTTCAAATGCCTTTTGCTTCAGTTTGTTAAGGACACAAATGCCAATTCACACTGATATAGTTTTGTACCAAAAGAAAAGGCAGTCTTTTCAAAGACAACTGCTTCTATTCTCTTCTCAGTGTATAAAGGCATAACCAGACATTTCCTATTAAGAGTAAAAGGAATTATGCAGACTGAATATCCTATGCACCAACATTAAAATTGCTAACCGATGAGAAGAACGATGGGTGTGCTGCTATTTGTAACACAAAATGATCAGAACAAAAGTCAAAGCTGTAATGCATTCACTTACTTAAAAATGTGTATTGTTATACAAGGCAATTAAAGAGTTTCAGACTATTCTCTATGTGATCTGCCTTTTAGATGAGACCTAAAATTGAAGCATTTGATTATTAAAGCTCAAGTGGCAGTTTTCATTAGAGGTGTTAACCCTAATATGCTCTCCAAATTCTAAATCAGTTCATCATGTTCTTCCTTCCTAAATTCTCCATGGCTTTTATGTGATAAGATATTCTTCTCTTCCATGCCTAAAAACTGTTCTAAAAGTATTACTCACACCATATGGCTACCTTGCATACCCGTTTCAGTAGCAAATGAAGTGAGTAACCTTTTTATACAGCCTATAAATTATTTTAAGAAAATTGTCCATTTGATACACATAATATGTTCTTCCCAACTACCTAGACAGAGAAGCCTTTAAACAAGAAATCTCTTTTATCAGTATATTGATAGGCACAAAGCTCTAACTTTTGACTGGGAGAGGATCTCAACATTTCCATAATTACTACTACTCCTACTAACAATTAAAAAATGTGAATATGGTTATCAGAACCAGCTCAAATATCAAAGTTCAGTTGGCGGGCTCTGAAGATAGACAACTAAAATCTTCACCAAAAATATTTAAAATATTTTTTCCAGACAGTCTCTTATTGAGGGAAGGATTTCCCTTAGGTGCATCAAAAGCTCACCACACTCCCTTTAGGTCTCACAAAACTTAGCTGCATTGACTCTAAGAAATTAGGCAAATGATGTAGTCTTGGGGGATAGACAAGGACTTCTGGTACTCTTGGCAATTTAAAAATTTTGTGAGTGCGTAGTAATCATGTACCAATATTCTTTTCCAGCTTTCCATTAAATATTATTTGTATTCTTTGAAACTTCACAGCAGCTGAGATGGGACCTGGTTTTGCATGTTTGTACTGTATCTAGCATAGCCAAGCAAAATCAATATTTGTAAGATAGGTAAAGAGGTTAATATAATAACAGAAACAATATTGTTTTAGCCTCATTAGCTAATATTAGCTTCAAGGAGTTCAAGAAGTAACAGATAATTAACACATCTGCACAACACAGGTTTTAGTTTGCTTGTGATTTAAAAATGAACATAGTTTGAATAACTGTATATTCTGCAATGCGGGCAACCATCATCATTGATACAGTTCTCACTAGTGGCAGAGAGCAAGGTGCCTATGTCATGTTACAGATATACAGAATTTAGTGGTGACTACTGCATCTATAAAACCATGTTCACTCTTTCTTTTTGATCACAGTACCTCAGTAGCAAAAGTTATAAAGTGCACTTGGAATAGCTTCGCTACTGAAAACCTGACTGGGGGAAAAAGCATGCAGGAAAACAAAAAGAAGCAAGAAGTAGAATTTTAATAAACATTTATTCCCAGAAGGACATGGGTGTACTGTAAATATACCACAGTGGTATCAAAGCAACATTTCTTTTGAACTGAAGAATGCAAATTAGGTTTACCTTACTTCCATATCATTTGCTGTTTTTAATCCTAATAATATATTATTTTCAAAGGAAAGCTAAATGTGCTCTGCCCTTGTTTTCTACCTGAAAACTGGGTCTTGCTAACGATTCCAAACTTCCTAGCTGTCAACATTTTTACAAGGTCTGAAATGCATTTTCAAATTTATTAAGTTAGGCTGGAAAAATAATATTCTATGAATAGGGTAAACTTTTGATCATTTGTGACTATGATATTTTTCAACAGCTGGTGCCACGTTCTGCCCTCCAATAATACATGTAAGTAGTTCTCCTTGTAGTCAGGGGGAGATGTATTTGGGTTCCTTAGTGCTGAACTTGGCTAAAAGTTCAACATGCTTGAATGTTCTCAGTGTGCAACTTCAGTAATATTCAGGTTCTGTGGTGATAGCAGTATTTAGAAACTCATTTAGGGTCCAGATCTGCTCCTTCTGATGTCAGATCATTTTAATTACTGCTGTCTGGAGCAGGGTCAAGCCCATGTTACATACGGAATCGTGTTCCTCCCCAGGAGTCAGCTTGTCTGCCTAGATTATATTTATTGTCACCTTGGTACTTTCCCTTAGAGGTACTTAACTATTCCTTATATCTATTGATCCTTTCTCCCATAGATTCATTGGTTTTCAGTTTCATTGTTTTGCAATACAATGGATAATGATTACTTGTGGGTCACTCCAAATTATTTTTACCTTCTTTTTTTTCTTAGTTAGTTTTTCTTCTTTCTTATGGTTGTATAAGATGTTTATGCTGTAGGAAAATTGTGTTCAAAGTTGGTAATTTTTCAACTTTTCACATTAGGAAAAATTTTAGAATTACTTATGCCTCTGCTCTGTAAATTTGTGCAAAATGCAGTCTATCAAGGAAGATCTCTTGAAAAGTAAATTTATGTGTGCTTTCAGAGAGGAACACCTTTGGTGTCAGTGCAAGATGTGAAGCCCATGGAAGAGTTGAGGAGTTGTTAGTAAATGACCCTTAAATATGAGGATTCAGGGGAAATTAATATGAGCATTCATGTGTATCTACTAAATCATAAGACCAGCTCTTGGCTCCTGTCTCCAGGATGAAGAGAATTACTCCCTTCTTTTCAGGGTATTCATAAGTTCCCATCTCTCGACTTCATTGATGGAATAGATCCCCTGGGGTTTTGCATTTTGCCAGGGGATTTGCCTTGTGTAAGCCCCAACATGTCTTCTGGTGCACCCATACACTATTTGTGTGTAGTACTGTTCACACACCTTTGCAGCAGACAGAATGACAGTGACTATAAAGAAATACCTAGTCAAGCTGTTGACTATTATTTACGTCATTCCCTTTAACTCACTGTCTAATGTTAAAAAGCTAGTCTGGGATTTCTCTCACCTCATTTTAGCATTCTAAAAGTTAACTTAGCTAATTGCTCAGGCTCCCTCTACTGTCAGTGGAGAAAAAAAAATAGGTATCTCCTGATCACAGTTCATCAGCTGTCTCTAACTGCTATTTTGGGATGGGGTGATTCATCCTCTTGAAGTGCTTCCTACTTTACACTGACTATAGAAGACTAGGTGTCTAACTCTTAGATGGCTAAGGTGGCTAATGGCAGAAGAGATAAATGGCACTCTTGTGAAGTATTTTATACTTGTCTTATGCAAAGAAGGCATGTGGTCAAAAAAGTCTGGTGTACAGCTACCAACTTCCAGACCTGCCTGTGATTCAGGAAAAAGGACTTTTGCCTTATCTGAATGACCCCATCACTTGGCCATGTGCCTTATTTGCTCTGAACTTCATTTCTCCTTTCTGGGAATGGATGAAGACCTATGTTCAAGATCTTACAGGGCTGAGTTTAAATTGTTAAAGGGCTTAGACAGTCCTAAAACAATGGCTGTATGTAAAGGGAACATACAATTTTTAATGGCTGTGATGGGAAGGGCTCTTCTGTGAATTACAGTGTATGTATAGAATGTCTTTTGGTTGTAGTTAGAACTGCTTAAGGGATCCAGGTACCTCTTTTGTTATTTTCCATGACCTATGCTCTAGAAGAAATATCCTTTAAATCAAGCTTAGCCTCAGCTTTTTACCTCAGGTAAATTCCTGAGACATTTATAAGGCAGGTAAGCAGGCAGTAAGAATCGAGAGCTTTGGATTTTTTTTAAAGAAGTCATAAGTGGATAAAACTTTACAGGCATTACTTTAAAAAGATTACCCCCCAGACAATCTCTCCTACCACTGTCAACAAAGAAAACAAGTTAAAAGCTTGAGTTAAATGGTTTGTATATAATACATTGTCCTTTTGAAGACTGAGCTTGAATCATTTGAATCAACAATATTACCTGTCATAAGGAACTACAGTTTTCAATATCACAGCATTTTGAATAAAAGCCATTACTTTTTTTTAAATAAAAAGTGATTTCATTTGTTCTCTTAGCAGCAGAAGTCCTACTGTTAACTTTACATTTACTTAATGTGCCTTTTCTGTGGATACTTCTTTGCAACACTCTACTGCAGTAGCTGTGGCTAAGCAGCATCTCTTACTAGACAATTCAAGAAAAACTAGAGGGGAGAGAGCCCTGGTCAATGCATACATTTCCAGCTTTGCCCCATGTGCAGCCTTCCTTTAGGTGTCAGTTCAGGACATGACACCTTGTGGTTCTGTTGTTGGGATATTTTGCTTTAATTTGTCTTATTTCGTATGTATGAATTCAACAGGGAAGAGTCTGGGAAGAAAAAAAAAAAGTGTTCCTGTCAATTCCAGTAAATGCAAAAGAAGTATTACTGTTAAATCAGAAGTAACTGCTGCTACTGTGCGACTGTGACTATTTGCCTTTGTCTCCCTATGTGTTTTGGTCTGTAGCCATTAATAGCTTGGACTCCATGAAGCAGTAGCAAAGGGGAGCGTGTCAGAGCAGCAGGCCAAAATTAAATTACAGCAACCTCGCGCTTTGCATTAAAATCTCCACTAAGCAATGGAGGCTTGTAATCGTCCGGATTTTCCTTAAAGACAATGGCCCTCCATGCAACTGACTACACTCAGTTAATTCATGCTGTCAGCTTCCTTTATTGGCTGTGGGGAATGCAGTATTGATTCTTGAACTCAACAGCAGCACAAAGAGCCACTAGTGCATGGTCAAAATGCAGCAATAAAGGGCTGGCAGCTTGAGAAAAGCAGCCATTCCATTGCACAAACAAGGTCAATTAGAGGACAGTGCAGCATAATATAAATAGCATTAGCAGCCCTCTTCAACCATGATGAGACCATGCTGGGAAGATGACAATAAATAAAACAGAGTTTAATGCAGAGTAAATACAAAAGCATTTAATGTAATTTAATTTAAAACCTTGCATCCCTTTAAAAGTACCATCAATTAAAAAATACTTATCTTAAAAAAAAAGACAGCTATTCTTTTCAGGTAAATCTCTGTATAAATTAATTATGTACATATGTAGAACTGAATGGGAATGTATTGTTTAATAAATGGTTAATTCTTAAATTACAGCTGTAGGATATTATATCTGTGTGTAATCTCTTACTTTTTATTAATACAAATCTTTCAGTGTCATTTGAGTGTAATAATAGGACAAAAGCATATCTGCATTTTTAGTTCAGAAGTTAAAAAAAGTTGCAAAGGATCTTTATGTCCTTCTTTAAGATCTTGTAATTATTATCTTTCTTATATGGGAGACTTTTTCTTATTATTATGCCAGCTCAGAATTAATTACAAATGTAATATACATCATTCTGCTAACACATAGAGTACGCTAAGCGAATTATGCTCTTAAAATAGATAATGGGCCTCGGATAGGCAGCTGATAAACCTAGACTGTATAAGGAAGCTGAAAAGGTTTCAAAACTATTTAATTGTTTAGACAGCAAAATAAACATTTGTTTCAAAACCCTGTTCAATAATGAATGTGCTGAAAGCTGAAAGAAGAGTTAGGTTTAGAGGACTGGTTTACCTGTGCAGTCTTGCAATTCTTTTGGCAGGACAAGCCTACTACTGGACCACTCCTCACTTCTCACGCTTTTGGAAGTATTCACATCAACTCTGAGTATACTTAACATCCATTAAAACTGGAAGTATTGGCCTGAGACCTGTGATGAAGATTGAGTAAGAAGTCATTGTTTGTGTCAAATCTTACCTATGTTGTAAAGCTGTGTCTTGTATCTGCCACAGTGCAATAATAACCATATCATTCTACAGGTAGCATGTGTAAGAACTTTGAGGAGGGGTAGAAATAGCAAAGTTTTCATTGTAAAATAAATGGGTCTTCCAAATTATTCAACAAAAAATTCCGTCGTACACTGTCAATGGAATCAGTAGGAGCTCCTTCCCTCAGAGAGCAACAGAAACGCCTTCTGGACTGACTGGAAGTATGGGGACTTTATGCAGCTATTAAGTAGAGTAATAAGTAGAATGCTGCCTCTATTTTTATGAGCTTGAAATATCAATACAGCTTGAAAGTAGTGAGGAAAAGAGGAATAAGTTAGCTTATTATGATTCCTACCAGCTAGGAAGCACAAGGTAAAGGATTGCAAGTCTTAGTATATATGTCATATGCTGGGACTTCAGTTTCTTGGGAAGCACAGCTGTCCTTAATTAATTTTTTGAAGTTGCTGATTTTTGTCAGACAAGGTAAAACCAGAGGATAAAGACAATAGAAACAAGACAAAGACCAATAAAATAAAGGGAGTAAGTATGAGAAGTTCTAATTTTTTGCATAAGGAAAACCTTATTTTCTGGACTTTTTTCTGTCCTTCATTCTGGAGCCGACACACATTACAGGGTAGAAGTCCTTATTAGGCAAATAAATGCATCCAGTGACTTGTGACCAATTAGCTCTTCTGCATATTTTTGCTTCTCCTTAGCCCTTCTTCCTCTTCAAGTACGTAAGCAGTTGGACTTGTTTGGGATTTGTTCGTTTTCTGCAAGACAAGATTGACTAATAACGTAATTAAATAATAGTTTTTAATAATAGTGTTTTAAGAGAATATCAATGAAGCAAATGTCTTCAAGTGGCTGGCCGGAAAGTTTTTCACATCTTTTAGAACACAACCTTAAGTGGAATCAATGTGTTCAGAAGGAAAATCAGATAACGATAACCTATGTGTATACTTCCTAAGCCAAAGCAGAATAATAGTTGTAGAAAGATTTGTAGGAAGAGGTAGCATTTGTAGTTTTGTTTTGCATTCTATATACTTATTATTGATTTCTTTTGGTATTATTCAAGAATTACAGACACCAAATAATTTTTACTTGGGGCAATTCCATAATTTTATAAAGAGATTTCTTCTTTGTTTCTTGACTTTGAAACTGTAAAATATTTTATCCCAAGGGTGCAGGGAAGCAGAGTGTTTCTATGAGCTCGTTGGTATTTAGAAAAAGTGTGTGGGACAGTGCGTCTTGCTTCCTCATACATGGCCAGCACATCTCAGTGATAGCAAAATATTTCTTTCTTTCTTCCTTCATCTCCTTTTTGCTCATCGTTGTTAATCCCAATGTCCCATAAGGGTCTATAAATATATCATGCACTGTAATTACCTCTGGAACATGTACTAGGTGACTTCTTCTGACTTCTAGTGAGGTGTTTCTAGAGGTTTACTTTTAACCCGTTGTAAGGGTCAGGGACATAGCTATGTTAAGAAGTCATTAGTGTTCAGATACCTCCATTCACAAACATTATGCTGCTAATGAAATGAAAGTTTTCAAACACTTTCTTTTCTTCCCAATGCCACCAAACAGAAGTTCCCTTTGGGAATGAACTTCTCACCTTCATCTTCTTTTGGAGATATGAGTGATGATCCTGTCACTCCTAAGGTGTCACTCTGAAAAGCAGCAGGTATTCCGCTGCTGATTCTGTCTTGACATCTTGTTAGCTCATTCCGGAGAGAGACAGGTACTTTTTTTACTTTACTTTTATTTTCAAAATAGGCCTCAGGAATATGTTTTAAGATTGTAAAAAGTCTGCCTTCTCTGCATAGGGTGGGTAGGAGGAGAGAGAGAAATTTAAAGAGATTACAAATGGAGACTTATGACTACAAATTTTGCACCTCCCAGCAGATATATGTAAAGGAGAGGAGGACGCTGAGTAGTCCAAGTAAGAGCCAGGAGACAGTTTGGAGAAAGGCAAGTGCCAAGGCAATGTGTTCCTCAGAAATTTGGAAAGCTGCAAGTTTTGACTGCAGCTCAAACTAGGAAAGTCTTTTTCCAAGTCCGTAGAGGGAACCATACGATTTGACAACATACCCCAGAGGAGGCAGAGAGAGGAAAATAGACTGGATATAAAGATGACAGATCTGTGCTCGTTCTTCATTCCTGAAAGTGTAAAGACATTTTCTAGGAAGTAGAGAAGGAGAGTGGTTCTAGGTCCAGATCATTCTCCAGCCTCACTGTGAGGAGAACAAGAAGCAAGAGTTTAAATGGTTCTCATTCTTCTGGGCCATGCAAGAGAAGTGAAAGTCAACTTCTTGTACAAGTCTATAAAGGAAATAAAAATGGGAAAGAGAATTTGCAAAATGTTGGTTATATATCTTTCTGAAAGAGACCAGTCTTTGAAATATGCACAAGTGTAACATGCATAACACCTGGGAATGAAGTTGATTGTTTATATTTCTTATGAAACATAGGAATGTCACGATTGAGACTGTGAGGGGTTTAGATGTCGGGAACTGAGAAGATATCAAGCCCAGCCCCCATAACTACATATTTAGGAATGCAGAGGATATCACAACTCTAAAGAAAAACATCATAGTGTAAAAGTACTTATAAGCACATTTAAAACTGGGGGATTTGCAGAAAATATTTTATCTTGTGCCAACACACCGTACAAGGTGTAGGAATGGGAGAGCTTTATGTGTTTGCCTCAAAGATCTTGAGTCAAAAAAACTCATCAGAGGAATAGTGAGAAATTTTGTGTCAGTATTCTAATATCTCTTAACATCATTCCTCTCCCCCTCTTCATTACATGATCCATCTTCCAGAGTGGTACAAGCAGCAGCAACCAGTGGAGTGTCAGTTTATTTGCGTCTTTGAAGTGCCTCATCAGAGAGTCACCAAAGACATGTTCTACTGTCATGTATCTTTGTCATGCCTGTATTCATGAGGGTGAAGAAGAAAACTAGTGAGATATGGGAACACTGGTAGGTTAGTCAGTCTCGTGCTCAGATTAGATTATGGGAACAGAGCTTCAGATGGTATCTTTGGAAGAACTGGTTTTGGATTCCCTTCAGAAGGTGATTTTCATGCACAAAAGTGGCCTTAGGAAAAGGCAGTTCAGGAAGAGACATTCACTTGAGTTTTTTTCTTATCCAGGCTGTACTCATAGCCAAGAGTGAGAGCTGTATGGTGGTAAAGGTTGAGAAATGACAACCTGCTTTTTTTCATGTGATGACCAAACAGTCTCAAGAGCTGAATTTGTAAGTCTTAATGGGTAATGATGCTTACAGAACAGCTGTATTGCTAGCATGCCAGGGGCTATTATTCAGTGCAGAAGATGACCCCAAAAACCAGTTCCCACTTAAAGGGAACATGGGATTTCACAAATGGATTTTGTGCTTGCAAGGAGATGGAAAGACTTGACACTTTACAATCGAAAGTCCTTTCTGCTTTGGTAACCTCTTCACCCTTACAGGACAGAAGAATAAGAGGATTCTGAAATGAGCTGTACAGAATCCGTTTGTTATATGATGTGAACCATGGACAGAGAACATTTAAGTGTCTCTTGCATGTGAGTCTATAGAGCCCACTTTCTTCATTGTTTAAATACATTTTGCATCTGTTTTTTGCTCATGTATCCTGGTTAGGCTCCCAATGGTACTCTTGTAAAATATCTCTTAATCACTCTTTTCTTCCTGTGGGCTCTTCCTAAAATCTTTTTATCAAAAAAGCCCTTTTCTTTTTTTTTTGTTTAGCTGCATGTATGTAAACATTTAGACATCAAAAAGTCCGCAGTACGTAAAACCATTTCATTAATGATAGAAATAAATCTAGTGATAAAATATGCCTATGAGATGATGAACAAAGATGTATCTTTTTAATTTGCATACTGTTTCATTAGGAAATTTATAATACAGTTATCTCAATAATACACAAAGAAAAATCTTGTGAAATGTGTTGATACCTCTTCAAAAATGAATGAAAAGAGGAAAAGATTTCCTTTTTTTTTTTTAGAATATTTGTTCTGAACTGATGGTACAAAGACAATAAGAATGACAGTCATTCCAAGTGACCGATCTTGGTACTCTCTTGTGCTTAAATTATGCGTTCTGAAAGCAAAAGTCCTAGGAGCCTTAGCAACTCTCAGTACCCCCTCAGTGTCCTCTAAATAGCTTCTCTTTTCCTCTTTTCCCTGCCAAGAGAAATGGCTTCATTTCTACTCCTGTCTGGAAATACTAGAATAAGAAAAGTGGTTTATGAAAGAAAAAGAAAAAAAATCACAATTTTGTATTTTACCCACATACCTCATACAGTAGTCAGCATTTTAGATATCATACAAGCAAGTATGAAGACATCTTTAGATCCATGGCACTTTCTCACTTCTTCAGAAAAAAATGTGAAGACCAATTTCCCTGACATCTTTTCAGATGCTGACGTTCCCAGAATTCTTTACAGTTTATCTAAAGTTGGTCAAACAAGAGGGTATTAAAGAGGAGTATATATTATAGTTTAATAGAATGACACGCCTCAACGGTTGTATGGGAATCAGAAGAAAGAGTGCTGTTTAACCCCAAAGCATGCCATTACTGGACAATAATATGTAAGTGAAATGCATTATTATGATTATAAATAGGTCATTTCTAAAGGAAATATACTAGATGCAGACAGGAATAACAAATCATGTGTAAAAAGAAATGACCTTTAATGGAACAAAGAACAGTAAATAGAAGAGGTTGCATGAGACTTCTCTCTGCTAAAAGGAGGAACAGTCCTTGTTTGTTGGGGAGGTACTGGGGAAGTTGCACCTCTCCTGCCTGTTGGTTTGACTGCATCCAGTTGGCAGCAATTTGCAGTGCATGCTGACTATCCACGGCATGTGCTGGTTAAGAAGGGCATATGAAAGGACTGAATATCCAATTATTGCCTCTGGCTGTTTATCACTGTTAAGTCTAAACAGAGAATGGAAGGGATTTAAAACAATATAGGAGAATCCAAAGCACCCTCGACCCCATTAGCAGAGATAATAAAGATGATTCATAAATGGAGCTGTGCACATCATCCTTCAGAGAGATGTCTAAGCAGGTTTTTTGGGGATATTCAGCCTCAGGAAGTAAAAGAAAGATGATTTTACTTCACCTAAGTAGCTGTGATTATAAACTGGGGGTGTATGTTTGGATATAGACTGAAATTTAATTATTTTATTTTTCCTTGACATTCACAATCAAAAGTTATATTCTCACTTGGTGATACAAGGAGAGAATGGTAGCTACCAATATCACCAAGAATGAAGACCTAAAGACCTTTTCCATTCAACTGAAAATTGCAAAATTCTGTATAGAAATGTTTTAAAACAAACAGCAAGCCATAAAACCCCAGGAAGGATTTGGTAGGAAAGTAGAATGGGAATATAAAATAAGAATCAGAGTAAATTTATGAAGATTTATCATTTTCTTTCAAATTAGCCTTTCATTTAACATTCAGTGAGTCAGTGTATGAATGCTGCCTGGAACACTGAATTTAAACAAGAATTTGATCTTAATGCAGAAATTAGTACCATAACCAGCCACAAAATGAATGTTAACTGATCACTGGGCCACAGAATACATCTTCCAAAAGGGTTTATCTGCATATGTTTTATCTTAAAAGTTGCACAAAAGACATCCTTCTCGAAATAGGGCCAGTCTGAAATCAGCACATAAAACATTCAGTGCCATGTAGCCGCTCTGAATTCTAGGCTTGGAGCTGCAACTGCAGTGCCAGTAAAGAGACCAGAAAGCTTTTGGCAAGAGCTTTCCAGTTTTGGCTCATGTGCAACAACTGTATAACATTCTCTGAGTTTAAATGTTTAGAGAAAATGTTACATTTTTTCTACAGTGGAAATTCTTTATTTAATTTTTTAATAGTCTTTTCATATGAAATCACATGTGAAATAATGCATTTATTCACGTATATGTATTCTCATCTGAAGGGATCTAAAGGGTTCATCTTTCACATTTTTCTAATATTCCTCCTCTCCAAAAATAGCGTGTTGTAACTATGGTATTAATTCAATACATTCCATTTTTATTTTCAATTTCAAATCATTACATAAAAAATCATTATATAAAAAATCATTAATGAATATTGATTCATGAAAGCCTGGGTTTATTGTCCTGGAAGCTGATGTCCACTAGATAGAAAACAGCCTTTGAGTCAGTAATGGTAGACCAAGGATTCATCACAGCTGTGAACATCCTTTAGCCACGTTGTGAGCATTTGTGGTTTATACCCACCCTAATCTTTCAGGCTGCGACCAAGAAAAAGGATGCCAATGTTATTAATTGTTTCTGAACTGACAATGTTATTGCAGTGAAGAGGCATGTTTATATGAACCACTAAGTAGTGCGTGAAACAGTATGAGTTACCTTCAACCTTGGAACTTCCACATCAGTTTTGATTATCTGCATAAATTCAGTCCACAGTTAAATGCTCTGGTAGTTTTATTTTTGTTTCTGCTTCTGTTATATATCTTCTCTATATTCTTTTTTCTACCACTGAAAACAACAGCAGTTTGGGGCTTCCTTGTGGTAAGAAACTCTTGACTCTTTCTGTGGAAATGAATTACAAAGCATTCTTAAACTATAAAGACAGAATGAAGAGACATATGTGCGTATGTTCATGGACTATACTGCTCAATGTACAAGCTCTCACATCCACTCATATCAACTAATGCCATAGAAAAAGATGTTGCAATTTCAGACCTGCAGTTTCCCATAGCATCGATTACCCAAAGATGTTGACAGATGGATTTGTAAGCCTGCAAGACATGAGAAAAATTGTATAAAATCAGATGATTAGAAGAGGTAGAACATGAATTCATTGCCTCTATTCTAATACACAAGAGAACATTCAATAAGGTTGAAATTTAAGAACGTTACAACAGTTTTCACGGTGTGAATTATACTGTGAAACCCATTGCCAGTAGAAGTTACAAAGATCAAAAATTCAGCAAAATTAAGAAAGGAATCAAACTTTATAAGTAGAGCAGTCCAGTCCACTGTCAGCCTAATTAGCTATAAGCATCTGATGTAATGAGTGTTAAACTTTACACTTTGGGATAAAAGCAGTCTTGATTCTGTTATTAATTAGGAAGAGACTTAGGGTGTGAGGCAGATAACTTCTATGAGCCTGCTGCAGGATTTCTAAATCTCCCTCTGGAGCACTAAGTGCTCCCAAATAGTATATGATAACAGGTGGACCTTATTCTGACCCAGGATGGAAATTCACGTTTCTATCTACCTAAATAAAATTTTCTGATTAAAAAAATTGTCCATGATATTACCACATTTGGCCTTTCAGTCTAAATGTAATTAAGGAATTCTTCTGAAGAATGGCTCAGTTGTAGAAAATAAGACAATCTGATTTTTGTAAAGTTCCAATCTTGCCAGCTTAAAGAAAAATAAGTATTTATCTGCAGATATATTCATTAATTTCTCAGTGTGTCCAAACAGACATCCCATTTATTCATTAAATAAAATTAAAGAAACCCTGAACATGCAATTGCTGACTTTCTTATTATTCCTTTGATTTTAACTCTATGCATCTTGTAAGCAGGTCGTTAAGATAATGACACTAATAGTACTCATCTGAATATGCGTTGTCCTCTTTGATGTGCCTAGTAATATGCTGGTCTGTATGAAATTAAATAGTAACACCAATACCTACAGTAAGAAGAAAAAAGTGAGTGTATGAGGAATATTTCCTTAATAGCTGTGACTGTGAAGGCTAAAATTACCCCAGTAAGTTATAAAAAGGTCACAGATCCCCTCATTTATTTAATACCATGAAAACAACCCTTTATTCAGGAGTTTGCCTGCAGTCAAAGATAATTATTACTACCATATTACATATTTTTTGCTATATGGTATGTAGATGAGCAGAAGTGTTGTAAACAACCATCAAGCTCCAGGATGATCATAGCATGAGTGAGGAAATGGGCAGCTACCTTTCAAATCTCATTTCCAGGAGCTGCTGTAAATTAAGATCAGGAGACATAATGCTTCTGAATCTTTGAACTCAGCTATTAGACTTTTATTGTCTTTACTAATTTCAAAAGTAAACCTGACTCATGGTTCTTATTACAGATGTATAATTAGATGATTGAAGGTTAATGACTTCACAACTCTATTTCAGGGACTCAGGACTCATCCAAGGTCTCGCTAATGACAGGATTCAAAATGTCTGTCCATGGGCCCACCAGACAGCACTTCCAAGGGAGAGCAGAAACCTCTGGTAACCAATTTGCAAGCATTCATTTGTTTTGATCCCAGAAGCCATTATTTTTATAACTGCAGGATGGTGCTTTAGGAAGACTCTTCCAGTTACAACATGAAAGCTTTATTCTTCAATGATCTGAGCACTGTGGTTCTACCCAGCAATTCACGTTAATAGTTGCTTACCTTTAAGCACTTAAACACTGGTTTGTTATTGATTTCAGTAGTATTTCTCACATGCTTCAGGTTAAGCTCCAGCTTAAGTGCTTTTACAGATAAGAAAAAATTTGCTCAGTGTCTTGCATGACTGAACAGTAAATTTTAGGCAAGGAAAGAGCCTGGTAATCTTTTTTTTCTCTCTAGACTTCGAAATATGGCTTTTTAGGGAATCATTGTGGGGTTTTGTACAGTTTCAAAGAATGCAGTTTTATTACCTATTTTTTGTGGAAATTTTATGGCCCTATTTCTTTTATCATATCCTTTCACTAATGTTTTATTAGAAATGAATTTGTGTGCTGCTGAAACCTTTCTCAGTTGCATGGTCCCTCCACACACCTCCATGGTTCGAGCAGATACTTGTATTTTTTGCTTTAAACTAGAATTCAAATAAGACAAGACAGTTTCAGTGCCCTGAATTACATCCCTCATCCTTGATAAATAAGATCACGTAACTTCACAAGTAAATCTAATAATTATTTTACAAGTTAAAATTAAAAGCTGGGTATTCTACAAAATTTGATGTTTGTGTCAGCCTTTCATTGTTTTTTTCCCATGTGACAATAAAATAATGCAAATTCTTCAGAGTTTCTATATAAATCAAAATAACTTTTTTCATGGGCTTGATTTAGGAACAGAGGTTGCAATTAAGAGAATTAATGATTGTTCTGTCAAGCTGTCATGCTCACATAGGCTACTGGCTTCCTTAGGTAACCTGTAAATGGGGAAGGGTAATTCAGGACAGCTTTTCTTTAGAATTCGAATACAGTGACTTTGTTAGTTGCCACAACTGTGGTTTGAAGAAGTCTGAAAGAATATGTTAAGAATTCTCTCTGGTGGGTAAACTGGTCCTTGAGACACGGGACTAAAGCACTGTTCTCAAGCTGGTGGTGTGAGCCCCATGGGTATCCAAAGTATCCAAAGAAGAAGAGGATCTCCAAGGTGATATCCTATGCAGAAAACAACTGGTGGTCCAAACTATTGAACTAGGCTCCCCCTCTTCTTCCAAATGTTCTAGCCTCTGAAACACACCACTTAAAATCATATAGACTGATTGCATACTGAGGGCCAGATTAGTCAACACATTTTGGCTCCTTTATTCTGCCTGATACCTTGGTAGATTCTTGCTGTCCTGCGTCCTTTATCATAGGTCTGTAAAGGTCCAAAATTTCAGGAAAAATATTTGTGGTGGTTGCTTGCTGTTCTCTCTTGTCATCCTTTATATCCTCATAGTACAGCAAAATTAGAAATTTGGGAAGGAACATTTAAACAAATATGGAAGTTATTCTGGTTTGGAAGGATGTGTGCTTTTAGAGTAATGATTAAATTAATAATATTGGTATTGCACTTCAGTCCTTTGAAATGCTTTCTAAAACTACTGGATATTTCAATCAAAGTTGTTTTGTTTCAGAACCACAAAATCAATTTATTACAAGTCCTTTATACAATCCTCTTTACTGTTGCTCTTTAGAAGTGTGCTGTTGTAAGTGCATTTTAGCAAATGTGTAAGGAACCCCATTAGTTTTCCAAGCTTTTCCTCTAAAACAAGATTTTATTCTGTATCTACATTTTAATATTAGTTCTGTGTTCGCATGTTGTTACTAAGCCTTCTGACTGATTATATGGCAATAATATTTATCATTTTAATTTTTTCTCTAATTCTAGTAGTAGATCATAAATATTTTACTCAATAACTTGTGTGGTAACTAGATGATACATTACGTATTTTCCATTCTTAAGTTTAATTTTGATAATCAATTAATTTATATATTCTAATTTACTCCAAAATTGTGGGCTTTTTTGTGAAACTTTCCCCCCCCAAACTTCAAGATTTCTCAGAATTTTATATGTCATATCAGTGGATCTGCTGTTAATGCCAGTTTAACTGTAATCAATGCATTATTGATAGTACAAATCACTAGAAATAGGATACTTTTACATTTTTACATGAGTTTTTGGTTTAGTAGTCATATGAAATGTTTAATAAGTTTTGAACAAATGGAATTCACAGTGAAAAGATTATATTACCATGGAGGCAAGACTGAGTGTATTTATCTGTAATTTAAAGAGAAATAGATATACTATCTTTACCTCTAATGCTGGCATTATACATTTAAGAAATTCAAGACCAAGATTATACTTAAAATAAAACCCTGATTTAGTTAGGTAATGAACAAGTACGGTAAGGAACAAGAGGGGACTTTCAGTAGCTCCTGGTGGAGCCACTGGTGCAGAGTTTATTCCATTCAGTCTGATGGCGGAGTGTCTGTTCCGGATTTTCCCTTTCCATTTTCTCCTATCTCTGCCCCAGTCACTACTACAGATGTGGAAATAATGCTCTAAGCAGTGTCCATTTTATGTATACAAAACACCTTTACTCCGCCCTGTGGTAGTGCTGTGAGAGCAAGAGGCAACGGAAACGTATTTCACACAGACAAAAAAAAAAGCTTCTTTATAACTCAGATAATTTAAATTAAGATGACAAAACCTTAAATGTTTAAACATATTTTTATGCTTGTCATAAGTTATTA
The DNA here is from genome assembly GCF_047370975.1 of Nipponia nippon. Taxonomy (NCBI): domain Eukaryota; kingdom Metazoa; phylum Chordata; class Aves; order Pelecaniformes; family Threskiornithidae; genus Nipponia; species Nipponia nippon. Next base: position 39,345,673 of record NW_028262290.1, on the reverse strand, counting down.
GTACACAGCTTCACTGGAATGGAGGAAAAAAAATTCTGATACAGTACACCTGAAAATCATAGCATTACTGAGGGTATTGACTTAAGTGTGGAAAATGTAATGATCCTTTTGCATTTTGTTTGACAATTTAAATACACTTTTTAATTTCTTCACTCACTGTATTTGAAATTTTTGTCAAGTTAATAGAAAATTTACAGCTACCAGGAGGTTTATAGCTTAACTGCATGGATGAGAACAGATCAGAATTGGCAACCATCAGTAAACACCAGTGTCCCAAACCTGTTAGAAAATGCCCACTCTGTCATGTCTTTAGAGGGTTATAGTCTGGTACTTGTTTATGTGGTACTTCTATGTGCTGTGTCCATGCATGTGTTCCTATTATCTATATGTCTGAAGATCAAGTAGAAAAATACCTACAGAAGTATAAAATTCTTGCATCTTGCCCACATTGATGTAGGCTTGACAAAGACTGGTGTTCCTGTGTTAATTCCATTTTAAGAAGCCTTTGTGCATAAATACACGCTGGATTAATAAAATAATATTTAGGATTTGAGCCTTAAAAATTATTTCATTGTATCCTGTAGAAACAAAAAATAAAAGCAACCAATGTCTACAATGCAGCTATGAAGGGGGAAAAAATGCTTCACTGTTATTTGCCTGTAATTGGCTTTGAGCATCACAATGCACATGTAATTGGGTCTGTACTTGTATTCTTCAAGGGTTCTGTGCTATTTCTACTTGAACCCATTTTTGATATGGTTCAGCTCAGCAGTGCCAGCTACCTCTTGTTATGCAGTTGAAAAACTGTGGCCATTAAAAATAGGATACGGTGTGATTTTGTTTTGCAGCACTGCATGGAAAATCAGTTGCTGTTCATAACAGCTCTGTGGTTGGTTGATTTAAAGCAGGAGGGCGACTTCGAATTGACAAGCAGACAGTTCATGAAAAAGGATATTGTATCTTTAAGGCTTTCTGACTGATTGTGTTTAACTGCGCTACTCAGCAGGCAGTAATTAGGCGGTAGCTTTGCTGAGAAACTTAAAGCAGAGGCTGTGTTGCTCTGTGCTCTTGAATTTAAAAAAAAAAAAAAAAAGCAAAAAAATTCTGGATTTGAACAAATGGGATTTTTACTGTTTTTTAGCCTGTATGGGAGCAAACAGAAAGCGGACCCCTAGAGGCTCCTAAAGTTATCTTCCCATGCAGATAGTCTCTAGGGAGCTGTGGTGCTTGCGAAAGGAGGCAATGAGAACCATTATAGAAGCACATGACACTATTGCTGAAGGTCAGAGTGGTATTGGAATAAAAGAGAAGCTGCTGATACAAAATGACATGGCTGCTGCATCTTCTGGGCCAGTTCACAATTTTGATTGGAATGTAGCTCAAATGCATCATGAATGTGATTAATAAATAAAAGTACATAATAATGATGATGGCTGAACTGGTGCTTCCCCGGGCTGCTGCAGAGCAGGAGAGAATAGGAATCTCAGATAAAAGGCAGCAAGCAAAATATGCAGTTAATGCTACCGCCTGAGGAACAGTTTGATTTGAAAATACTATTGTGGTTTTGTGAAGTGGACACTGCAGTGCACCATTGCAAACACTGAATGCAGGAATGAGTGGTTAACCTTCTCCTTTTCAGCAGTATAACAGTGTAACAAATTGTGGAGGGGAGTACCACAAAGTTAAGATAGGGTTTTGTCATAAACAGCATAGGAGCTTCACAGAAGCGCTCTTCTTGCGCCTGACACGTCCACTTTCTATTGCTGCTATTTTGATGTTTTTGCTTGGACATGTCATCGGTTAATGGCAATTAGGCTTTGAAGAGATTCGAGATTCTATTGCCATTAATTTATGCTTCAGCCTCTTTAACCATGTTTTTTTAAAAAAAAAAGATAGTTCATTTGTTTACTTGACGCCACTACACTGCTGGAAAATGAAGTCATCCATTAACAGCATAAATTAAGCCTATGTTTTGATTCAGCATCAGGTAGTAGATATTGCCAAAGGGTCACATTTTAAGCATGATGAGCATTATTTTTACTGTGTAGCATAAGCTTCTTTGTGAGGTCCAGTAAAACTCTTTTTATGACTATAGCTCTGATTCTGAATAGAACTGCTCTCTGTAGTTCTGACACTGGTTCTGGTAACTTTGAGGCAAAGTCATTAAAGTCAGCCTCCTTCAGCAAACTCTCTGGTTTGATAAATCTTTTTTTATTTTTTCTCCTTTATTCACATGTTAACAAGAAAGTAAATTAGTGTGTAAATTGGCAAGAACAGTGCACTGTGCAACATGCTTTTTCACAGGACCATTGTCCTGAGGTTTGCAGTTTTTAAAGAGGTTTGATCTGAGTAAATTATGAAAGCTTATCACCATTCTCTGACTGAATGTTTATAAGAGCCAGAACTGCTTTCCAATTACAGCTGGGCTTGCAACAGCGAGATGGATTCAATGCCACTGCCTAAAATTCACCTATCTTTACTTCCTGTTTTCAAGGTCGATCCATTTTGTGTACTTCATAGATGCTCTTTGAAACTGGGATGTACAGAACATCAAGGATTGAATCACCAAAGTATTATTTTTCTAAGTGACAATGAGCCTAATTCACTGTCAGTTAATGCCAGGTGTTTTTCCCCCTAGTATTAAGTTCTTCAAAACTGTAGCTGTATAGGACACTATTCACAGGGGCTTAACGTAGGGAGGAAAATGGTTACATTAAGTCAAATAAAATGAATAATTCATTACATCACGTTTTGTAATCCTGGTGTTAAGCATAAAACCAGTGGTTTATTTTTCAGCAAAATGGTTTTGTATCATTTCAGATGGCATATAATACAAAACAATAACTGCATACATAATGTGAAAAGCCTACAGGCAAAGAGGGTCCTGCTTGGTGCTTCTAGCTTTATCTGGGGTGTCACAATATCCATGCTTTGAGGCAATGCCTATGAATGCCCATCTTCCCTTGGAATCTTCTGGGGCCAATGGAGTGTCTGTCTTTTAATTTGATTGTAAAATATTGCCCCAGCTCTTTACCACAAATTTGAAAATCAATTTTTATATCTTGCTAAAACTATGTGCCTCTCATTTATTTCTACAGTTATTCTACTGAGAATAAACAACTCAAAATGAAAAGTCTTTCTCTGTTTTTCTGTTACATCTCTCCTCTCCCTCTGTCTCTCACACATACTTGCACATGTGTCTGGACACAGATATATATGTATACATGTATATATACGTGTATGTATGTATATACATGTATACTTACACAATATTTATATAAGTAAGAATACAGCAGCTGTAAGTTGTATAAAAGGTAACATAGTATGAAATTTAACCTTTTTTCCAAAATCAATAAATTTCTTTCTAATATTCCTCCACACCTTTTCTGACCTGGATTTTTTTGGTTTTGTTTGAGGTTTTTTTGGTGTATGTGGGCAACCCAGTGTTATTTGCTTAATTTTGTCATAACGCCTCTCTCCTTTTAGATGGGAACCCTCACTGGAGGAAGGTTGTTTTGCATCCTCAGTGTCACAGTTTCCAAATCAGCTCTACTTTAACGATGTCTTTACAGGGGCTGATTATTATGCTATATTCCAGGCTGAAATAATTGTGTACCTGGACCATCTGCTTCTGCCTGTTCCAGCACCTTCCCGTGGACAGCTCCAGGGCACTCAATCGCGGCCGGGGCGGACTCCTACCGAGGTGTCCACGCATTCGCCTTGTGGGAAAGGACAGACTCCGTCAGTGGATTTCAAAGCTGTTTAACAAAGCCTTTCCCCTTTCTAAGAATAATAGCCTTTAATAGCCTACATTTGCACACAACAGCAAACACATCATCCCTGTAATGTAACAAAAATATCTGCTAGTCATAATGCAAGTCCTACAAGGGCATTCTAACCAGTTTTTAAATTTAAAATAATAAACTGCTGATTAATTGTAATGGTCAGTCATCTCCAAACTAGATTAAGAAAGTTGAATGCTCTGAGTATAATATATGGGTACTAATTTCAAAGGAGGGTACAAATATAGCCATTTTGGATTAATGTATATTTCTCAAATGTAGCAGGATGAATTTAATTCATTTTGTGCTGTTCATGGCATTTAAAAATGATTTTAGTGATTTACTATAGAAAGCGTATCTTATTCTTTTAATTAATCTTTTATTTAAAGAAATGTTTTCACCCAAGATACTAAAGAAGAACATTATAAACATGCTCAGGCAAAAGGTAATAGATTTAGAGTTTAATTGTAATGTTCTGTTAAGCATTTTTAATGGAAAACCTGATGACCCAATTATACAGCGAAAGTGGAAAATCAGAACACAGTATCTGGATTTGAATATAAAAATGCTGAGATGCATAATACATAGGAGTTTGATATCTATTCTACTTCTTGTCAAGGAGGTATAAAATTATCAAGAATTAACAGAGAGCAGAAATCAGACCCTGGAAAAGAGCTCAGCATTCTGGAGAGGAATATAAATTATATTTTAACTTAGAATAGTAGCCTGCCTCTCCATGCAGTGCAGAATCAGTATTTTTTTTTTAATTTTCCTGCACTGACATCCCATTTTTTCTCTACTATCACTGTTCATAGTGGCATCAACAAGACCCTCTTCCCAGGGTAAATCCTTCCCACTATTGAAAGTCAGCTACACAATTAGCTAGTTTGAGAAGAGATTTTCCAAGATACCTGGCATCACTGAACTCAGTCAGGGTTTTTTACCTTGAAAATCTTTCCTTTTCATCTAAGCTGTGGTTCCCAAAATAAGGTCCTAATGGGCTATTGGTGAGGGTGTGAAAAATAAGAGAATGGCTTACAGGACCATAGCATCTTAATAGTCTTTTCAATTCTAAAAAGTAATGCTAATAAGGCATTGGTATCCACTAGATCCTGTGATGACCCACAAGAGAGTCTGACTGTTCATGGTGCTCCATCAGTACAAAAAGTTTGAGAATGACTGCAGTGTTCAGCTATTTCAGCTTCTCTTCCTGAAAGAGATATAGAGCTAAAACAAAGTCTCTGAGGTTACATCAGCAGATACAAGTAAAATCTTCTGTCTTCAGTGTGTCACAGACAACACAGGAGAATGGTGCTTCATTCAGTAAGTGGTACTTTGGGTCTTTAATGGTGAAGGAAGAAGTAATGTGAATGTGACTGTGCAGATGCCATTATTCAGGGGAAATGAAGTTCTTATGCACAGTACTTAAGAAAAGGTCCTAAGGAAAATATGCACACATGTGAGAGCACGAAATTATCAACGTCACTTAATGCTGTGAGAGAGATAAATTTGAGGGTATCTGAGCTAGTACCAAACTGTGTGCTTGGGAGGCTGGGGTGCAGGTCTTTGTTAGCTTGCTGGTATTAATTACTTTTTAACCATCCAAGCCTTGCTTTGTTCTCTGCCTCTACACATAAAAATGTTAGCCACTGAGTAATGCCAAGCATACCACAACCATAGCTAGCCTCTGAGCGCCATTTGGTTGTATTATTTTACTCAAATTGTGTATAAAAATCTGTCTCATCTTGATCATATTATCAGCACGAAGCCCATTAATTTATATCCAGCCTTATATGTTTATTTCTTCCAGCTTTTCGGGGGGCTATGATAGACCACAGACATGCCCTTATTGATTTCACCTTCATTATGGTCTACATCATTACATGTAGATCCTCAAAAATTCAGTAGCTCAACAATTCAGGTTGTGGGGGGATTCTTGAGGAACCAGTGCAGTGGGAACAGCTGACTGTTGGACTTTGCTTGGGAGAAGCTGACAGTCTTAACTTGTGACCTTCAAAAGTATAACCATTCTTAAAAGCTTTCTCTGGTGGCTCAGAAATTCCTAGGCATCTTTTACATATCTTTTTGTACACAAGTTATGGAAAAAAGGTATCTGGAGAAAATATTGTTCTAGATTTGATTCTGAGCATTCAAAGAGGACTAGCTGCAAACATGGAGACTGAAGGCAATATGACAGTGATAATGCAATGAAGGAGTTAAAGATCTTTAAGGAAAGAAGGGACATGACCAAATAAAAGTAATGCATTTCAAGCAGACAGCCCTTAATAATTTCAGAGAAAGACAAGGCTTACAGAGAAAGGAAGTAAAGAAATTCCGCACGCAAATAAATTTCTGTAAAAAAATTAACATTAGTTATGCCAATACAGAGAAAGAGTGGGAAACACACTAAGAGACCAATCTGGTAAAATCATCAGCCCTTTAGTGACCTAAAAATCCAAAAGAAAGACTCCAGAAAGTGGAAAGTAGTTCAAGCAACTACAGATTAATATGAAAGAATAGCAGAAGCTATTGAGACAAATTCAGAAGTGCTGAGGGAACAACATACTTTTCACAAGGTGCATGAAAGGTAAGAAGAAAGCAGTTATAGTAAGAGCAAGACAGGGAAAATTAAGTCCACTACTTGATACATATTGAAAAACTGAGACTAGCATGCTTAATTAATTTCTCTTTCTGTCTGCTATATAAATACTATGTGCAGTCAGGAAGTTAGTACTACTAACTAAGCAAAGCTGTAAGATCTCAGGTTAAGACAAGAACAGTTTAGAAAAATACTTAGGTAACACAGACATTTTCAAATTGCCTGGGTCTAATGAAATTCCTCCTATGGATGTGGCTAAAGCGAATTTGGAGTATTTTCAGAGGTGAGATTTCAGAAGGCTAGAGAAGGACAAATGCAAAGACTATGAAAACAACGTAAAAAGGGGGCCAAGAAAGTGTACACCAACCAGCTTTATTTCATTTCTCTGCGAGACAAGATCTCAGATAATGAAACAAATTATTTATAGGCACCTCAAAGAACACAAGAAGGTATTCAGCCAGCATGGTTCAAAGACAAATCATGTCACACCAGTTCATGTGTGAGACAGCGTACCTGGTAGAAGAGAAACAGTGGACATTACTGTTCTTGACTTAAATAAATGCTGTCTCACATGACCATCTCATAAAGATGCTAGACAAAACTCTTTGAATCCAGACATGTGCAAAACTGATCAAAAAAGTATTTTGAGTACTTACCCATTTGGTACTACTCCACATTTTCGTTATTAATCTGGAAGATGCATTAGACGGCATTTTGCTTATTAAATTTACAGGAAACACTACTGTGGGAGTGACTCCAAGCATGCCAGAGAATGGGATTAGAACTTAAAATGATCTGGAGAAATCATCTGGAAAAACCTGACCGCAATTCAGTAAGCAGAAATACATAAGTCTGCTCTTAGACATGATGAACTCTATGAATATGAGATAGGAAACAATGGGCTAGGTTTCAGATGTGTAGAAAAAGGCTAGGAGACATAATGGGTCACAAACTGAGTATGAGTCACCAATGTCATGATACAGTGAAAAAAGCAAACACTGCACGAGAATATATGTATAAACAGTAGTGAGTAATCCTCCTAATCTATTCAGTATTACTAAACTTTAGCTGGATTATTATGCTTCCAGGGGAGCAACCAAAAATTTAGAAACCAAAAACTACCAAAAATACTGAAATAACTTACTTAATACATAAAAGAGAAGAAGGAGGAAGAGACATAGAAATCAGACAAATTTGAGGGGGGGAGGCTGTAGTAATTCCACCACCTAAAATTTTTACAGATAGGTTAGATGAACTTCAGTAAGAAATTACATCATTCTAGTTGATACTGCTTTGTGATGAGGCAGGTGGAGTGGTTGACCTCTTAAGATTCCTTCCAACCCTTTTCTATGAATCTTTTGTTAAGTATATGAGGAATTTTACTTTTTGACAAGGACACTAAGCTTTTTCAAGACTGAGCTGAAATTTCTAGCACCTGTGGAAGCAAAATCTGAGTTGCTCGCACTAAGCAGTGAATTAAGTTTGAAAAAAGATAGCCTTTAGCTAATTCATGCAGGAGTGTGCCATTGTTTTGTGTTTGGTAGAACTCTTAAAGCAGGATCTAATGTTTTCAACCTTGAAAACTAGAAGGAAATGAGATGCAAATGTGGTAAACTAGCCTCATTGTTGCCTGTTGGTCCGTTTAGTGGATGTTTTCAACTTTTAGAGATTTGATTTTCTGGAGACAGAGATGTAGAGTTTGCTAGAGGGCTTTGCTATGTATAAGACTATTGCAGCAAATAGGGTAGGATTTGTAAAATGCTTAAAGTAGCCATTTCAAGATACAGGTCTCTTTAGGCAGAAGCAGCCTGGCTGGGATTGGGCAGGTTATGACAGACAGGAACAGCCCAGGTATTGTATGAGTCTGCTCCAGTAGTGCTATTCTGCTATTCTGTAGGCACCGTAAGGGAGTAGATCAAGAAGACAGCCATTGAGGATTGTAGGTGTGCATGCACGGAAGCAGGGTAAGCTGCCTATAGGTATTTTCATCTTGTGCTGCTAATGAAAAATGCATGATAGCTTTTCCACATTCAGTTTTCTGGCCATCCTTGTTCTTACCTGGCATTCAGAAATGAAGTTTAGACACAGATGTCTTACAGCTACTACTTGCCATTCACTGTTAGCACGACTCTCTCTCTCAGTTCACCACAATTCTTTCTGGGAAGTGATGTATATCCTCAGCTTCTACTGTAGCAGCTGACCAGAGAGGAAATCAATGGAATCAAAGAATAGTTGAGGTTGTAAGGTACTTTGGGATATCATCCGGTCCAGCCTCCTGCTCAATGGTAGGTCAAGCTAGCAAGGCTGCCCAGAACTGTTTCCACTCAGGTTTTGAATGCCTCTGATGATAGAGACTCCAAAACCTCACAGATAATCTTTTACAGTATTCAACCACTCTCACTGCAAAAAGGCTTTTTGTTATGTTCAAATGGAATTTCTTGTATTTCAGTTTATGCCTGTTGCCTCTTGTCTGTTCACAGGATACTGCTGAGAAGAGTCTGACTTCGTATTCTTTACTGCCTCTCATCAGGTATTCATACATACCGACAAGGTTCCCTGTAAGCCTTTTCTTCTCTAAGCTGAACAGCCCCAGCTCCCTCAGCTTCTCCTCATACAAGAGATGTTCCAGTCCTGTCATCATCTTTGTGGGCCTCTGCTGGAGTCCCTCCAATATGTCCATGTTTCTCTTGTACTGGGGAGAGCAGCACTTCAGATGTGGTCTTAAACTGTAGATTAGCATTAGCTGATTGAGAGGGGCTTGGCCCTTACCTTTATCTTTTACTTCCAGTCTCATGAAAAATGACCCATAACTCATATAAAAGCAATAGACCTGTTACCTTGTGAGATCTTTAACAAAAAGGATGCCTGTTGGACCATAAAATAAAGAAAAAGTTTTTGAGTTACCTCTGAGGGAAAGAAAAGATCTTTGGTTGCTTCTAGATGAGAAAGAAGGATTTTCAAACATCATAGACACAGGAATTTCCATTAATTTATCTTAAGAAAAAGTTTTTAATGAGCTTTAGAAAAAAATGTCAAAGTAAGTCTCAAATAAAATATTCAAACTGAATGGGTTCAACTGGATTTTAAGGTCCATTTGAATATATTATCAAAGTAATCTGCAGTAAACTCTTCTCCCCAAAGCTGCAAGTTACACAAGCAGCAACATATATCCTTTAATCATCACTGGGTTGGTGATTCAGCCATATGTTGACCTCTCTCCCTCTGTTACTCCCACTGAGGTCTTTTGTGATTCAGTGAGAGGAAAAGGAAATATTTATTGTTCTATTTTTCTCTCTTATTGTTCAGACATATCCATATGGAGATGTATACACACATATATATATTTAAATATGTATAGCCTTACTCTGAAACTTGCTGCACTGGTTGGAATTGCCTCAGCATCTCAAAACATTTCTTTCAGTCAGCTGAACAATGTAGGAATATCAGTGGCAAAATAAAGACAGTTAAGTGGAAAACATAGTCAATAATTAATCAGCTGAATAAGAGCATTCGTTTTTAATAAATATTTAGAAGGATGTATAGATGTATCATGCTGCATTGCTGTACATCCAAGAATTTGTTAAATATGAAATTCAAAGCACCTTAGGTGATAACTTCAAATAGTGCAAAATGTCAAACAAGCACAGCATCATCTGATGGTTTATTTCTAATTCTGCTTCGTGCTGAACACTTTTCCTGAAAAATGTTCAACCCCTTCAGTTCTTACTGACGTAGCATTTGGCATATTGAAATTGATTTTTTTTTTACCTCATACACAGTAGGGGCACACAATGTTGCCTTTTGGTCAGTGCATTGGCTACTAGCACAGAACGGAGTTGTTTACTCTATTGGTTCATAAGGCCAAAGTAAGAAAAACAGAGTTAACTAGGTATGCCATCATGTGCTGAGAGAAAAGATCAATATGTCTGCTTATATGTTCTGAAAGATTTGTTTGCTTTTTACTTTGAGAATGTTAATTTATTAAATGTTAAAAATCAATGTTTCACTGGAAAATTTTGACAAAACCTTTTTTTTCCTGAAAAGTAGAGAATTTTCTTTAAACCAAATGTTTTAATGGAATAACCTGAACAAAAATCTCTTAACCAGGCCAACTCTCATGCTTGAAGACAAGCATGTGCTTAGGTGCCACACTGAATAGGAAGACAATTACTGAAAGCAGTAAAATCTTAAACTGAACTTCATGAATGGCAGTCCTGTAGAAGAATGCTAAATTTACCAACGTAAATACAATGTCACATGACTTTAAAGAAAATTGTTGGGTTCTGTGACTGGCTTTGGTACAGATTTACATAACAATGTATAAGTCACTTAATCTCCTTTAGTTTCTCCATCTGTACAATAACATCAGCTCTGGGGCAGTGTTGTGAGACTTAGTTAATTGCATAGAAATTATTTAAAGATCCTTCAGTGAAAAGTTGTATTGATGCTTTCAGAAACACAACCCTTTTTGAGCTAACTATGGTCTTTTATCTTCTCTTAGAAATGACATGAGCCAAAGAAGTAATTCTCTTTTGACCGGCGCTCATTGCATAACTAAATTTTGAAACAGCTTAAAGAATTTTCACAAGCCAAATACTCTGGATCCTGGGCAGGGAGCAAGAGAAGCAGAGTGAAGGAAAGGGGGAAAGACCTTTCCCTTTCATTCTTCCTGGGACAGCAGATTTTGGTAAAGCAGATGTACATGCACATAGAAGGGAAGGACGTGCAGATGTTAGCTTCCCCCTTTCCTCAGCTTTAGCTGCTGATTCAATGGAGCAGCCCTAATGATATCTCTGAGAGTGGTCGAATGTCCAACCTTCAGTAGGGGCAAAGAGTTGCCATGGTTGCAGAGCGAAAAGGAAGGAATCAAGGGGGGGAGGGCAAGGGGATGGGTACCGAAGAAGCAAATCCACGTGAGAAGCAATAATAATAATCCGAGGTAAAGTGGAACTCCTGTAGAGTGTTTTGTCAAAACAACAAAGACCAAATTTTTCAACAAAAATTATTTTAAATATTTTGCTTGAGCCTCTTTATTAATTATGCTGACATCCTGCCTGCTGCTATAATTAATAGTTTTACAATTCCTTCATTCTAAAATGCTCTCTCTCTTTTAACTCCTGGCTGAGGAGAGATGAATGTTGATGACAAGAAGAATAGAAATGAAGAAATGCCATTATGAAGATTCAAAATGTGTGGTTGAATGGTGGAGGTTTATCTTTACAACCACAAGAAATTGAGGAGGGTCTAGACGGGTGAATATTCCAAGCAAAACTATCTTGTTTTTTTGTACCAAATATTATAATATGCACATATGTATGAATATACAAAAATACCAAGTGGACACAGTTGTGAGAATATGCTAAGATACCATGGTGACAAGAGACCTTATAAAAACCCAAACAGATAGCAAAGGGCTCCTGAATGTAATGAGCAGCACGGCTGATTAGGCAGAGAGACCACACTGTGCAAGAATGAGGCCTAAAGCAAAGAACAGCCTGAAAGAAAGCCATGAGAGAGAGAGAGAGAGAGAGAGAGAGAGAGACACTTGGAGGAATGAGATAAGTAGACTTACAGCTAGAAACAAAGGCAGAAAGAGATCTGTAGGGCTTGTAGGAGAAGGAGTTTGGTATGCAGCAGACAATAGAGGGCTTAGAAAGGAGCAGTTAGCCTTGGGTCCTCAAAGAGTGCCAAGAGCTCAGGGAAAAAGAGACTTAAATAAGGAAATGTGCATGTGGTAAAGATGTGGGTGAAAGAGATGAGGGGCAGCGGGGCAGCTGCAGGTGACCCCCGCAAAAGAGGGCAACGCATATTGGAAAGGCAGCATGAGCCTACGGGCACAGTTTAGAGCTACCAAAGGCTTCTGACAGTGAGGGGTAGTCCCCATCTCTGGTCTCCTTGCAAAAAATGCAAGAATTTCTATCTTCCCCTTAAAAAAAAATTTTTGGTGAGCACTATTTGTCTTCCTCTCAGGTGCGTGTCCCTTAGCATTAGGTTCACAGGAAGAGTATCCTGTTCAAGGGTGGGTTTTGAACCTTATTTGGATATTTGACAAGAAGTTAGGGAGAGAATGATCATAACTCCTACTAACTTTAGCAAATGCTGTACAAATCCTTATTCACACTCTCTTCCACTTTTACTACGTTTTTAGTTTTAAAGGCTCAGAGGCAAAAGCCAGTCTGGAGCACAAGGGCTGTATGACGTATGTGTCTCCCTCTTTTGAAGCCTGGTAGTTGTCAGTGGGTGAATGTCATCCAACAGCTCTAAATCTGAAAATTTCACTCATCGCATGAGTGCACGTACACCCGCGCACACCCTCCCATCCCCCCTACACATATACAGACAGGTGAGACATTTGAGCATCCTGAACCCTCACCTCCCTTTGGCTGTCCTCAGACTGTGGCTCCTTGCCTGTAGCAGAAGCAAGAGGCATGGTTCAGAGTTACGCATCTTTTTTTAACATGCTGCACAAAAGGAGAGGATGATGTTAGCCTCATGCAAACATCTCCACGCACAGAGGTCTCCACATGCACAAACAAATCTGCCACAAAATGAACTACGGTCCTTGCCATTACAACTTGACTTGCCAATTGCCAATTACAGTGGGATGTAAGACTCATGCGTAAATCGCCTCTTTATATAGTTACTGTAATAACAGTGAAATCTTGGGATTTAATTTTGTTCCCTTTTCCTTGAATCTCATCATAAAACTGCAGTAAGTGATGAATTTTCACACTTTTATCCAACCACCAATGTTGGTGCAAGTGCTATACTTCACCAGCACAAATGCACTGGATGATTCTAAGTGAAAAATCACACATTTTTCAGGAAAACCATTAGTATAAACTTATATAAATACTGGTGTTTCTATAATTGATATGTTTAGGAAATTTGTAGTGTTCATGGGTTTAAAAATCCTTTTAACAGACTATGTAGTTTATGCCTGAATTTCCTTTGCTTTGTATTGCCATAATATAAATTTGAAAAGGAACTCAGAGTTATCCAAAAACTGGCAGAACTAAAGAATTTGCTGACAAAGACACTGAAGTTGCAGTTAGGTATTCAGCCAAGCTCTAGGAGATCAATAGTAGGAAAACTTCTGTATTCTGAGACTCCAGGTCAAGACAACAGCTGCCCAGAGAAAATAAAAATTAATAACAACTTAATGACATATCAGAAGATTTAGAGAAGGTGAAATTTTGAACTTTAATATCAGATCCAAATGTCTTTTCATGGGAGAAGACTTCACTGTTTAACTGGACTTTTCCTTCCTTTGATTATGAAATCCTTTCAAATAATGAATACTGTAAAATAGCAGCTGAACTGAATCCATATAGCTAAGGAAAAAAAATCGTTCTTTGAACTCTAGCTTCTCTAAATCCATTTTGGAGTAACAGCCCAGACAAAAAACCCAGGTCTGTAACATCTTCAGAGGTCTATTCAATGCAGCTGATGAGGGAGGAGAAGGAAAGTCATGTCATGGTCTTTACTGGCATCCCAGCAGACAAGGTTCCTGCCCTGAGGACTTTACAGTACAAAACCAATTCAACCAACTACCAAAGCTAAAGACTTGAATTGTTGGAGTATGCTCATACTAATATTCCTGCAGTTGGTAAAGTACTTTGTACAAAATAACATACATATTCATAGGCAAAAATCTTTGCTAAAGCAATTTCAGATGAGTAGCTTTAGCTAGCCTCAGCTAACTTCTAAAAACAACTTTAAGCTTTGTGTCTGTAAACTCAACACCTTTGAAAAAGAATAAGTATTCAGTTGAGTGGTTCCGTATAATTCTCAGTGGCTGTGATAATCTAACATTTATAACTAATCTGTCCAATTTGTTTCTACCCTTGATTTTTTCCCTTGCTTTGTTCTTGTAGGTGTATACACCTGATTTTATAGTGGTTTTTTAAATTAGATATGTAGGAAATATTTTGTAATCAAGAAAGTCTCATAAAGCATAAGTTCTTATGTAGGTTCTAGACATTTTATTTTCATTTGTGATGGCAGAAAAATACTGCTTTAAGCAGCAATGACATGAATGGTCTCTTTGGTGCCACAGATGCATTGGTTATTAGGTGTTCTTCATTCATGTAAATGTGAGGAAATCTTTTATGTTTCTAACAAGAATCTGATATTTAGATGGAACAGGAATAACTAGGTACAGGCTTATTTAGCAAGTTAAAATACAAAATTTAGTGCTATGCTAAAATGGTATACATCAGCTAGGAAATATAATCCTGTAGCACTAGACGCTGTGTGTGATAAATGTTGAATGACATTTTCTTGAATAATGAATTACCTAATAGCTAATAATTTATTAGATCATTAATTAATTGATTGATTTATTAATTAATTCATTTAAATTAATTTTAGTGGATTCATTTCCAGCATGCTAAAGCTCTGAAAATAAAGGGAGGTAGGAGGTGTCTCTATGTCCAGAGCAATACTGTACCCCATTGACACGAAGGCAATGTCACTGAGGACACCATGGGAGGTCTGATTTCACCTGCAAGGTGGAACCTGATTCTTATATTCTGTATATTCCTGTGAAGGACTGTAATTCACCTAAAGCAAACAGGAAAGGAATGCTCAAGTCAACTAACAAATGTTGGACTGTTAAGGGGTGTGTGAGTGGCCCAGACTGCCAGCCATCTTCATTCCCCGCATCAGCACACTGTTGGGTACACTGTCATGCTGTTGTAACTTGTAGTACGTGACAATTATACAACATAACCATTAGCAACTGAATTGAAAAGGTAGATATTATGCAAGATCTTCAGCTTGTATAAATTGGTGTAGCTCCATTTAACTTAGCTGAGGATCTGGCCCTGTACGTTGTCATATTATTTGGAAATGCTAAATTGTGTAAATATTCATATTCTCTGCTGTGTGATTTTTATTTTAATCTGGCTGAGCATATTCTATATTACAAGTTACATATTAATATACTAATTAGTGGATTTTTTTTAATTATCTGGTTAAATTTTCTCTTTAGCTGCTTAAGATCTTGTTTAGCAGCAAATCTAGTTTCTCCATGGCAATAGTAAAATAAGAGTTTAACAGAATGGTCCTTGAAAATATAGTATAAATCTGAGACCTTTATATAGAATGACACTCTGTTCACTTTCTTTGATGATAGTTCTTACATATAAATGCAAATGTACATCTCTTTCATTGTTGTATGTAATGTGATTTAGCTCTAATTGACTGGAAGTTGCGGAAGTCTGATTTAGAACCGAATACGTAGATTGTAGTTAAATACATGATGTGAGTCTTTTAAAATATGGGAATATATTTTAAATTCTCAGCTCTTTGCTCTCACTCAGAAAAAAAAAAACAACGTAACTTTGATCTGAAGAGTGCTCTACCATGACCATTGCACAAAGACATGAATATGTAGGGTCATTGTTTCTCTGCTTGCTTTCTTTTTTCTTTTTTTTTTTTTTAACTGTACCAAATAAAACCAGCTCCAGAGAGGGACACTGTAGTATTAGGTGAAATCTAATTTGACTGTGTGAACCATGCTGTGGCCATTTCTCTGAGAAGGCAAAAGCTTGCAAGGCAAAATTTCAGCTAGAGAAGTTAAAGTATGAATGTTTCCCCCTCTCTTTTATTATTCACTTTATGAATTAGTCCTAGTTTACTTGTTTCAATTGATGTCGACATATTTTTGAATACTATTAGCATAGCAATCAGGCCTGTTCTCAGGTTATTGAATGGTGTGTTGACTTCCGAAATAAATAGATATGCAGTGTGAAGGACGAGCTGTCACTTTGGGAGAGCTTTGCTGATCTAAATTAAAAGGCACTTCTAATTGAAAACTGTAATAGAAGGAGGGTTAGGGAAACAGTGAAACTGCTCAGTCCCTTTCAGGTTTCACAGGGCTGTGATAAGAGTCACAGGCAGAGGAGGAAAATGGGTATATTATATGACAAAGTAAGTAATAGCATTAACTTAGACTAAAATAACCATATCACAACAAGGTGTTTTCATTACTTTCACTGTAACTCACTGTTTCCTGGTTTATTCTTACTTTATGGAAGTGACCTGAGGAAATCTTGGGTTCCTGTGATTTCCCACTGAACTCAGTTGTAATTCTAGCATCTAAACCAAGCCTCCACTCAGTCAGCCAGTCACACCTGTCTTTCAAAGGAATCTTGTAATCTCGCTGAGGGATGTATGCAGGGTGCCACTATAACATAACAGGTCCGAGACCATGTGGCAAGCAGCTATGTGTTTCTTTCAGTTTTCCTAGCTGGATATTTTTTCAAACAAATGAGTAAGTTCAGTGGAGCAATATGGAAAGTTAAGACCACAGATTAAAATAGTTTATGATTTATCTTATCTGAACAGCTACCCTCTATCCAGAGCTGTGTTTCTTCCTTTTTTTCATTCTTGCCCTGTAAGGGTTAACAATTGAGGCCTGTCTATAGCTCATTTCTATAGTAACAGCAAGACTGAGACTTTTTTATGGGCACCTAATAATTAGAAAGTGCTAGAAGGTATAACAATATAATGAATCAAAACTGATAGACTTGTGGGTTTCCATAGAAACATGTATAATTATGATAATCGGTCCCTGGCGTACCCTCAGAATCGTATACATTCAGTTAAATGCAATAAACATTAGGCACTATTTAGTGAGCTGTGATGCAGATTAACAGTGTGAGATACAGGGAGGCTATGAATAAAATTGCTGTACAGTTTATCTCAAACTAATTTCCCAGATTGCTTTAATAGACGTGTTATGTGGATGTGAAGAATTGAAAGTGTATTTTTGTTAGTGGTAAAGCTAACAAAGATAATATTTCATAAAGTGGCTGACTGTTAATTTTGATGCAGATCAGAATGTACTGTGGCACGTTATTGCATGGGAGATCACTAAACCCACTGAGAAAATGACATGGTGGTGCTCAACTGAATTATTTATTTTTTGAATATGATATGGGGATATTCGGGTTTCCTGTGTTCCCCTTGTCTTACTGGCTTATTTCTCTCTTTGCTTGACTCCCATTTTAGAAATATGCTCACCAGTGTTCCTGGTCTAATTCTAACTCTAGCTTTCCCAAAGCAAAGCAAATTTCTAGTGACTTTGTATGCAGCTGCTCAGTGTTACAGGATTTGTATTCTTAATGTCCCGTGGAACATTGTTGTTGGTTTTGTTTGTTATTTGATTTATGGATAAAAGGGGAATTATAATTCTGTGGTCATCATTTCAGGGGCATTTAGAACTGTGTGTAGCCCTGGATTGGTTAAAAAAAAAAAAATCAGATGCCCAGCACTGCATTTAAAGGGTAAGCTATTCATAGGTGAGAGAGACCTACAGGTATATTATATTGGAGATAGAGCATTGACGGTGGTGTTAGAACATGCGCTGTGGATCAGGGGCCTCATCTGATCATTCCTGCGCATGCCAGAGAAGCTGTGCAGAAGCATTTAACTATGCTTAAATGCTTCCTAATCCTCTTCTTTGAAGGCCCAAGTTTTACTGGAAGGATGGATTTGGCTTGAGGTAGTCCCTTTGTAGAAGGCAAGTTTTGCCCTAATGAATACTTTGTTTAAAAATGTTCATTTCAGAATGGGAGAAAATGGGTTGTGATACAGCTGTTGAATATTAAGGACCCAGACACATGATTGCCAGACATCAAAACCTTAGGACTGAACTTGGGACCCATATAAAAGTGCATTTACCCTAAATGCATTCTGTTCCCTATGTAAGCTCAGGGAAAACTCTTTTTCCTAATAAATCCCTCTGCTTTCAGAATGAATAAGTTTGGCCTATATTTTTTGGGTTTTTTCGTCGTTGTTGTTGCTTGCGACTCAGTTACAATAATGGTTGCATGTTATCTGTTGATTCAGTCCCAGAGACTTGGCTTCTCAGGATCCTATGCAGTGGCCTGGGATTCGGGGGCAGCTCATAAAGTGTTAAGTTCAAAACTCTTGTTTTGAACATGAGGATGCCTGTCTCTGTTACTCAGTCTTCAGGTTCTTGTCTCTGTTAAAAAAATGAGCCTTTTATCAAAATGTTTTTCACATTTGGTTTCCCCTTTGCTCTTACTGCTGTGTTAGTACTAAAATGCCAGAATCTGACAGGGGTTCAGAAAGCTATTAGACAAATTCATGGAAGAAAATCTATCAAAGGCTACTAAACATAGAGATAACACCTCTGGGTCAGGATGTCCCTGAGCTGCGGATTTCTGGTGGCTGAAAGCATATACCCGGGGAGCATCACTGTGTGTCTTGCTCTTATATTCCTCCCTAGGCATTTGTTACTGGCCACTGTTAAAGACAAGATACCTGAGCTAGATAAACCCTTCATCTAACCGAGAACAGCTGTTGTTACATTCTCATGTAAAAAGACTTGGCTGCTAACACTGATGCGATAAAACATTTTCAAAAGCTTTCTCGAAAATGTGATACCCAGACTGCACTGTAAAATCTTTTTTGTTTCTTCTTCTCCTTTTTTTTTTTTTTTTTGAAAAAGAAATGTGATTTATTGCTGACATTCAGTCATTCTGAAGCTGGAAAATCTTCCTTCTTCCTTCTTCCTTCCTTCTACGGCCTGTGAGAAGGGTCACTGGCTCTCTTCTGTCTGTCAAGGATCCCCAGGAAGGAGAACATGAGCCCAGGCTGGGGGAGCACTAACAGAAATACTCAAGTGACAGGGGAATTTCCAGTTATCCCAGTCTTTTTCGTTGGCATTCTTCACACCATGTGGAGTGTTCTTATTTTAGTATGTTCAGTAAACTAACAGGTAAATTAAGGCCCTGCACATTTAGTTCAACACCTTTTTCAGAGAGCTAGAGCAGAGTAGCAAGTGCTTTATAAAGTAGACACTGCCTTACTGCACACTAACCTACCTGTGTACAAGACCTTCCCTAAATTCAGAAAGGAGGACTGCAGTATATATGATGAGTGCCTTTGCACAGCAGCCCAGGTAGGTACAAACGCCATTTAGACAGTGTTTTTACGCTGCTGGAAGGACAGTGCCATAGCATAGCCACTCCTCTACCTGCTGCTTGGGTGTTCAGGAATGTACATTGCAGCCTTCATCATTCCTCATGCGTTGCCATTTTAGCAAGGACCGACTTCCAGCTCAGACAAGTTAACACGGCTGGCACGGGCAGGGGCTGGATATTTTTGACTCACCTGGGGGAATAATAGTCTGTGTCAGTGCTCCGACAGTACCAAGTGTCAAACCCCCATCCCATGTGCAGCTGCAGATGTGGAAGGGAAATGAAACACACAGAAGGCAACAAACTCCTACTTGTTCAGCACAGTGGAGGGCAGCTACTCATTTTGCCATCTTTTAACATCCGTTTTTACCAAGCTGCATCTAATCTCTGTTTTTGTGCCTGCACTTTTGTATCTGTCCAGTGGACTAGCGAATCCTGATGACTAATGACCCAGCCAGAGGATTTCCTCTTTTAGGCTGTGTGCTCCTCAAGGCCAGCCCTGAGTCCTTGTGTGCTTCTAGAGGCCTGTGCAGAAAGGGGCTTTTGTCTAGGTGGAGGTTTACAGCTGCTACTGCTATCTAATTAATAAATAAGTCATCTTCATCCTAATATTACCCTCTGCAGCTAGCTGATCTTGCAGAGCTGCACCCTTGGTTGAACACAATCACAAAATCGGAGGTCGTTTTTGAGAATTTGGTCCATCAGAGCCTGCCAATGGGTGGAGGATCCTGTTTAATGATTAAGTCTGCTCCAGTGACTGGCCCGCAGTTGGCAGACACAACAATAATCCCCTTCAGTTGTGTTTCTGCTTGTTCTGTGATAACGTAAAACAAGGGTCTCCTCTCGGGGGAAGTTTCCTGTTATTTTCTGAATTAAATTTATTTTAGAGCCCCTGTACACATCAGTTCTTCACTTTCACCTCCTGCCTGTTGCTAGATTTCTTTGTGCTGGCAAGCATCATGTTCCCCTGTGATTTCTTTTGTCATGGCAGAGTGAACTCTTTCTCGTAGGCTCACTCAGACTGTTCATAGCCATATTTTCATCTTGCTTCTTTGTGAGTCAGAACTCCCTATAGCTCCACTTCATAGTCTTCTTTCCCATGATGCTGAAGTTGATTACCTTTGTATGAGCATGCATTTCTAACCAGGAGCTGTTTATCACATATGTATAGTTACTGACTCAAGTTTCCATAATCTGATAAACGCAAACTTCAAAGTCTCCCCTGTAAAGTGCTTTTTCTGTCTTAAGTAAAAAAAATCCAACTCAATATTTCAACTAAGAGAACTTGGATGACAGGCAAATCAGGATATGAACACATATTTCAATTTTTTTGTTAAATGTATTTATCAGTTCTGATTATTTTATTCATTATTTGCCCATGTTTACAAATAATTTCAGACACCCACGAACCCTAGAGCTGCAAAAAAGTTTCCTATCTAGAACATTATACATTTTCTTTCTCATTAAAATATAGAAAAAAGACATTTCTCTTTCAAGGGTAAGTTATTTTCACATAGATATGTACATTAGAGGTTTGTGGGAGATGTTCTGAAACTTATTTTTACTGCATTTTGCTAAACTGGAGACGTCATCTTCCTAACTGCATGAGATGAATTCAGGTACTTTAGTTTCTGTCAGCTTTAGGCTCTCTGGAAATTATTACAGTTGCATGTGAACTGAGGGTACAATCTCATTGCCAGTCTAGTTTAAAAGCTAAATCCTGAATGAATAGGGTGACTGGTTAACCTTAAAGCTCTTGTTTTCTTGTGGAGCGCAAGCTTAAACTGTTTTCCCTTTCATTGTAGCATAAGTTCCCTCTTTACACTAAGAAAGGCTAGCAGACAGGCTGCGTAGAGTGACATTGTAATTTCTGTATGTGGATATGTGGAAGAGAGAGAAGACATTAACAAATACCCGATTCTTCCTGATTTAACTAAAACATTCAGGTAAAATAGGTTTCTGTCTGACTTGTGTCCCACTTCAAGAAAGAGCCTTGCTTTCATCCCATAGGATATGAAATGGTCCATGCTTAGGCTGTTGTGTGATTTAGAAACTCCACTTCTCCCTTCTTTATCTACTTGTTTTCCCCATCCATCTTCAGAAGAAAGAGCTCATAAATAGTCTGATTCTAGCCCAGGAATTTTAAACGCTTTCTTGCTTTTGTGAGCTTAACTCAGAAGCTCAGATGGGGAAGACCTATACAGCCCTGCTAGCTTAACCACCAGGCCTGTGGGAGATAGGTCATTGGTGGACACTCTTATGAATCATCCTTAGTGAGACGGCAATGAAATAACTATTTTCTAAAACACCAGCCGGAATAGCTGTTCCTGAAAGTCTCAAGAGCTATTCAAAGACTGAGAGGTGATTTTTGTCTGATCAGAGAGCAGGTCATTATGGATGGCTTCAGCATGTTCTGGATAATAACCTGTAATGGGTGGCCTGAAGGAAATATTGCAGGAAAAAATGGGTTATACAAAAATAGTGCCACTGGGCTTTTGGCAAGAACTGTAAGAATATGCAAATTAAATATGAGAAAACTGAATGGCCTTACAGAGAGACATGAGACTCTGAATGCGTGAAACTGGAACGGCCAACGCAGACATACATCCAGCTCTCAAAGTAAGTGAAATTGCTCCCTTATATCCCTATTAAAGCAGAAGAATTGCAATATTCTTGTGCTATTGTACAAACTCAAGTATACTTGCACGTGGACACATGCAGAACCTATCCAGTTTTCCATTTTCAAGATTATACCAAAGTGGTGTAATTTCACTGTTTGCAACTTCTACATTAATATCACGAGAGTGGAGTAGAAGAGTGCTGTTTTGCCTGTCTGCAACTTTAATAAATTTTTGGAGAATTTTTAGGAAAATTAATCTATCAAATGTTTTTAAACATATCATTTACTTTCCCTTTCAGGCTCACTAATTAGTTTCAGTAGGTTGCAAAAATTCCATGTACCACAGCAAAAGGAATTCTTTTTTCATTCAAAAAGGCCTCAAATTTATTCATTTAAAACTATTTTGTCTAATTATTAATCCTTTTAATGACAGTTTTTAAAAACAGATATGAAGCTTTCACAGTTCGAACCAGAAGTTATACTTATTGTATTCTAGGAATTATGCAAAGGAAGAAACTAGAATAAAATTACCATAGTAAATTTAGACTTTGTATTAAATAAAACCCTATAGTTGAACTGTAATTATTATAATAGTATAGTAAATACACAGGTAATAACTTGCAGATATTATTCAATATGATTACTGTAGTCTTACTATTATTAGGACTGATTTACTATAGTTTTAATAAACTACAGAATAATTAGAGTGGTTTCACTATAATAACTATAGTTCAGTTGCAATTTTATGCTGAGATCTGGAGGTTTATTATACAGCAATATTTCTTGAGAGGAAAATATACAGAGAACAGCTATTAAAAATAAAAGTTAAAGTGTGATTTAAAATAAGTTTTTATCATTTATTGTATTGTATGCTTATATAGAACAAGAATAAATAATAAAAATTAATTTTATTTTCAATTAAAGTGAAATAAATCTCTTGCTTTACTTTCTTTTGAAAATGACTAAAAATACAGGAACAAAGATCTTTTTTCCTTGTTTAAGAGCTACTTATGTTCACCTTACCATCGTCTTACACATACTAAATACTCAAAATTTTATAAAGAACATACATAGTACATTACTTAGTATTATTATTAGTTTTACCATAAACAGATCACTACTTCAGATGAAAACTTCTTGGGATAGTAATTTGTTTTCCACCATGTTTGCAAAATGCTGTGTATATTTGTAGCTCTCTCTAAGTAACACATCCTCTCCTATACTATTATTCATTTTTAACCTCATTCTAACCACCACCAAAATGGTCCATAAATTTGTAACCACATGAAAAATGTTAGGAACGGAACACAGTATATCAGGAGTGATGTTTACAATTCATATTTGGAGCCAAGAGGACATGTTGCTCTAAGGTTTCTGCATCAGACCTTTGTGCTTCTATGCTATGGTCAAGTTGGATTCCTGAGCTGACAACTCAATGCCAAAAGGCCAGATATGTTCACCCTCCTCTTGGGCCATTGCCTTGTAATCCCCTTCCAAGGGCAGTGTCAAATGGCGCCCACATGAGATCTTCCTTGTGTCATTGTTCCATAAACACGGTGATACAAATGGGTAATGCTGATATTCTTATATGGCTTGGTCCTTTGGTCTCATATAAGCCCACCCTGACCCTGGTACTACAGTCAGGTGTTTTCCCACTAACAGTGAGAAAGGGAGATCACGTCTTTGAAATTTAGGTTCAGATTGGAAGTTATATAGGATCAGGTCTAGGGGAGGAAGACCTCTGCAGCTTGAACATACGCTATTGAAGTCCCAAATGCTGGTCCTTGTCTGCTAGCCCTGTGTTTCAAAACCTACTGCTACCTGGGGATCAGCAACCCGGTTAGGGAGCTTACACTAAGCTCAATATATAATTAAGACGGGCTAGTTGAAAACTAGTCTGCTCTTACTCTAAATTGTTGCATGACTTTATTTCTCTGAATTCTCTCTGCTTCCCTGCATTTACCTCTAGACAAAACCCAGCTCTCAACGTCATAAGTAGCTATTTGTCACTTGATAAATTATTAAAGGAAAACTCTGGTACTAAAATAAATAATCTCATAGTCAAAACCTAGAATTTTAGAATAACAGTTTATATGAACTGAATATGCCAATCCTCGCTAGGCACAAAAAAAGGCAATTGAAATTTAAATGACTGCTACAAAAGGCTACCAGGACATCTACCTACTGCTTTCCATCACTCATCATGCCCACTGTTGCAATTTCTGCTATTTGCTATGTAATCACTGACACTTTCCTCACAGTCAACAATTCGTTAACATGACAATTAGCAAATGAACAGAGAGTGGAGACCTGCAACCGCTGGTTATTTTATAATCATACAGTGCTACCAAACACTTGATAATAATAACCGGCACCAGTAATGGCCACATGCTTGTATTTCTGTATTTGAATGCAGATAATAAAAATAATGGAGTCAAATCCAGTTGGCGGCCGGTCACAAGTGGTGTTCCCCAGGGCTCAGTGTTGGGGCTGGTCCTGTTCAGTATCTTCATTGATGATCTGGATGAAGGGATTGAGTGTACCCTCAGTAAGTTTGCAGATGACACCAACTTGGGTGGAAGTGTTGATCTGCTGGAGGGTAGGAAGGCCCTACAGAGGGACCTGGACAGGCTGGATCACTGGGCCAGGGCCAACTGTATGAGATTCAACAAGGCTCAGTGCTGGGTCCTGCACTTGGGTCACAACAACCCCATGCAATGCTACAGGCTTGGGGAGGAGTGGCTGGAGAGCTGCCTGGCAGAAAAGGACCTGGGGGTGTTGGTTGACAGCCACCTGAACATGAGCCAGCAGTGTGCTCAGGTGGCCAAGAAGGCCAATGGCATCCTGGCTTGTATCAGGAATAGTGTGGCCAGCAGGACCAGGGAGGTGATAGTGCCCCTGTACTCGGCACTGGTGAGGCCGCACCTCGAGTACTGGGTTCAGTTTTGGGCCCCTCACTACAAGAAGGACATTGAGGTACTAGAGCATGTCCAAAGAAGGGCAACGAAGTTGGTGAAGGGTCTAGAGCACAAGTCTTATGAGGAGCGGCTGAGGGAGCTGGGGTTGTTTAGTCTGGAGAAGAGGAGGCTGAGGGGAGACCTTATCGCTCTCTACAACTACCTGAAAAGAGGTTGCAGCGCGGTGGGGTCAGTCTCTTCTCCCAAGTAACAAGGGATACGACGAGAAGAAATGGCCTCAAGCTGCACCAGGGGAAGTTTAGGTTGGATATTAGGAAAAACTTCTTTACCGAAAGGGTAATCAGGCACTGGAACAGGCTGCCCAGGGAAGTGGTTGAGTCTCTGTCCCTGGAGGTATTTAAAAGACGGGTAGACGTGGTGCTTGAGGACATGGTTTAGTGGTGGACTTGGCAGTGCTGGGTTAACAGTTGGACTCAATGATCTCAAGGGTCTTTTCCAACCTTAAGGATTCTATGATTCTATAACTTTAACTAGCAAAGCAATTTCAGCTGCAAAATATTTTGCTCAATGTAGTGATTCCCAACCTGTACATTCAGTGTGAACATACCCAAAGCTGACACTCCTTCCATGCGAGTGGATGTATGGGCAAGTGTGCATTTGTGTGTGCCCCACTCAGTGTGGTTTCTTCAAGTTCAAAGTAAAAGATGGAAAAATGCTAAGGTTTTCATCTTTTGGGGGAACTCACCAGACTTCAGTGAAGACTTTAATTTATTGTCAGGGAACGTGTGTCTCTGGAGTGATTACCGCATGTCCAGGGGAAACGGCAAACAGATATTTTCATAGATGCATGACTTCACCCTAGAAAGGAATTTTCCTAGAAATGAATGTTCAGCTTAGAAATGGACCTGGTCCCAGCATACCATTTTTGTTTTCCTGAGCAGCAGATGATAACATTACAAAGCTGGGCAATGGTCCTTTAATAGCAACAAATGGAGTTTCACCTAGTTTAAGTGAGTTGTCTTGGCTATCTCAATAGTTAAAGGAGAAAAAGCAGTTACCTCCAAAGAATGATTCATCTTAACTGCTCTTGGAAGCGTATCTTAGGATGCAAAGACTAATGTTAAGTGGAATTGATCCAGGCCAAGGAGGATAAGCTAAAGCAAATCAAATTAGCACCAAAGAAATTGATGAAATTAAACCAATTACAGGTGCTATGGTAACAATGAAGCTTTTTTATTGTTCAGCTCCTTTCACCACAATTTTTGCATCTGCATCTACAGATCATAAAAAGATACTGTGGAACCTAACATCCATCCATAGATCTTGTCTGGAGTATTCTGAGACCCTTCAAAAGAGAAATAAAATAGTTAAATACTTCTTTGAATTTCTAATCTGGCCATGCAGACCATATACTTTTACATTTAATATTTAATTCAACATACAGGACAACACAATCTGGAGTATCTTTGCTGTTCTTGGACCTCAACTAAGATGAGTCACCAACTAGTGTTAATATCTTAAATCTCATCTTTGCCAACAATGTACGTATAGATTCATAGAGGGATAAAATCAAGAAATTTGACAATAGAATTCTTCAAATCTACCTTCCCATATCACTTCAACTAAAGAACAGATGCAAGGTCCAGGAATCTGTCTGAAACTAGAATGGACATAAATGGAAAGGAAGAGGAACTGAAATGAAAGGAAGGGGAAGAGCTGAATAAAGCCAAAGCACAATGACAGAGTAGGCAGGAGTTTCTTCAGGTTTTTTAATTGTCCTTTTTTACCTTCTCTGCTCAACCAGACCAAACTGATAGAGAAGATTTAACATTAGAATTATGAAATTCAAGTATTAACTCTATTTGAAAGTTAGAAATTAATCTCTTCTTGAGATTTACATATCTCTGTTTAATAAAGAACGAAGTTGCAGCATACAATATCTATCTGGGAAAGGAGAACCTGAATTGCCCTTTGGGGAAATGACATCATTCACTTCACTGATTGTATGCCAATTCTGTTATAAAGTACTAAATCCCTGATTACTAAGAGACCAGCATAAAACTATTACATTGAAATAGCTTTTACTGCAGAACCTTTTAAATTCAGCTAGTTTATTTATTCTGGATTTAATGCAGAGGTCTTTTTTCACACTAACTTTATGGAAATATTGTGTTCTTGCTAAACAGAAAGCAAAGATCATTGAAATTTTTCTCAACCTCCTCCAGTAGCACAAATAGGTTTTAATAATTTTTTTTTTTTCCTGAAGAGACAAGATATTTTGGAATGTGTGAGCTGGATTTCATTTTGATTAGCTATTTCTGCAACAATACAAGTCCATGATCAAGCTGAAATTCTACTCACAAACATTTAGTTACTATTGTTAAGTTAGTTAAAATGTGACCATTCTACATAAAGATAATGCAACTGCAAAGTTGATGGAGTTTGTCTTGTAGGTTCATTTTTATTCATGACTACATGCAGGAAAGAAAAAAAAAACCAAAACACATGGTTCATGAAGAATTTGTAGCACCAACAAAATGCTTTCACCTTACATATATTCTGTATAAATCATATTTCGCTACAATAGATAATATATCATTTTTAAGGTATTTTTCAAGGCTATGCCTGCACCGTAACTGATGAAATCAAACACAAGAATTTTTTTTCTTTACAGCTGAATAATTTTTATTACCTATAAATACACCTCTTGCTAATTGAATTTTCTTGTTAAGTTTGTGTTAGTATTCCAACATTAATATCATAGAGGTAGTATAAGACAAAGATAGAAAAGCAAAAATTAAACAGAGAAAGAGTGCCTGGAAAAGAATTTGGAAACATTTGGCAAAGAAAAAACATCTTCTTTTCTGCTTCCTACCATGTCCAGGGAAACAGGACTTTGTGTATATTGCTTGTCCAAAAAAAGGATTCCAAAAAGGAAATATCTACCTTCATAAATAGTTTCTTCTTTGACTACGAAAAAGTTGCAAGATCCTGAATGTGAATTAACTGATTATATCAGAAAGAAGAAAACCAAGGATCATAGAATCATAGAATAGTTTGGGTTGGAAGGGACCTTTAAAGGTCATGTAGTCCAACCCCCCTGCAATGAGCAGGGATATCTTCAACTAGATCAGGTTGCTCAGAACCCCATCCAACCTGACCTTGAATGTTTCCAGGGATGGGGCATCTACCACCTCTCTGGGAAACCTGTTCCAGTGTTTCACCACCCTCATCATAAAAAATTTCTTCCTTATATCTAGTCTGAATCTACCCTCTTTTAGTTTAAAACCATTACACCTTGTCCTATTGCAACAAGGCCTGCTAAAATTTTTTCCCCATCTTTCTTATAAGACCCCTTTAAGTATTGAAAGGCCACAGTAATGTCTCCCCAGAGCCTTCTCTTCTCCAGGCTGAACAACCCCACCTCTCTCAGCTTCTCTTCATAGGAGAGGTGTTCCCCACCTCTCTGATCATTTTTCAGGTCCATGGCTTTCCTGGTATGGATAACAAGGATGCAAGCTGTGAGATGATAACTCTGGTATGTAAGGAGCGAAGAAAGAATTAGGGTGCCCTTAGGAATAAAACTGGTCAGAAGAAATAAACGCAGGACCTAAGCAGAATTCAGAGAAAGGAAGTGAATCCAGAGCTCTTGCAAATCCTTGCTATACTGTTTGGAGACGACCATTAAGTTTCACTTGAGATCTGTGTGAGGCAAAAATGTCATTTTTCCACCAAATTTAAATAATTCTTACTTACCATACTAAAAAGAAAAAGCAGTAAGTAATGCAGAAGATGGAACCTAAAAATCTGAACTCTGTAAAATAACTTTGTCTCAAATAGTTAGACGTAGAGAAAAATTCTAAGGGGAAACTTGTTAAAAAGAGGTCTTGGTTTCTTCTGTAATTTATAAAGAAGGGAGGTATGTCCCACACAGAGTTTAGAATGTTTTATATTAAATAGTAACACGGATGGAGGAAGGGAGATGATAAGGCCTATGAATGGTGGAATCATATACCACATTGGCTTGAGTGATGCATAGGAGATAGCTGAGAGCCGAGACCCAATTCATAAGCACCAGCTGAAGAGGCAACACAGAGACATGGTTTTAGAAAAGTTGCCTCCCAGAAGCTGTGGGATGACAACTGTGGGACATGAGGATAAGAGACCTGCTACAAAGATGAATGCTCTATCAGAACAGAGATGTAGGTTCTATCAGCAGAGTTTACAGAAACAGCGAACTTTTCTCAGAAGCAAATTGGAATAAGCTTTTTCTGGGCAGCTGAAACAAAAGAGAAAAAAAAAGAGGAAAGAGAGAATGCACAAAAAGATTAAGATAGGAATCAACATGACTTCATTTATTGATGGAGGAACATCTGACAGCAAAACGTTACCATACCTCATTTGTAGCTCTTTTTTTGCTCCTTCTGCTTGTGGTGGGTCTTAGCTGGCAATAGCATTTTGGATTTCCTCTGTGGGTAGAGCTATCAGGCTATGAGATAGCTTATAGAGGCTAATGAACCTTTAAGGGCTAAATGAAAATAAACATGTAATAAAAGGGATGAACTTTACTGAAATACTTAACCTTGTTCCAAGAGCTGACATTTGCTGTAGAACTGCCCACATTTGTGAAAAACATTGTGTCAAAGTGTTCTTACCATGTCCAGCAACATGGAGCCTAGCACAGTTTCAAAGAAATAACTCTTTCTCCCTCCTGGCAGAAATAACTGGTCACTCAGATCAAAAAATTCTAAAGCTCTACATGTGTTGATACAGAGGTATTTCATATTCCAAATTGATGTATCATCACCTTGTGTAGTAAAGACAAGACCCAAAAGTGTTGTTTACTAAAGAAAGAAAAATATTAAAGCAACTTCTCACACTAATTATCAGCCTTAGCTTTATGGTTTATACCATAAAGTGTTTGTTTGTTTGTTTTTTAATAAACCATTATTAGGATCATTTTTTAAACGTGGATATGAGCTTATAAATTTATTCTCATCATTGCCAGAAGTTTCATCTCTAAACTGAAGCAACTTATTCAGATCTTCAACCTGCAACCATCCAAGTCAATGCAAAAATTCCTATATGCTTACATGGTATGAAAGTACCCCTCAGCTTGCTTTCATATCTGAATAAATCAGTATCTTTCACAAAATGTCAATACCTCATACTGGAAAGCTGCCGTATAGCATGAATAAAAAACTGTAGTTATCTTTTAGGATGTGTTTTGATCTCTCAGTTGTGAAGTTTAATGTTCTGCAATTTCCTGGCTCAATTTGCACATAGCAGCTTAAACCTGCATCTTAAACCTTCTGGCCATGATCCAACAGAGCATTTGTGATCCAAAGTGAGCTCTGTGTCTAAAAGTGTCAAGACATGTCTCCTCCTTCACCCCCAGAGTGGGAGCTACAGCTTACCATGGGGTAAGTATTCCTTGCAGGATCCCTCCATCTGAAAAGAAAACCAGACTCTGGCTTTGTGGCTCAGGAAGAATAAAACTCCAGTTAAATCAGTAGTTCACATGCATTACATTGTGCTATGCTTCTAACCTGTAATTAGCTTAGACAATAGAAAATTCAAAACACAACAAGCCCAATCAACACAAGCTATTTACAGCAACACCACAAGGAGATTCTGCTGAAGTTGTATCCCATGAACTGACATTGATACTGACATTCCAATAGAAGCTGCTTTTGCTCATGAATTCTCTTCATGAGAAGATAAGGATACACCAGGCAAATGATACAATCCATTGTAGATGCTGTGTGTATTCTCTTTTCTTTTTTACTTCTTTTTTCACAGAGAAATAGTGATATTTTTTCCTAATGACACCTTCTTTTCAGACCACTATTAAACAATCTAAAAACTGTTCTAGAAAGCATATTTTTTGGGGGGAAGGAGGCATTTTGTATGCCTGAAGAATTTAGGAATGAAATAATGAATGCTAATCTATGTTTGTTTGGCTCAATTAAGTAAGAACTGAAATCCGTCACCAGCAATGGCTACTTAGTAATTCACGTAAAGTACGCTGATACTTTCACTACAAGTTTTAACATACACAATTTTTGCTTTTTGTAAGTGACACCAACAAGGACATATTCTAATGGTCCCAGAAGAGAGAACCAAGCCTGAACGAGTGCAGAAGCAGCGCTGCTCTCTTGTCATTTCCATTGCCTAACCTCTTGTTTGACTCCAATAGACTCCTACTGAAACTAGTTAACAGATCAGCGCAGGCTGCCTGATCTGCTGGTCTTGTCACCATACACAATTGAATGAATACTTCTAAGTGTGAGGTAACCAAGAGTAGGCACTGTATAAATTTAAAGGTAAGTGAAAAGGTAGTTTTCATGTAAAGCAAAATAATATAGAAGAAAAACAAAAGTAGAATATGATGAAAAGACAAGACTGTGGGACAGTGTAAGAAAAGGGCATTTTTGACACTTGCTATTTTGGTAGCAATAATGAAGTGCTGCTTACTGCAAATGAAATATTTTCAGGAACGGATTTCTAATTCAAATCTCTGTACTCTGTGAAAACTAAAGCACTGTTGTTTTTCTTAAAGAAACTGAATAAAGAGAGAGAGAATCCACAGAAGAAAATGTGGAATGACTATAACAAACCTGCTAAATAAACATATTTTATTCCTCTTAGCAGTATTTGAATTAACAGTTTGGGATACACATTGTAAGAAGAGCTATTGCAGGTTTGTTTTTTTCTATGTTTAAAATACAAAAAAAAGGAAAGAAATTTAAAAAAAAAAAAAAGGAGTGCCTGCTAAGAAGCAAATCAGCCTTATTCCAGCAGCTATCTTACATTAGGTTACATTAGTTGGGTAGCACTGGGAAGTCTTGCTGAGTTTTGATATATGAAGGTTTTGCCTAAAGAAAGAAAGTTTAACGAAGTAAAAAATGCTTGAGCGGAGGAAGAGATAAGTGGTAATGAGTACAGCAAAAGCTAAGCACAAGGGTGATTGTCATTATTGTAGATCAGAGTTAGAAATGGTTTACAGCATGAGTTGAAAAACGGCTCTCTTATCTGACTGATATCTTCTGTGATTCCGTGATTACACTAAAAAACAATCCTGCTAAGAACAAAATTAAAAAAAAAAAAGAGCAAAAAAGTGTAACCAAAAGGGGAGAAATATTTTAAAGGACTGAGAAACAGATTCTGTGTAATAACAACAATAAATTGGTACTCTTATTCATTAATTCAGAATGTGTTGGAAAACATAGAGTTTGAAAAGAAAATATCTGAAATACATAAGAGGATTAACTACATTTCAGTGCAATTGCTTATTGGCCAGAGAGCCAATAATTATTCAAAAAGGCTTAACAGCTGGACCCAAAGGGTAACAGCCCTGCTTACAAAGCACTTGGAAGGACTTGTATTGTCTTTCATGGGTTTTGGATGACACCTGTGTCAAGACAAGCTCTACGCTACATTTTTTTTGATCTGGAATTGAAAACTTGAAGTATTTGCCTTGCACAATTACATCAAGGTTTGGTTTGTTCCTTACTGAGCAAAAAGAGTTAAGCAAAAGGGTTTCATCTGGATTTTCCTAAAATTTAAGATCCTTCTCCTGTAGTTTGAAACTGGATTTAAACACAATATTCATCCCTTTGGATATGTCAAATAGGGGTTTTATGGCAGCAGTTTTTATTAAGTACGTGTGAGGGGGCAGATCTCTGTGAAAAAAATTGCTGTCTTCTTGTAAACAAGGTAAGGAATGAAAATTTTCAAAATCAGCAATCAGAACTTGGGTTCTGAAATCCACAGTAAGGCACCAGCACTGCAATTATATTTTCAGTATGCAGGCAGACCCACTGAAATCAATGAGGTATTCCCATCCAGATGCTCAAAGTCAGATGCACCGATACATCTGCAGATCTGGGGCTCTGTGTAATGTTTTTAATCTGGCTCTCATAGCTAAGTTTCCAAAGCAGTGAGCATCCAGCAGAACCTTCTGAGCCTGCTAGGGGCACAATGCACTTTGTATATAAAGTCACCTGTTTAGAAATTTGCAGCAGGATTTAAATTGTATGCTTTTTGACTGAAAAATCTGTCTCTTGCTCTGCATATGCTCCCTGTCTGGTTCACCTCTGCCCAGTTTCTGCTGCTGCCTTTAAGTGTTAAAATATTATTATAGTTATTCCTTCCTTTCCATCCCTTTGTTTTCCCCTCCCGACTTTTTCTTTTCCCATGTAGCTCCCTATGTCTCCTTTGTTTAGAAAATCATGTAGCCACTTAAGTTCAGCAGCGCTTCATGCTTCAGTGAGTTTTTAAAAGAAAAATAATTCCTGAAGTGAATTTTCTTACCAAGGCTTTTGTTTTCAACCTTCTTGGTACCTAATGGTGTGATTAAGAATTCTTATTTTTGCTCCTTCTCAGTGCAATTAGTTTATTCTCTGTTCTCTGATCACTTATTTTCCATCTTGTTGCAGTCCAATTTTGCACTCCAGCATGCGTGCTTATTATGGGATGCCCAGAATTCAGATTCTTTGCTTTCTTTCCTGAAAGACTGTGGCCAGTATGATGCCATGCCCTCAGCATCTGGATCAATGCTTTATGCGGTCATGATTCTAGCTTTAATTTGTAATGTATTTATCCAAGAATACATCCCCATATCTTGATTGAACTCATTGTTGTGTCTGAACATGGGGTTCAGGGCTACAAAGATGTTATTTTTCAATAATTTCCAAATCTTTTCTGTGTTCAGGATGGTTCAGTTTCTTACCATTTAGAAGATATTTTCTCCCTTTTATTGTTTGTTTCAAACTCATCATTTTGCACATATCATCAATGAACCATATTTGCCATCTATTAGTCCAGGCACTTAAATGTTCTCAGTCCTCCTATGCTGGACAGCAGTATTTCTCACTATTTACTTATCATCTCAATTCAATATAATCTGCAAATATTGAAGGGTGAAAACATGGTAAGTGCTATCTGGCTTTGTTTATGTTTTTAAACAGAAACAGGACGAGTTGTCAGTATAGCTGTGTGAGGATATAATGAAAGAGTAATCAAACCATTGATAATGGCCTACTTCTGCCCCCACATGCACCTATGCTGTACATAATGTGTGTTTCAGGACAGAATGTGGTGCAGTCTTAATATCAGACTCAATGCCCAAAAGTAATAAGTGGATTCTACATTATTTAGAAACAGATTTTACCAGCCTATCGAGTTCCTATGATAATACGGGTCCAGATAACATCAAAGTAAGTGATTTATGAGTTTCATGTAACAAGCACATGACATTCCCAGGGGACAGTGAACACAAAGCCAGATTCTCATCTGGTGCCACTTAATAGGGCTCCCACAAAGTCAGGTGAACACAGTTTGGGGAATACAGAATACTAACATTTTCAGCTCTGGTGATGGACTTGGCTTTCATTACCAAATATCAAATTCTACAGGGTATGTATGATTTTTCACAAACTGATATAGTCTGCCTGAATGAGAGGTGTTGCATAACCAGGAAAGCAAACTACGTAGTTGTGAACCTCTAAATATATAACATGCCCAATGTTGTACTATTTCATTTCTGTATAACATGAAGGTACTTATGTTAGCATGGCGTACAATAATGCCAGCAGAAAGTATGTAACAGTCAGTCAAAGCGACTTTGTGTAATATATTCTCAGTTTCACACTGCGTTGCATAATTAAATACAAATTTAATTTCCCAGTCAGCAGCATATATTGTAGGATACTTAGGCATCACTGATACTTAAAAAATGGGGTATACAGGTTATTTGACCCACTCAAAAGGATACAAAATGCCATAATTACACAGTCTCTCAGGAATAATAATATATCTTGGTAATACTAGAGGTATCATACTGCTGAAAAGTGAGATAAAACACAGAAAACTACAAAATTGTAAAGAAGACTTTGCCGACCTTCTTACCACATTCAGAGTTAACTCATTTAGTTAACACTTCTAGTGGATTCACAGGAAGAAAATAGAAATATTTTAATTTTCCATCTTTTTGTGAAAATAACTGGGGAAGTGGTTACTTTTTTATTTTCATGATTCAGCTGTGATTTACTGATTATGTTTCATTCAGGTTTATCTGTTAGGTCATGAATAGACCATTATAAGAACAAAACATTAGAGCTGGTCAAGGTACAGCTACAGAGAGGTGCCTCCTTCTTGTAACTTTATCTCACAGCCTACAAATTTAGCCTTTGTGGGTCTAATCCAGAGTATGCTGAGTGAAACAGCTTCCACTGTTTTCAAAAGTCTTTGACTCAAACCTCAAATCAGACATCAAATTTGTATTGACAAAGACTGACAAGTCCATTTTACACAGGATTTTGAAATTTAGAAACCTGGTTACTTTTTACCTAGAGTAAATTCAGTAGATCGCTAATTCTCTGAAAGAAAAATGAAAATAATAATGATAATTTCAGGTTGTCTCACAGTTCTGTTTCAGCTTTTGAAAATTTCATATTGGAACACATTTCATATAGTACAGAATGAAAACCTTCAAATTGCAAAGTTGTTTCAAAATTAAAGCATGCATTTCAGCTTAAACAGAAGTCCTTTTTCTTTACAGTATTGTCCAATGGTTGGCTCTGAAGGGCAATAATAAGTATTAGCAGTGTGTGATTTTAGAAAAGATGATGCTCTCGTAGCTTTATAGAATTATCACTCAGTCTGTGCAGTACTATGATTCAAGAAAGTAAATTCCACTGCTTTTCCTATTGTCAACCAACTTATGTATCTTAAAAGAAATAAAAAAATATGCACATTATCAGAAACAAAGTATCTGATATTAAAAGTAAAGCTTCTTCCATTACCAGGACTAGGTGAGTTTCTGGAGCAGTGTCTGGAAGAAACACAGCTGAAAATAGCTTTCCCCATCCATTTCTATCTTGCCTTAAGGTCAACAACCATCTGGTCTGACTCACGCTGCCCCTCTCACATTTGAGACTGGAGCCACTTGGCCACTTGTTCTCCTGAACAAAACCAGTGACTGAATTACGGAAAATTAGGATTATGTTCCTAATAGCCATTTTAGTATCCCAGTTACTAGACAAATATGCTCCTGCCATGTTTAATGTCATAAAGTTACCCACAAGTTCATGAAAGGATCATGGCAAATGAAGGCAGGAATATGGTTTGCACTAGCTCCACTCTAAGAATGAGACAGTTCTGCAAAATGCCAAGCCTGAGTATTGAATACAAGTAATGCTCTTACATCCTAATATAACCTGCTGATAGATGCACATTCCTGAAGCCTGTGTGTCTTCTCTTCTTCCTTTTTTCCAGTATAAACAAATACATATATATATGATATGTATTTTGACACTGTTTCCTTCCATGAAGATGCAAAACATGTGTGCTACATATTCTACATTACATGGAGCAAAGTTGTGTTTATGCTAATCTTTTTACTCTGTTGGCAGAACAAATATTGAGACCTCTGAAGACATCTTCTAGGAAGAAAAGGCATGCAGCATTCATAATATCACAATGATGAAGCTAAGTATGCGCTGCATACCCTACAACGTGTATAAATGTATTTTCCTGAAGATGTTTTGCAATTTATTTAAATGCAGCCCTACACAGTAGTGTACAATGATCTCCATAGGAAATAAATATTTGCTATGGAGAACATTGTACGTCAATGTGTAGGGCTGTCTTCAAGGACTGATTGTTTTGTTCATCTCATGACCTTATTCCCTGACTCTCTCT
The DNA here is from genome assembly GCF_047370975.1 of Nipponia nippon. NCBI lineage: Eukaryota > Metazoa > Chordata > Aves > Pelecaniformes > Threskiornithidae > Nipponia > Nipponia nippon. The sequence goes on along the minus strand of NW_028262290.1, from coordinate 39,309,092 downwards.
GTGGCTTTCATCAAGGGACTTTCTTTTTAATTACCTTTCCAGAAAAGAGCTCCTGAGGGATGAAAGTGAAAAATATTTCTGAGGTCTGTTTTGGGGCCATATTAGGAGGACGTATGGTTTGTTTACCCACTTAGGTCTCTTTTCTTTATAGGAATATTTTGTGTTGATAATTTTTGCTGATTTACTGCTTTGTCTTCCCCTTGCCTTGCTACTTTCCAACTTATGTGTGGTTGGTGGCTAAGAAAGAAGAGAGGATGCAGAATGGGTAACAGCCTCAGATTTAGGAAAGCAACGTCCAGGTCTTGCAACAGACTTCTGTGTGACTTCGAACAACCCACTCAGCCTTTTTTCATGCAGTTAAAAGTGTATAATGCCATGCTGCACAGCTTTGGCCGAAGGAGCTAGCTGGAGTAGTGGAAGAAGTACAGCTAATTAAGCCTGATGAGCCACCTGGATGTGTTATAGGACCAGGTTAATCCACCCAGCTGAATCAATGCACTAATGCAGTTAAACTGCTTCAGACACCCTGAGTAACATGAATAGTTCACAACAGTGTGCTCTGTGGGCAGCTGTGTCTCAGGTTAGCAAACTGATAAATCGAGCCCTTCTTCAGATGAAGAAAAATTGTGAAATACCTAGACATTATAATGATAGAGCTGTTATAAATACTTAAAATACTTTTGTAAAATTTGATTAATTTCTCTTTGACAGAGAGGTAGAAGTGAGTTACAGATAATTTCCACACGCTTTGAGGATGGTTGCATCTGAAAAGTCGGAGTCAAGTCCACAGCTACTTTAAATGCTATGTTTTGTTGAGGCTTATTGATATAGGATTAACTGTTGTTGAAGGATGAACAAAACTGTGAGATTGGATATTCTGAGGTATTTTCACATACACAGAAACCCAGTAAATGTATCACTTCAGCTGCATGGTCTTTTGTCTTTGGTGTGCCTTGGAGACTTTACCCTACAGTTCTGCAGTTCTAAAACAAGGAAATATGTGTGAAAAACAAACCTTTTTTGTTTCTTTAGTGAACAGAGAATCTACCAGGATTTTTCAAGTTATTGAACCCAATGAGTCAAAAGGAATTAAATCAACTGCGTAGGAACTGGCTCTGTTTATATGATTCAGGATTCAGTGGATGAAAATGTAACCACCCCTGTCTAAGGGGATAATATGCAAATTTACATTCCCAACTAAACATGCTAAATGAACACTTTTTTTTATTTCTTAGGTGTTTAAAAAGCCTGATGGTTTTTTTTAAAACTGTCACTGGTGAACTGTAAATCGCAAATTAGAAAAAGTTTTACTGGTTCTGACAGCTTCTGAGATTTATAGTCAGTAAACGAAAAACACTCTTTTTGAGAATCATTGCTATTTTCATAATAAATTATTTTCATGAACCTAGATGAAAGAAAATTGAAAATCTACAGCATATTCTGTGGTTTTGTGAGATATCCAAAATGCTGTATTTTGTTTTTTCTTGACTTTTTTTCCTTGTGTCAGTAGGGACAATTTCTCTCACATGCTTAATCTCAATCTTCTAAACAGAAGGCAGATAATTTATCTAAAAGGCTAAAAAGTCTTTGATTAATAACCATGGGAATTGCAGGTATTAAAATCACCCCCAAGTGACCCCATATTGTTCCATGAATCCATTAGAAACTTATTCTGAATTACAAAGAAAAATTAATTGAAAAGTATAAGGACTACAGAGCTCAAATAAAGTATGCTCCCCTGTGTTCATATGAAGATCTATATGCATGCAAAATGTCATAAAATCAGATTTAATTTACAGTATAATTTTCTTCTTTGACAACAAGAGAAATACAAGAACAGCAATTTTTGTATTTTTTTATTACTATTGAGTTCTCCGTAACAAGTCTACCTATTACAATGACTCTTGCATTAATGGCAGAGAAAGAGGGATTAGAGAGAAGAACCAAATGTCATTTCAGTAGTTGGAATTGTAGTAATGGGTGAATCCCATCTGGTTTGGTTCAATAGGACAGTAAACTGTAATGCTCTTGTCTTGACTTGAATGGATGAGCAAAACTTTGAATGAGTTGTAAGGTGCTTTACAAAGAATTTTTGCAAATTTTGCTTATGTATGTCTTGTCCTAATTTTATAAATATTTTGCTTATATTTGTTCTTCTCAGTTTGTTCACTTTTCTTTGTAAGTCATCACCACATTTTCGTATTCTTTTAGATGCTCAGGAAATTAGCTAGGTGTCAAAAATGGGCTTGTAATTCCCATCTCCTGTACCTCATGCTTCAACATTAACCAGGTATGGTTCTCAGTTCATTTTCAACAGTGTGTGATCAACATAGCTATGAGGATTGCTATGGGCTTTATGGTCTTGTTTACTTAGGGCCTTGTGAAAAAACGGGAGACTAAGGGTAATGTCTATCTTCTGAACATCTTTGAAAATCTTGGACAGACAACCATCAGCCAAATCACTTTGGTTTGTGAGTTGTGGTGGTCTTACTAAGGACAAAGCTTACTTAAACCCACCCTGATGAGGCACTTTGACGTGTGAGTCTTCAAGTGCTGTCCTGCACAAAAGGTGACATCTTGATTCTGGGTCATTAAAGCCAGAGAGTCTTAATGCCTAAATGTGATTAAAGTTACTCATGTCCTAAAGAGCACTAGAGAACTATGAACTTGAAAACTATGAGAAATAAATATGCCTGTTATTTGCAGACATGTCAGAAATGCAAATCAGCTGAAAGAATACTGCTGCAATGTTGCTGATGTAGTGTAAAAATGAGCTGCCAAAGTGTCACACAATCATGGGAGAGTCAAGGTGGGAAGGGACCTCTGGAAATTGTCTAGTGCAACCCCTCTGTGCAAGCAGGGTCAGCTATAGCAGGTTGCTCAGGACCATGTCCAGTCAGGTTTTGGATAGCTCCAAGGATGAAGACTCTACAGCCTCTCTGGGCAACATGTGCCAGTGTTTGACCATCCCCACAATAAAAAAGGGTTTTCATATGTTTAAGTGGAATGTCCTGTATATCAATTTGTGTTCATTGCCTCTTGTCCTGTCACTGGGCACTCCTGAGAAGAGTCTTTCACACTCTTCTTCGTTCCCTACCATCAGGTATTTATACATGGTGATAATATCCCCCTGAGCCTTCTCTTCTCCAGGCTGAACAGTCCCAGCTCTCTCAGCCTCTCCTTGTATGATAGATGTTGCAGTCCCTTATTCATCTTCATGGCACTTCACTGGACTCTCTCCAGTATGTCCATGTCTCTCTTTTACTGGGGAGCCCAGACCTGGACCCAACACTCCAGGTTTGGCCTCACCAGTGCTGAGCAGAGGGGCAGGATCACCTCCCTCCACCTGCTGACAATGCTCATGCAGCCCAGGATACCACTCACCTTCTTTGCAGCAAGGGCATATTCCTGGCTCGCATTCAACTTGGTGTCCACCAGGACCCCCAGGGCCTTTTCTGCAAAGCTGCTTTCCAGCTGGTAAGCCCCTAGCCTGTACCAATAGCTGAGGTTGTTCGTCTCCAGGTGCAGGACTTTGCACTTCCCTTTGTGAACTGCATGATGTTCATGTCGGCCCATTTCTCCAGCCTGTAGAGGTCCCTCTGGATGGCAGCATGACCCTCTGGCATATCAGCCACTCCTCCCGGTTTTATATTGTCTGCAGACTTGCTGAAGGTGCACTCTGTGCCACTGACCAGGTCATTAATGAAGGTCTTACAGTATTGGACCCAGTATCAACCTCTGGAGTACACCACTAGTGTGTGTACACCACCACACTGCTGATCACAAACAGATTAGACTCAATAGGCAGATATTTGTGTCTTGTACTGTTGCTGAAGGAGTTAACTCCTGGAGCTAAGACCAAGCAAGTTTGTTTAGGTTAAGAATTACTGGATGAATTCAACAATTCTTTGCTTGCAAAGCTAAGATTATAAACATGTATAGTAACAGCCTGTATTATTTTTTTGTCAATGCTGTCATTTATGTTCTGAGAAAAGTGGTACTTTGGAAGCATGCTAATTCAGAAAATATAGGCATACAAAATTTGTCAAAACAGGTGCTATTTATATAAGCAAGAATTGTGATTTCGTTCTCTTTTTTCCTTTTTTACTAGCCCAGTCTGAACTGAGATCAAGTCTATTTTCATTCCTTCTGCTGTTTGTTATAATTCCTATCTGGAGCTATTGCAACCATGCTTAGAGTTACAAGGCATGATTCTCTCATCCTTATACTGAAAATTAGTTTGTAGATGCAGCCCCACTGTAACTAAACAAAATTGTTTGTGGAGTAAGATGTTAATCAGAAGCCAGAGTGGCAGAATCTGGATCATTCTTAATAATTTAGTGTTAGACTGTGCCACAAGGATGCATCCCATATGAGTCAGTGGCACATTGTACTGTCCCAGAAAAAGAAGGCATGTGCACCTTAATAAACTTGCTACTTACCACTGAGGTCAGCAGTCCTTTGTGGACATGTTGTTCCAGCAACATACTGCTGGCTGGCTCTAGTAGATTGAAAAATGGAGGACAGATCATAAATTTTACCCAGACCACAACCATTTGAATGCTCTCCTCCTTTTCTTTTTTTTTTTTTTTTTTAGGAGGAAAAGCAGTATTTGCAAAAACCCATTTTATTTGGAGTCATGTGCTGGGTGCCCTCAGGATATGCCATCCCAAGATGTAACAAAGCTTCTAACTCACTGGTGTGAGAAACATCAGAAAAATCCTATATGTACTGAACTCCACCACCTCATGCAAATAAATGGATGAAAAAGCTAGTTGTATGTGAGTTACCTAGCTAGTGATGTACTTAGAATGGCATCTATCCTGAACTCCATCAGGTTACACAGTAGCATATCTGACCTCCAGGAGGACATAGGATGTAACACCTGCATTCTCCTCACCATTCCTTGTAGATGTTTTTCTAACCAGTCCTCATCAGTTCCAATGATGGAAATTCCTTTTTTGATTTGCTCAGTGTCAACCCATGGCAGTGTTTGATTGTGGTAACAATCCAGAATGGGCCTTGGATGACACTCTGTCCCAGAAAGCTGGATATGTGACACCATCCACAACAAGTTCTTGTGATCTATGGGCTGCTCTAAAATCAACTGACTCATTTTATATTATTTAGAATAGGCCAGTGAGGACCAGAGAATGAATGTGAACAACATACAAATCAGTCACGTTTCCTCTTCTTTCATCTTTGCATCAAGGGGCAAATGAATTACTGCATCTTCAAAAGGCTGTAGCTATTAGAATTGAGCAGCTCTCAATGTGGGGAGAAGGAGGCAAACAAAATTAAAACTCCATGCATGACCTCCCCTCTCCTCTCCCCGTCTTTTTTTCTTCTGTGAGGAATACTTGTCTGCAGAAGGCAAATCATCAAACATTTGGACATCTCAAAGAGACAGCTTTGAACTGGGAAATGGTTCAAGGGCAGCTCCTTCTCTTAAAAACTGCAGGCTCCAGAAAGCTGGAAAAGGACAGGGACAAGGGCAAGGGCAAGGACGAGGACGAGGACGAGGGAAAGGGAAAGGGAAAGGGAAAGAAACAGGAAAAGGAAAAGGAACAGGAAAAGGAAAAGGAACAGGAAAAGGAAAAGGAAAAGAAGGAAGTTCTACATTTTGAGGATTAAACATCAAACTGACAAAAACAAATGTTTAGTCAAGACAGAGGAGAGTGCAGCTGCCTGGAGCATTTTGCTCAGGTTTTCTAAGTGCTAAAAATAATGCTGTATGTTTGAATTTAACATCAAGTTAACTACAAAGCACAAAAATGCAATTGTTTCAGCTGCTTTGCACATGGTCCCTCCTTACTTTCACTGGCACAACATCCCTCTTCAGATTCATTTTTAGCTACTTGCAGACTTGGCTCTTGGGTAGACTCTGCTTCTCCTCCTCCTAGTCACGTTTCTTATGAAACTTTGGAGTTGTTGTACATCTCTGCAGCACTGCAGCCCGTTGCCTAACCCCAGAACAGGCTGCGAGGACAGGCAGCATTCTGACCCATCTGGAAAAGTAAATTCCAATAGAGCAAAGCCCGAGGCTTCACTGCACAGTGTAAAAAGCTTTCCCCAACTCAAAATACAGTCCCAGCTTCCATAGAAAGTCCATTCCTCTGCAGTCAATTATTATTATATAACAATCAGTTGAGTGTTTCTCCTGTATATCAAACTCAGCTTTTAGAGATCCTTGTTCAGATGACTCTGAACAATAGTAATTTACTAGATGTGCCTTGGCAGCCTCCCTCTAAATCAGTACAAAGAAACAGTCTCTCTCTTTTCTCAGTATGGGCACCACTGTGCTTCGGTACCACATAGTCATTTTCCCTACTTATTTTATATTGCTTTTGAATGAGTCCATGAATCCAGAACCTTCTACCCTTATTTCTTTCTGCAGCATCAGCATTTTAATATATTGCACTGGCAATAATATGTTGGCTTTCATTCCAGGAGCCTGGTTGTGAAAACCCCAGCTGTACGGATGAGGGCAGTCACCTTGAGAAGTTCCCCTGTAGTCTGGCAAGGAGAGGCTGCACAATCTGTGCTGTACCACAGTGGCTGAAGATTTTGGCTGCCATCCTCTGTGGGGAAACAGAGGCATAGAAATGCTAAATGGCACACCTTGATTTTATTATTTGCTGCATGCTGAAAGTAGGACAGGTAAGGACTCTTTTTAAAATGGGTTCAATTTTAGCACTGATCTGTTTGAATCCTCAATAGTTTTAATCCTCAGCATCTCATAAATCCTTTGTGTAGGATTCCACCTTAGGAGACAAAGATGTTTTATTTGATGGCAAATTAATCCAGGCTGGTGCCTAGCACCTCTTTAGAAGCAGTAATAGCTTTCAGTTCTGCATCGCCTAGAAATTGCTTGCAAACTTTTAACAGCAAGGTAACCAAGATATTCAATACTCATATGTCAAATAGGATGGATTCGTTCTACAATGGGAGCTGCAGACTTTGAGCCTCCTGTTCCTTAGGAAATGTCCTAGCCGTGGCCTACACTCCAAAAGACAGCCATCACTATGCCCCAGGAAACTGTTTTAAAAAGATCTGTTCTGCCAAGTTTGTTGTCTGGCCTCAGAAGACAAACAAAACGTCTGTGTCCCAACTGGATGGAAGTGATTTAACTTTGAAAGGGAGGCAGGAGTTTCAGATGTACCCCTATGTCTGCTGTTGTCTGTTCATCGGTGGCAGGTGTCTGTCTGGTAAAATGGGGGTGGGGACTATGGATGAAGGTGAAGGTGCAGCTGACTGTGCCAAGGCAGCCCACAGGGAGACCATCTCCCAAGTTTTGTCTTTTTGTGATACCTCGTTAGGGCCAGGGGGTTATTCTTTTAGTGCTTCAAGTGGAAGGCATCTAAGTAATCTCTCTGGGCTTTCCTAAATTGTATTAAACATAGAAAAGCACACAGATGCACTTATAAACAAAGTAGCCAGCCAGACTTATTGCATGTTTTAAAAACAAACATACAACTGTAGCCTGATGCTGCTATGGAAATGGGAAGGACTTATCTTTTTTCTGTGTTTTCACTTATCCTTATGCTCCATTGATTTCAATAGTACAGTGGAAAGAAAACATGGCTTTATATTTGTCTGATACATACTGTTGGCTGTCCGTGACTTATGCATATACAGGCAGCATTAAAACTGATCATGAGCAGGGCAAAATTCAGTGTTGCCCTGAGCTTTGTTGTGATGCAGGCTTTACAACTGTTTGATTCTCTTAGACAATTACCAAATATTTTGGTAAACTGCATACCGTGTTTGTACACTAGGCATGACCAGGCATAAAAGAAAGGGGGGGAATGAATTACATATAAAATAGATTGTGAGATGCTGTTGTGGAATTTTCCAATGCAGCATGAAAATCCTATTTGGATATTTATAGGAGCTGAAATAACAGAACATGGAGAGTTTTCCACTGGGCAAAATAATCATTAGCCTTGTTTCCTCTTTTTCATGTACTTAACCTTCAGCAATCCCATTTCTGCTCTTCAAAGGAGGTGTTTAACTAGGAATGTGCGAGCAGGAAGACCTGCATAACAAGTATGTAGTTTTTTAGGTTTTAGGGTCGGGTTTTTGTTTGTTTTTTTTTAAAATGTTCTTATTGCTTTGCTGTCTTAGAAACTAATTCAAGGGACTAACAAAACTGAATATCCTTTCGCAATGAACCAAACTTGCATAAATTCATTTCACACAAGAAAGAGTTAAAGATTGTACAGTACAATGTGTTGATACCCTAGATCTTTGTTTAAATATACTCTATGTAAACCACAGACTTTGACTTCCTAGATTTGAACTCATGCTAGGTGACTGGACATAGCAAATTGCTTTGTTTTGTGTTAGTCCAAAGACAATTTTCAAAGCTGTCAGAGGTTAATGACAAACAATTTTTACTCAGGCAAGGGGTTCTGAAAGGTAAAAAACAACCAGGGGAAAAAAAAAAGGTGATTAGCAATTGAGCTTGTAATGTTTCATGTCATGTTGGTATTGTAACAAATTACAACAAAGTAAACAGCTGCTTTTTTTTTTTTTATTTCTAGAGAAAATTATATGCAATAAAGGGTGGCAAAAACAGATTTTAGGAGAAAGAAATATTTGACCATAAGTTTTAGGCTATTCTTGACTAACTTTTTCTACCTGGTGGTTTTTTTACTTACTTATATGTGAATTCTGCTGATATTACATTTTCATTTCATGCTTTTGTGAAGCAGTTATACAAACTAATAGCAATTCAAGACAATTCTTCTTATTTTCCTCCCGTACAGCTAAATGTTCTCAGATATAGGCCAGAACTGCAGTATTCCCAGGCATCAGAGGTCAGACTATACCTCAATAATGCAAGCCACAAAGCATAGTGAAAGAGGGGTTTTTACAAGGCTTTCATTTTTTTCAAAAGCATGAATGCTGTGAAATGCTCAGCATCACTTTTTCTTGGAAACAAAACTGAAATTCAGGAAGGTGGATCAGGAGAACAGTGCTCTCCTGCCTTGGGTCTGTGCCTCCTGACATTTATGTAGCTGGGGATGAATGTGATATCTGCATTATAACAGTGATAGCAACAGTGTAAAAGCCAAAATTCTTCTGCAGTGCCTTGTCATGTGATTTTAATGGACACTGGATCTGGCCTCTACATTCAAGTCCAATCTGATGTGGACTCCTCTGAGTGAAGCACTGTTTAATTAGCCAGATGATATGTTGGGATAGATGTTTTCAATCTGCCCCTGTACAGAGGGACAGGAGCACACATCCCCTCATCAGTCTCACTGCACGTTAGTGGACCATATGCCTATCCATCCTTGCTGCTCCCACCCATGCCTTTGAACTTCCACTATCAATACTTGTCCTCAGTTCCAGCTGAGCTTCCTTGAAACCTATTGCTTAGAGAAAATGTTGCGCCTTGAGATACAAATCCAAAATCAGGCTCAGCTCTTTGCTCTCTCAAATCATCTACTCATTCGTGTATTTCTAAAACCAGACTCATGAGAGTGAATTCTACAAATTACACTGTGATATTTTTGAAGGCTGTTAAAGGATTTTACAAAAATATTTGGGGATTTATGCCTCATGAACTACGTAATCTCAAATTAAATAGATACTGTATTAAGGCATCAAAGCAACAGCTTTAATCTGTTTTCCCTGTTTCAATAGTTTAAGAGCTGAGCCTTATCAGAAACAGCTGCTGCTAATGACAGCCTAACATTCACTATATACTTTCCATTATTTTTTCCCCCTGTATTTATCTCCCATAACCTATTTAACCTATTTGTAAAGAGTGACAGTTTGGCTGGTGCCTGATGGGGGAGGGAGTGCAAATTCACTTGTTTTGTATAGCCATCTTTCTTACATATTTAAAAATCTGTATTGTGGAACTGGTACCTGGTGATACTGCAGAAAAAACCTAACTGATGTTTACCTGCAGTATGAATCAGATGGAACTTTAAAAACGCTACTGTAAGTGCATTCCAGTGACTAAATATGTACATGGCTATGTATTAATTTGTAGGTCTTTTTAACCAGGTTTGGGACAGGTGGTATTGAAATTCATATGGTTGCAGCTATCTGTAAAAGCGATCTTTATACCAATATGATTTTCCCCTGCCCAAAGAGCTGGCAAATAGGGAACTTTGCTGCACAGCCCTCATTTGCAAAAGGTTAGGGAAGGCCCAATTCCTTGCTTTATAACTTCCCCCAGTACATAGTGAGTCACAGTTGAAACATTTACTGCACAGCTCCTGGAACATCTGGTTTTCTGCCTATGTATTTGGGGAAGGCTGTATGGGGCACCACGCAGAGCCTCGGCACTGCAGAATACCTTACAGGTTTGGTGGTTTGTGCTTAACATTTGAAACAGGTGAGCTAGGAAAACATATAAGGATATGTGAAATGAAAATAAGTTTATGGAAGAAAAAAAGGACTTCTCCCTTATTTGTACATGATTTAAAGCTTATGCTGATGTATTTCAAACCCCAGCATCATTTAAAAAATATAAATGTCGAGACTGCATGATTAGAGAAGCAGATCCTGTTATCTTGTCTGCAATTTTTCTTGTGTTTGGCTCGACTCTAATGAGGGTGAACTTTTGTTCATTTTGTTTTGATTCTGTTTTGATGATGTTCTATAGTACCCTAAGCACCTCAGTCATGCCAATGGGGCTTTATAAATAAGTTATAAATTATTATTTACATATATGAAAAAGGGGAACAACTTCAGAAGCAAAAATAATCTTCCCTCTTAGAATTGCTTTCCTAGAAGAAGTCCGATTAGTAAAATATTTCATGAATTTTTAACTGCTTTTAAGATGATTTAACAGCAGGAATCAAGCAAAGAAGCCATCATCATGGGATGTCTCCTCTCTAAAGACTCTAGTAGCAAGCCCTCTGCAGGACACAGATGGTCTGTGGGCCAAAGTTTCAGAACCAAAGCACTAATCAATCAAGAGAAATAAGGCAGCACCATCAATCATTTTGGAGAACTCATTCTTTCATTCACAGAACGCTGACATTTGTTTCTCTTTAAAAAGAATAGCCCCTTTAAGAAATACTTTCAAAAGCAATTGTCAGTTCTCAGTGGAACAAACTTTTATATATCTTAAAGTTTCCTTGTAGAAAAAATTACTTTTTTTGTCAAACCCAGACCAGATATGAATAAGTGGAAATTCTGCTTTGTAACATGCATCCTCATCACTGTATGACAGCAGAATAAGGTGCTAATCAGCTCAAGGCACTTATTTCGGAAAGCTCCTGTGCAAGTCACTGTTTGGCTCACTAATAAATGAAAGGAAAACTTTAAGAAAAATATTGGCTTATCCATTTTGAACTATCCCACCACAAACTGGCCTATCACAATTATAAACCATGTGAAAAATAAAAGATTAGAAAAGGAAGGAATAAGTGACATAAAAAAAGGATAAAGAAATAACAAAGAATTCTTAAAAAAATACAAAGCATTAGAAGTATTCATATAAGAATAAACACAAGTAATTTTTTTGACAGACTAACCAAAGTGTTTTTAAGACTTTGTCTTCAATGGCTTCTTTCTGTCTGGCCTTCAGTTTGGTCCTGTATACGTTCCAAGATAACCAGAAAGCATTTATTCCTCCATCAGCAAAGGAAGAGGAATAAACTGATTTGACCTGATAACAAGGTGAGTATGGCCCAGCATCCTGTGGGATCAAGGAGTCATAGGTTAACACCCACACTGCTGTTTCTTCTACTTCTTGTGTGTGTACCTGGCTTCCTGCTGACAGTGCTTTTACCCAAATTAGAGTGGAATGGAATCCAACAGAATATTTTGAAGGTTGGGACACTTGCCATATTATTTCATTTTAATTTTAAATGGCTCTTGCCATCAGAGTATATAATGGGCACGGACGATTTGACACCACATTTTGTCACACAGGAGCCTAACCTGAGCGTCTGGCTTGAAAGCAGAATGTTTGTTTCCAAGGCTGCCTTAAAACAAGAGTGCCTGCCCCAGACTGGGCATGGAAATCTCTGAGGCAGGAGGATGGCTGCCTGCGGCTGCTTGTTGCACATAGACCCATGTGCTATCTGAGAGGGTAACTTCACAGTTTCTCCTGCCAGGGTCTCCTTTCTGCATTGTACTGTGAACTCTGACAATCAACAGAAATAGGGAATAGGCAGGCTGTGAGCAGACTTACACAGGAAAGATAGAATTTCCCAACCAACTGTCTTTTTTCCTTTCCTTCCCTTGGGGGAGCATCAGTCATCTTTCTTCAACCTAATAGGAGAAAGCAGTTGAATCTGTCTATACTAGGATGTAGTATTCAGGCTCTCTGACCAGGTGATCTGAGAAAACTAACTCAAAAATTAACTAAATGTTCCCCAAAAAGCAGTACCACCTGCTTTCCCTCTCCCTCTCTCCCCTTCTCTCTCTCACACTCTATAGTGGTCTTGTTTTAGATAGTCTAACAACCCAGATGCATTTCTAAAATGCATATTTATGCTGCTTTAAAAAAAAACCCTACACCATTAGTGTGCACCTCTGTTTTCACAACTGATAATGCTTTACAGTTTGCTTCTGTCATGAACTGTTTTTTCTTTGGATGCTGAAGACATTCCCCTATTTTAGTTTTTGATTTACCTCAATCATTTTGACTGGCAAGATCCCAGGGACTAGGATGACCCCTCTAGAAGAAATGGTGGTGACTGCCTCTGCAGTTTCATTGGGAGTATGGTCCCAATCCCACACTGGCTTTGAATCAGCCACTGAAGGACAGGAACAGGGAACACACAAGAAAATGATGGATATCAATCATTTTCATTGGCTTTGGTTGCAGAAAGATTTTGCTTTCTGAAAACTAAATGTTGAGTCACTTTGACCTGTCAGGGTTCTGCTATGCCAAGAAAATTTTCCCTGTATTTGTTGTCCTGAAAGCTTTTTTCCAGGAGGAATTAGTAATCTGAATGTTTTACTTTTAGTTCACCTGCCTAACCTTAATTACCCATAGCAGAGATCCAGACCATAGAAGGAAGCCTTTGGTAGCTTTCCTAGGAGAGCCTCGAGAAGACAGAGCTCAGCTTTGCCCTGCAGCCATTGCCTACTTCTGTATGTTCCCAGATCAATAACTAAAAGGGTGCAAAGCCTGTTGGCCACCAGGGCAGCAGCATATCTCCCCACTAATGAGAGTGACCTTTCCACCCACTGCTTCACATGACTGAAATCAGGGGAAATTAGTTTACTCAACTCAGAACTTATATAACTGGTGATGCTAGGGCTGAAATTCTTGCTCATGGTGTGATGAATACATTGTGGATCTATTTGAAAAAACTGTAGAAATCAGACTGAAGATAAAAGGATGGCAACTGAACCAGCTAGATCCTCTGTAGTTTCTGACAGATAGGTGAAGAATAATGATGTCTCCAAGGTGTCTGTCCTTCCGTTTGGTGAATTACACATTTAACTGGAAAAATCACTGCTGCTGAACCAAAGGTCCTGCTGCTTACACCGTTTACAAAGGCTCTTAAAATTATGGACAAGAACATAGTTTTGTGAAGAAAGGGAAACCGCTGTGTGGGTTGAAGGGTAACATTTAAAAGCTTTGCTCATCCGAAAGCAGACGAGTCTCTTCTCATTGGCTCTTATACTCAAGCTTAAAAAGGGACCTTGAAATCTTAATTATGTATCTAGCTAGCTAGTTAATCAATCCATTCAATACTAAACACTTATAAAGTAGCTGACATATTTATGGAGTATTGTAAATATTTTAAATATAAACCAAGGGGCAATTTATGATGCTTGTATATTATCTTATGCAATAAAAATATATTTCCAAAGAAAAAAAAAATCATCCAAAAGTGCTAAAATTAAATTCCAAATTGAAATGTACTTTTTCCTTACGTAGGGCTAACACTGCTTTCACTTGAAATATAAATGAGCAGATTACTTATTATAAAGGTAAAATGCAACAAATGGAATTCAAGAAAAAATCTTCCTTTTTCATGTATGATCCATGCAATCATCATTGTTTATGGGTAAGTTTTAATAGGAATTTTTCCACAACTTGCCTTTCAGAAGTTGTCTTTTTAAATTTGCCAGAGGTAGTAAATAGTCTTAGTGTGCATCAATGATAAAATGCATCTTGATGGGTTTTGTCGGGCATTTTTTCCTTCAAATACACTGAAAAAAACCTGCATGAGTATACAATGTAAAGTATCGAAATTTTTTTAACCCAAGGCCTTTAGCTATTTCTGGGGCTATACAAGCAATAAATGGCTTGTTGGTAACAGCAAGGAAAGTCCACTTTTCTTGTCCTACAGTGTTAAATTCTCCAAAATGATAATTTAGAACAATATAAGAAATTTAAAGAAGTGCTATACTTGTTTAACAGCTGTGCCCTTTATTTGATACCCTTGGGATCTATTGAATCCCAACGGCCTTATATACTTGAGGATTTCTAAACTCTACATATGGTAAAGCTGTTTGACCTTATTGGTTCATGAATAATCAGGATACATAGCATTTTTCCCTTTAAAATTCAAATCTTCTCTGTGTTCAACTTAACAATGTGTTCAGGGCACTAGAATACATTAAGGGTTATCTTTAGGTGAAGGTGTAAAAATATATCCTTATTTTAGTTAAGTACAAAATCTATTGTTTGATGAAAGTACCTCCCAAAGCTCACTGTTAAAAAACAGCCCTAAATGAACAATTCAAAACAGAAAATTTTCTTGGGTTAAAAAGGAATAGAAATAGGATTTTGAATTCAGTGTTGACATTTGATGTATGTTTCTCAGAGTGACATTCTGGAGGAGCCACAGGCCAGCTCCACTTATACCTACTATTGCACAGCCAGAAGCTCCCTTTGAGTCATCATGCTGAGAAACAAACTTCCACTCTCTACATCTGATTTAGAGTCTTGCTTCCTCTTAGGGAGCTTTCTGGACTCTGCTGCTTTCTCTGACCAGGATCTCCTGAGATGGTTATAAACTCAGAAACTCTTAAAACATAAGCTGACAGACTGTAACTATGATTTTTCTTATAATATTTGACTATTCTTGGTAAGTGGATGGTGTCTTCCTGTAATTCTAAGATCTCTCTACTGGGAGCTATGTCTTTTTTCAGACTTTCAGTCAACTTTCTTCACATTCAATCAGTCTTACATTTTACATGAAGACATTCTGTCGGCTCTTCTCTCCCCAGATGTCTCATACTTTGTGACTTTTAAAGGACTGTAGCACCCATCAGTCTCTTTCTTAATCTTCTTCCCTTACCAAAGCTCTACTGCCTGCATTGTACCGGTTCCCCATCTTTCATTGATTATGTTGCCCTCAGACTCTCCCGTCTGGGTAAGAACCATGAAAATTACTCTCTACTGCCCCTGAACCGGACAAAGTCTAGCTCAGGTCCTGAAAGCAACTAGTTCATACACTGAAATATTCAGTGATACAGGAATTTCAGATTAACACCTAGAATCCATAGCTTCTCTGTGTGCATTGCCTTAACCATTATCCTACATTTATACTTAGTTTCTCAGTCTGCATTCTAGTGATTTATAAATTACAGGAAAATTTGGAGCCACTAAAGAGCTGACATGTTACAATGATATTTCTTGGAAGTTATCACCCAGCTCTGGGCCACAGAGGCCCAACTACAGAAATATTTCACAATGAATTTGACTGGCTGGACTCAGGACTGCTGCATAGGTCTCATGAAAACTTATTAATTAGGTATAGCCAAAATCTCTGGAGACCTCAGATGGAAAGCACTGGTAAGTATGTTAATGTTCAAATGGAAACAAATGTAGAAGTACACAGCTTCCATAAAAGATAATCCTTTAAATAGTTGTGAAGTATTTGCTGCCCAAAGAAATCCAGCAAAGAACCCCAGAAATCTCACTGCAAATCCATGTTACAGCATGCCATATGATGGAGGAAAGAGTAGCAATAGTGTGTGGAGATGCAGCCAAGAAGAGGTTACAAATGCATTTCTCCCATTGAGGAGGCTGCAGATAATGAGTCTGGTGCAAACTGCTGCTTCTCTCTTGAGTTTGGAGGACATTGCATTGTCACCCTGTGGTCAAGATTATCACCTCTCAGCCTGGAAGGTTTTGTGTGGACCACAGAAAATTGTCCAGTTGTACCTGTTAGCTCGATCAACACACATTTAGCATGCAGCTTACTTGGTAAGTACATGCAGAAGGGAAAGGCCAAGTCAGCATGCTGCAACCATGGACCACATCCAGCACTGAGTGCAGGCATCAATGGGGTGTCACCTCTCTCTGACAGCAGCACTAGGCACAGTTGCATTGACACTTTGTCATTCTGCATGGCTGGCAATCCTGGCAGGCAGGCTGCGTATCATCAGGCTGCTGGGCTCCAGTGTGCAATGTCACTGGACAAGGGAGGCTGCAGGCACCCAGCCACAGACACCGCACTCTGGCTGTATGGAGCAGTGGGATGGAGAAGCCAGCAGTGCCAGGCTTATGACCAACCAAAAGCTTTGACAGCTTTGCCAAAGAGTTTCTGGTCCCTCAAAGGAAAATATGGAGTCATATCACATACCACACTGCCTTCACGGGCCAAACACTTACCACCTTGGGCATTGCTCTGAGCTTCGGCCAGTGGTAAGGTGATACAGTTTGGTCCTATAGCTTGAGCCCTAGTATAGTCTACATCAGCCACTGAATATGTCAACTCTTCCTTATTTGTAAAAGCAAACCAAATCAAAGGCAGCTGACATCCTTAATTAAAATAATCTTTTAAAATTATATATGTTCTTTCACCTCAAAATTAAAATGATGAGGATTCATTAGTATTATTTTTAGAAATTAAAGTAACAATTATACATGGTTTGGGGGTCTCAAAAGTTTTTGCCATATTTTTTCCCCAATTTCTTCTATTTTTTTTTCTGCAGGATGAAATAAAAATGCTAATAAAATGGAGGGAACATAAAATAAGGAAAAGTCTCTGTAGTTTTAATCTGTTTTTAATATATAATAAAAAACTTCTGAAATCTGAAACAAATAACTGAATAGATAAATAGTATTTTCTGCATTTACTATCCAAAAATTTCTAGGTTTATAATTACTGTTAGATTTGAGGATATTTTCTCTAAAAATTAACTTCCTTTCTGAATTTGTTTATTCAACCCCCATTATGTCTTTTTCACCAGATTTTGGTAGGAAAAGGAAAAGGAAAAGGAAAAGGAAAAGGAAAAGGAAAAGGAAAAGGAAAAGGAAAAGGAAAAGGAAAAGGAAAAGGAAAAGGAAAAGGAAAAGGAAAAGGAAAAGTAACATCATAGTTGCTCTCACAGAAGCAGACACTTATGAAAAACACCGTGTCTCCATTCTAATTGCTCTAATGTGGTACAGCACTTTGCCTCTCTACATACATTTAAAAGGGAAATTATAATTATTTCAGGGATTTTTTTTTTCCCCTTGGTGTGGAAAAGTGAGAGTCTTCATAGAACTTTACTACATGGTTGACTGAGGGTCAGTTTCATGCACGTCTTCTTCAAAAACATGTTGTCTGAGCCTTTTTATAAAGAAGTCAGCATTTCCAGCTGCTTCCATCTCCTTGCTCTGCTGTATTGACACCTTTTCCAAAAACATCCTAAAATATTACAAAGGAACTTCTAATTACATTCATATGAACACTGTCAAGTACAAGAAAAATAATAAAGTAAGTATGAAAGAAAGTGGAAAGATTTATTTACCTACTTAAGAACATTAAGATATGGTATTAGGTCAGGTCTATACAGCTCTGTAGCAGATGTTTAGAGAAGAGTATAAGGAAAGACAAACATTTAGCATTATCCTCTGAGGAACAGTCATTTCTGCAGAAGGCTTTGAATATGAGAAAGGTATGGTTGCTGTTTCATGTTTTTGTCAAGGCCAAAGAAGGGAATGTTTTTGTAACCAAGACAGAAGACAACCTGGTGAGAATTATAGCTGTGCAGATGGACAGGAAAGACTATATTTCAAAGGGATGGTGTAGAAAGTCAGAAAGCTGTACAGTTACCTAGTTGGCTTAGAGACAGGAGCATAGCATAAACTCAGAAATATAAGGAATGTCCAAAGTGTAAGCCTTTTTAATGGTATCCATAATACAGTACTTTTTACTATATATTTTGATGCAAAAAAATTATTAGGATAAAAAAAATGCTGTTGAGATTGAAGTAATTCTGTGATACCTTTTAGACTTCTCTTAAAAGAGCCACTTCATCCCAACTGGAATAATTCACTTAAGTGGCAAGTATCACAGATGGAGCTGACAGCAATGTTGATTTACATAATATAATATAAAAAACCTGTATATGAGAGTCCAAACTGGGGATACACTGATAAGAG
Organism: Nipponia nippon; assembly: GCF_047370975.1. Taxonomy (NCBI): domain Eukaryota; kingdom Metazoa; phylum Chordata; class Aves; order Pelecaniformes; family Threskiornithidae; genus Nipponia; species Nipponia nippon. The sequence goes on along the minus strand of NW_028262290.1, from coordinate 39,290,776 downwards.
GAATTGATTTTGTGTTAGTTTTGTAAACAACTTTGAGGGGACACACTTTGCAGAAGTGGGCTGTAAATCACTAGAACAGGGAGCAAAGTTAGCAAGCAGTCTTCCTTGGTTTCGTACTTATTTGTTATTTGTCCAATAATTTGGGGAATTCTGCAAACCAATGGACTGATGTGCATGCAACAGTTCTTCAATGATCTTAATATTTACTATTTGAGGTGGGTAAACAGTTGTCTGGTCATATCTCCTGAGATCTTTTTCTGTTCCTCCTTGTAAGAAGTATAGGTACACCAAGACCAGAATTTCAAAGCAATTTGAGAACCCAATGGAACTTAGACATCTATCTTTAGTCATATTGAACTTACATTAGGTGGCCTGCCTGCATCTTTAAGTGTCAAAGTACTTCTTAAAACGTGAAAATACTATCATGAAGGTTTTTGAGATGCAGTTTAGGGAAGTTCAGTGAAGACACCAACTGATTTTGAAGCTCATATCCGTTTGTGCTGACCAAATTCATTCCATTAATGTTTGTGGAAAACAGACAAAAAAGGATACTTTTCATGTAACTTTGAAAAAAGCAAAAATGGGACCGCCTATTTATGGAGTGTTACTTTTTTTTATTAATCTCCTGTCCATGTAACGAAACATCATTCACATATTCAGAACTAGATGTTAAAAATTATTACATGTACACACATGCCTACATTTATGGGCACTAGACTGCCACATGCAAGTCTATCTCATGTCCCCTATGATCTTTTGCTAGGGCAGGATAAATTTGTATTGGTGCCTAATCTCTGAATGAGTGTCTGATCTGTGTATATGCAGAAAATATTTGGCCTTTGGTGCTTCAACATGAATCACTTTTCTCATTGACTTGGTCAGCAATTTATCTGTCCTTCACTGTGAAAGAATGAGCATATTTTCAGCTAGAATTAAATGAGCACAGGTACTATGAACCAAGAGAAAGATGTCTTAAAGTGTGTTACTAATTATTTATACACTTCATCAAAGGCTCAGTGCTCTTGCTGTGCAACTCATAATCCTTGTCTACCCATGGCCCTATCCATTTTTAACTTCTCCTTTTTTTCCATAATAGTCTTTTAGATAAAAATAATTGGGTACTTAAATATTTCTAAAGCTAGCAATTAAAAAATACTTTATTGCATAACCAATATATCTTGCGATGAATACATTATGGGAAAAGAAGACTGTCAAGCAGCCCACAAATTAGAATCCAAATACAAGTGCCATGTCTTCTGCACACTCCTTATAAACAGCACAAAGCAATGTTATTGAAGCCACTGTTGAGACAGTAGAAACGTGGTCATTTACTATGAATTCCATGTTCTGTAAATCCTGAACAGAGGCAAAAATGGGTTTAGATTGGATCAGTCTCTGTCACCAAAATCTAAAATTAAGTGCATATCAGGGGCACAAATTTTGTGTCCACAACTCAGAAGGAAAGTAAGGAACTGTTGTACTCTATATGAAGTACATTTATTTGTTGGTTTTGAGTCCCCCAGGAGTATCATTAAATATGCATAGTTATATTCAGCATAAGCTCCTGACCTGTAATGACTGGGTTATTTCAAACTGTTAAGGAAGAAAACTTATCCATCAATGGTCTAAATTGCTATTAGAATGAAAGAGTAATTTGTGATGGGAAAGGATTTTGAAATAAGGTGAACTCACTCTATCACCTTCTGTAAATTGCTGTGGAGCAATTACAACAGACCTAACTATCTGAGGACACGGTACGGATTTGTGCGAGATAATTAGTAATATGAAATATTCAGACTACATAATTCCCACTTAAAATACCTCAGGTGGTCTGCAAAACTTTTTGGAAAGGCTAACAGCTGAGGGCAGTTTTAATTTAACTAAGACTGCACTACCCAGAACTCTGTAAAGGGGCCTTGATATGTAAAAGAATAGCCATATTTAGTCTTATGATAAGAATATTCAAATGCACTGCAAAGATGGGGCATGACTCTGTATCATAGTTACAAGAGCACCCAGCAGGTCAAACTGTGAGTCTGACAACTCCTTTCAGGATTACCAATGCATTTTACCATCTGTTGCACACAGTATATAGGAACTGTCTTTGAAGCGTGGGCTAAACTCATGTTTCCAGGCCCTGTGCTTTCTGATGCTATAACTCTTATTTTCTGTGGAGTAGATTAGGTTGAACAGAAAGGAAGACTGTGTTCCCCTCCAGTATCTCTCCTCTCTTCACCATTACCCCAGCAGTAGCTCTATTTAGCCTGATAACACAGGAACACTGTTGGCCGACTCTTCTTCAGGCGAAGAAGGGGATCAAGCCTGGCTGCCTTCCATTCACTTGGGCATGAACCACAAGGTTGGACTGTGAAAGAAGAGTTAAATCAGCCCTGCCTCCTCCTGATACTGCATCACAATTGCAAAAGTCAGTTTTTGAATGAAAACAGGTATCTCCCTACCTTCAGGAGAGTGGATGGAGGTACCTCTCCACAGCCCTGAAGAAGTGGAAAATTTGAAGACATATCCTTTTGCTTAGAATTTTGAACTGTCAGACTTCAAGCATCACACATTACACAGTCTGCACATGTATCTGATATCGTATCTTCTCTGTTTAGCTTCCTGTGGTGGTTTGGGTTCTGTCTTAATACTCTGTGTCCTCCCACGCATTGTCTAGAGACCTTAAATGCCTAACTGTTGGGTTCTGTCCACCTCATAAGAAGCCAGATGCTGGAAAGATAGATACATCATCCAAGTTAGTAGGCAGAGCCATTTTTGTGCCATGTCCCCAAAACACAGCATAATCCCAGCCCCCATGAATTCACTAGGACTGACTTCATGAGATTACTTCAAGCATCAGAGATGGTGATGTCCTGCACACCCAAACTGTCTGGCTAAGCTGACCCAGTGGGTACTTTAAGAAAAATTGAGAAGTTGGGGATAATACTTAGGTTTTACTTGAAATTTAAAGAACTATGAAAAATATCTACCTACCATCTAAAAAGGCTAACTTCTGGAAAATTTGCGTTTTTTCCTGTGTAAACTATTGGAAGGCTGTTAGATTTTCCTTTTTCTTTCCTGATCTCCACATAAAAGAAGAGGATTGCTTAGCTAGCCACACAGCCTGGCAGGGCTAGAGTTGGCCTGTGGAGGTGGCTGCTAATTTTCAGAGCTAGACTTCCGAGGGCAAAGATTTATGCAAAAAGAGAGAACACAATACAAACATATCAGGACTTAACTATTTCACCAGAGAAAATTTTTCTGGGTTCATTAGAGGTTTTCATAATAGCTTCAGCTTATCTCCCCAAGGCTAAGCACAGCTTCAGGTGCTGTTTTGGAGGAAAGGCAGTGCAATGCTATCAAAAGGACTTTCAGTATGATGAACAAGATTTTGGCAGTGGGTGCAATGACTCCAAGGACAGCCTCACCAAACATCCTGATACAAACCCAGTATTTTTTGCATTTAAATGGTTTGGTTTCCTCAGGTATTACTCATCACTACTTCATGCATGTAGTGATCTTATTTGAAATTATAACATTTACTATAATACACTATTTCATCTCACTAGAAGATATGTAGATAAACTCTTCATACTCAACCATGTGAAGGATTATGATTATAAATTCAAACACATCTTTTCACAATTAGAAGCTACTTATCTCTTGAGTGCCTCACCAACTATGTGACATTTTTTATAAGACTGGGGAAAAGAGCTTGCCACTGGAAAACAGAAAAGTGCTCTAAGGAATCTTCTGGATGTCATTTTCTTTCACAGTTTTATAGTCAAGATATTTAGTGTCTTTGATACAGTTAATTAAGCTAATACTCCTGGTTGTTCGCTTACATTTTTCTAGACTAAAAGACCTGGTAGAAGTTCATATAAGTAGAAGACATGGCATGAACTATTTTGGCTTGAGTCAGTCATTGGTATGAATTCATGGATTGAATGTGGTATGATGGTCTCCACACATCATACCCCTCTGGACCTGCTCGGCATGTTCCAATTTCATTTCCTGACATGAGACAGAAAATAAGAACTATTACTACAGTTAGCAGTACACTCAAGTTTAGGAAAAAAATATAGTGCAAATTGTGCACTTCACTGACTTGTTTATCCAAAATCCTCTAAGAGAAACCCAAAGAATTTCCACCACAATAAAAATCTGATGATGTGAATGAAATCATACAGATTTAAAAATATGGAGACCTATCTGAACTACTATCAACAGAACACACTCTTGGAATAGGATGTGTAAATTCAGAGTTTGCACATGGATATGTGTCTTTTGTTTTGTTTTGTTTTATTTTGTTTTTTATATAACTGAACTAACTCCTTCATCACTGATGGTGGAAATCCCACCATCAGTGATGAAGGAGTTAGTATGTGAATTATTACAGGAGCTTGACCCCTACAAATCGATGGGCCCTGACACCATCCAGCCGAGGTTGTTGAGAGATCTTGCTGATGTCATTGCGGGGCCACTCTCTATAATCTTCGAGAAGTCGTGGAGATCGGGGGATGTCCCAGAGGACTGGAGGAAGGCAAATGTTACCCCTATCTACAAGAAGGGCTCAAGGGAGGATCCAGGTAATCATAGGCCCATCAGTCTTACTTCAGTTCCCGGGAAAGTAGTGGAACGGATCCTCCTGGGGGCCATCACGAGTCAAATGAAGCACGTGATTGGGAAAAGCCAACACGGCTTCACAAAAGGCATATCATGCCTGACAAATCTTGTGGCCTTCTATGATAAAGTGACCTGCTCGGTTAGACATGGGGCGAGCAGTCAATGTTGTCTACTTGGACTTCTCCAAGGCCTTCAATACAGTTCCCTACGGCCTCCTCCTGGAGAAACTGATGCGTTATGGCCTGGATAAGTGGTCTGTGCAGTGGGTGAGGAATTGGCTGGCGGGCCACATCCAAAGGATGGTGGTAAATAGCTCTTTTTCAAACTGGCAACCTGTCACAAGTGGGATCCCCCAGGGATCGATATTGGGCCCAACGCTATTCAATATCTTCATAAGTGATCTGGATAACGGGATCAAGTGTAGCCTGATGAAGTTTGCAGATGACACCAAATTGAGAGGGGAAGTAGACACTCTGGAAGGGAGAGCCATCCTGCAGGAAGATCTGGATAGGCTGCAAGAGTGGGCTAACAAGAACCTTAGGAAGTTTAACAAAGACAAGTGTAAGGTCTTGCACCTGGGAAAACATAATCCAGGAGTGCAGCTCAGACTGGGATCCACCTGGCTAGAGAGCAGCTCCGTGGAAAGGGACCTAGGGGTCCTGGTGCACAGGAAGCTCAACATGAGTGAACAGTGTGCTGCTGCGGCCAAGAAGGCCAATAGGATGCTGGGTTGCATCAACAAGGGCATCACCAGCAGAGATAAAGAAGTCATTATCCCACTCTACTCAGCGCTTGTCAGGCCACACCTGGAATACTGTGTACAGTTCTGGTGCCCGCTATACAAAAAAGATGTGGACAGGCTGGAGGGGGTCCAGAGAAGGGCCACCAAGATGATCAAGGGTCTGGGAAGGCTGCCATATAAGAATAGGCTGAGAGAGCTGGGTTTGTTCAGCCTTGAGAAAAGAAGGCTTAGAGGTGATCTCATCACCATGTACCAGTACTTAAAGGGGAGCCACAGAGAAGATGGAGACTCCCTTTTTACAAAAAGTCACATGGTGAGGACAAGGGGTAACAGGTACAAGTTACTCCCAGGGAGATTCTGATTGGACACGAGAGGAAACTTTTTCACAATGAGAACAGTCAATCATTAAATAATCTCCCCAGGGAAGTGGTTGACTCCGCTACGCTGAACATGTTTAAGACTCAGTTGGACATGGTGTTGGGCCATCTCGTCTAGATTGTGCTAGAAAGGTTGGACCAGATGATCCTTGAGGTCCCTTCCAACCTGGTATTCTATGATTCTATGAACTGTTCACATTTTATGAGTAAAGTTTCTTGAAATTCTTTGATCTTTAGCTTTGTGGTTTTGAGATTGGAAACAATTTCCAACTAACTGTAAAGCTGAGTTAAAAATTAGTAAAGATCCACTAATTTATTGGATTAAACACTCACATATAGGTAGGTCCAGTGGAAAAATCCAAGCTTGAAATGAAATATTTAACCATAAGCAATTCTTTATGCTTCTAATAGTTTGTACACGATAGCCTATTAAGCTTCTTGTCTGTATTCTAATGATGTAATCTTGAATGCCTGGCATATTACCTTGCTTCCAGATGACTGAAAGTGAATTTTCAAAGTGGTGCATGAGGCACAGGGGCACAAATCCTGTTAGTAGCTAATGGGATTTTTTTGCACCTCCTGTGCACCACACTGAGAAACCCAGCCTTGAAATTTTCATTATCTATATTTGTTCAAAGATGATGCCTTGTAAATACAGACCCTTCTGTATTGGCCAAATGACCTGTGTTTGACAGGTTAAAGCCATAATTTCTAAATTGATCTTACAGCTATTTAGTGCTGTTTCCTAATCCTTTTCCTGTTTCTACTCTTATTCCTCACCCATAAGAAGAAAACAAGATACTTCCATCCATCACCATCAACATCTTCAAGAGAGTGGAACACATGACATCATATTGACTACTTTCTCTAGGAAAAGAAACTCAGGCTTTTCATAGATGTGCTTACATACATGCTTCCCTCCAAGAATACAAATAGTCCTGTTCAATTAGGGGGGATAGGAGAACAAAAGTAAATGTGTAGAAAGGAATAGACAGCATTTCAAGGCCTTGAAATATTTACTGTCATGATAGACCTGACATGCTTTATTAATCTGATTGTTTACTATAGGTATTTTCATTCTGTATTAAATCTGTCAACTTGTGCGACTCCTGCAGATGCTACAGAAAATCATAGGTATCAGTCACATATTGGCTGAGGCAATTAAGTATTAGCATTTATGTCTTCATTGTCATTCTTAAAGCTTTTCTGTTTCTTGTTCTTCTAATTCTTGATATTCCCTTTGCCACATGAATGTCCAGTCTTTTTTATTTCTTGAAAAACTACCATGTCATAGTAATACCTTGATGGAATTGTTGCCGTGGGCTAATACATATATTGGAGAAAAAAAAATCCAGTCTATTCATTTTAAAATGTTGTATGACAAAGACATGTTGGGAACATACAATAACATAAATGACTCACAGTTATACCTTGGAAAATGCGTAGGCAGGCTTGCTTCATAACTCCAGATGAAGAACCTAAATTTTCAGGTGAGACCTAAAAACTTCCCTGTGACCAAGGTTCCTGCTCTTAAAGTTAAAATCAGTTTAGTTTATACATTCAGAAAATCCTTATTTTTCTACACAGCAGAATATCTTTCTTTTAAGTGTTTGCATAATTACACATATTTATAATTACTTCTTTTAAGGACAATGCAAATTGTTTTCATTTCATTTGTTTTTAATAGAATAGGGAAATTTTTTTTCAAATTAGCTATTTATAATTTCATGTGCACCACTGTACACACTTTAAAGCCAGCTTTTGTAAGAAGTGTTTTTCTTGTGCTTTAGAAAATACATTTATTAGTAACAGTGAAGCAAAACCTATTCCTTAACAGTAACAAAAAAGGATAATGATAATATCATGCATAAAACTTGTAACCATAGTACTTCAGGCAGTGAAGTACTTCTTATGGTTAAATCAGTGTGCAGTTGTCACAACCCCCCATTTTTCAAGTTGATAAATATTAGGTCTCCCTTTCCATCAGCAAAACAATTGTGCTGAGACAAAAAGAGTATTCCCGAATGATGTGGCAAATCAGTGGTAATACCACTTGAGATTTCCCGATCCTCAAACCATAGCTCATCCTGACTAGACCAAAATTCCTCAAGAAAAAAAAATTAAAGAAAAAAAAAAAGTTTATATTCTTGCTGAGTATCTTCTTAGGAAATTAATGAAATAAGATGACTGCTGTGAATATTGTTCTCCATATTTTCAGTCATTTCTTTATGGAAATATGATAGTTGCTGGTAGTTTAACCTCTGGTGACTTCTTTTTCCCCCAAGATTTGAGGTGGTGGTGAAGACATAAGAGAAGAAACAGGTGGCAAGCAGCTTAGAGCACTTTCTTGAACCTGTGCTTGCAATTACAGCAAGAAAAGGAAAGCTTCAATAGTTTTGACCTATTAGTCTGGTGACAAGATGCTTTGGAATTACACATGGCTGCAGATGTTGGTGCTGATTGCCTAAAAGGAAGCAAAAAGAAAACCAGGGATTTTTTGGAAATTAAAAAATTATTGGATATTTTCTTATGATTTTCAACTTAAGAATGAGTTCATTTAAACTCTTAAAAAGGCCGAGTAGAAGAAAAGAAAAATCATTGGGAAAAGTGGGTTCAAAATAGTATACAACATTTCTGATCTGTCCTGTTCTGTTCTGATGTCTCAACCAAATAACCGGAGACTGTTTCATGGTTAAAAAGATAGACAACCTACTACTATTGCATATCTTGTCAGAGTTCCCCTTGACATCAGTATTTCAAAGCTTCAGGCTGAACTTTGCCTCTTTGGGTACAAATTTATGGCAGTCACAAGTAACTCCTCTGAACAGCAGTTAAGGAGTTTATAATGGTTTAAAAATAGTGTTCTTCTGAAGAACCAAGGTCTTTGAATAATCATCTCAGTGCAAAGTAGAAACAAATCATTCACCCAAATTCCATAGCATACACCAGAGGAGATATAATGTGAGCCATTGTTTAAAGTGTGGATTATCTTTTATGTACCACCCAAAAGGCTTTGGAGGGGCCTAAAAATTACTTTTTTGTACTTTTTTGTGCTTAGATGATAGGATTCAGATGTTCAGTGAGAAATAAGAAATGAGTAAGAAAAATTTCTGTGGTATGAGAGGATAATTCTTGTTTCACTGGACACCTCGGTTGGTCTACGATAACCTGAGACACCTTTGATGATAAAGAACACGCAAAAATATTTTCCATTGCTGCAAAGTTTATAAAACCCAGTGTGTGAAATTCTGAACATTAATAAGATTAAGGAATTTAAATTTTAAACACATTTACTTTGGAAAAAAAGGGAATGGGGTGGTTATTCTGCAAAAGCCTCACTTTGCTGAAAAGGGAAAGTTTTTTACATAGTATGAGTGCTTTTTCTATAGAGATCAATGGCAGTAGCATGGAAATCTCATACTATGTCAATATGGTAATTACAATCTGCAAATGGTGAGAAATATTTCCGATTTAGCTCAAAATCATAGTGGTTACAATTTAAAGTCTTCAAGCAGTTTAAAGTTCTTGGATTTTTCTTGTTTATTTTGTAATTAATTGAATATTAAAGTGCATCTATGCATTCAATACAGTTAGACAATTTTACCTTCACAGTATGACTCTGCTCCTTGATACATGGAGTATCTCAGAGAGGAAAGTCTCAACTAGCATGTTTGTTTGCCTGAACCATATCTGATCTCCCAAGACAGACATACATATGCACTAATAGAAAATCAGTCACTATAAAAAAAGTGTTTAAAAATAAAAGAATAATTTTATGAGATGATGTCATACAGGACTGCCAAATAATGCAAAAAGAGCCTGAGAAAAAAAATGGGAAATAAAATACAAGTAAAAATATGGGGGAAAAAAATTGAAACTTATTCAAAAATGCTCTGTGTTGGCAAAACTCTTTTCTCATGGAAAATTGGAAAATAGGAAATTTGGCCACTGACTGAAAAGATTACAGAGTACACAGTAGAGATGAGTGGTTTTGAAATGTCCCTTTAATCAGCCTCCATCTACCCAAGTTCAGTTTTCATTTGGAGGAGTAAGGGAAGCCATGGTAAAGAGTGAGAAACAACCAGAACCACTTTTTGGTGGTGACCAAAAGAGTGATTGTACAGAAAACTGAAAGCAGCTAAACACTCCATGATTACAAATTCTTAACAGAATATTTGAAATTTTTGTAAATGATAATAAAGCCTGAGTATATCTTGAGAAAAACTTAACTTGAATGTAATTACAATTGGAGAAAAAACTTTTCCTTTTTTTTTTAAGGCTAAAAACTGATTTGGAGGTTATAGAACAACAGATATGCTTGTGTTCATGGGTTGTTTTGAAAGCCCACCTTTTTGGTGCTTCCTAAAGTACCTATGCTTTCAGCACGTGCTTCATTTCAAAGCCCAGGGCAAGCCCTCATTTATGGAGCTGCACTGTGCCTGGTGTGATTTGGGACACAGCGCAGCAGTGTGAGCTGGAAAGTTCGAAAGCGTTGCATGAAGTGCAGGCACCGCCGCAACCTGAATAAAAAGCAGACTCAGTTATCGTTGACAGATGATTTTATTATGCAGATAACAGATTCGTTTAATATAAGGAACAGTTATAACAGAAAGTGACTGCTACTTCATTAACCAGGACAAGTCCAAAACCAGCAGATATTCTGGCTGTAACTGCTTCTTGAATCTTCTTAAGTCTGAAAACTCTCTGTGCCTGTCCAAAGGGCTTAGCTTCTCCTAAACTGTGTTTTATCCAGAAGTTTCAGCTAGATTTTAAGGTCCCTCAGAGCATCCCTCCTATTATTATTCTATTTTCATCTCTTTCATCATATTCCAAATGCACTCAAGATGTTAACCTCCTATATTATTAGTTTAAGAAAGAGTTGAAATGAAAAGGTTTTACCATTTTAGTGATAATTAGAACAAACCAACGTCAATGTTTCTCTGTATATTTGTACCTGTTATGACACCAGACCTGTTATGTCATATTTATAGAAAGCAATTCTGCAAAGGGCTTGGACTCACAAGTTGTTGACTTCCACGTACACTCTGAAGGAAGGCCTTCTCTTTCTCAAGGGTATACAGATATTAGATACCAGCTATGTGGTGAACTCTTAGGAAAAGTGGAAGAGTGATCCCTGACTGCAAGACAAATTGTCATTAAACTGCTCTTAACATTAAAATAGAACGAAGGTTATAATGCATCTGTAATCAGATTTTCTGTGTTTTCTCATATCACCTGGTGACAATAACAAAATCAACATTTTAAGAAAGTGCATCTTAAACCTCCTCCAGAATGTCAAAATTAAAACAAAGGAGAGGATCCATAAACGAAATAAAAAGGCAAAGTGAAAGAAACATGTCAAAACAGTGCAGTTTTCCTAAATCCTCTGCTGAAGATGTAAATTGCCAGTCTGACACAACTGCCAGTCTGAGCTCCCCTAGTTAATAATCAGTTTAATCATACAAATAACTCTTTAAAGCAATAAGACAGATGGACTATCTATTCTGAAATTTCACTGCCCCAAAAGTAATCTGTCATCCTTAAGAATATTTTTTTTAAACCGTTATTAAGTGCCAACATGGTGGTAAAAGTGTACTTGCGAAATGCTGGAAGAATGTTTTCTGACTTATTTTATGGATTTTTTTTAAGCCTGACTTGAAAGGAAGATTTATTTTCAATTCTAGGGAAACATTTTAAGAGCAGGATTAGTTATAAACGGAACTGACTGCCCAAGGAGGCTACAGTTTTAGGAAGAGATCAGGCTTAGCAAAGTTAGTCTTCTCATATGTCAGAGTATTGAGTACAAAAATCCATTAGGTCTCATTTAGTCTTTTACTATGAGGCTATGAATTCTCTCTAACTATTGCTGTACTATTTAAACTATTGATAAATAATCGAGAAATTATTTGGTAATGGATTTTTTTTCCAAGCGTTATGAACAGTTGACTAGTAGGGCAGGTAAAACTGCTGTAGTGATACACTGGGTCTTTCAAGAACCCAGCCCCATCTAAGCTCCAGGGTCTTTTTAGCACTGTATGCCCAAACTTCTTCTTAACTTGCCTCAATACTTCTTGAGAAGATCAGCTGACCCAGACCTCTCATTTTATTCAATTTATTCCTCAGATCCTAAACAGGTTGTCTTGGAAAGCTTCTTTAGCCTTCAAAGTTGCAGAGGCCTTGATATCTGGTATTTTGCAGAAGAGTAGCTACACTCAATTCACCTACAACTGGTGATATGTGCAAACGTGAATCACCAAGTAATTTGTACAGATGTTCTGGGGTATTAAAGGCTACAAGCTTTGTGTCAGAAGTTAAAAGCAAACTGTTTATTGATGCCTTACAAACTGATGGGTAGGAAGCCACTGGCTAGTCACAGACAGTTAGTTCTCTCTCCATTTGCGGACTGTGGAAGTTACAGCAGGAGATGCCTGTGGACCATGACCAAAGGGCCAAAGAGAGGTCTAGAGCTCATGAGTCTCCAAAGAACAAATTCATTCAAGTAAATGTTGTACAGTTTAGACAGATGGAAGTCTTGCAATTTTTTTAGAGCTTCAAGATGTCCCTCAGAGAAACAGACATTTTCTCGTGTGCCCTAAAATGGTGCTCAGTTGAGATTCTCCAACCTGCATGGAAAGTACTCGTGTATGATGGTTATGATGATGACAGGCAACAACTTGTGCAAGCATGTTACACTTTGGAAATTAGAGTAGGTTGTTGGAGGCTGTGATGAAGGAAGTTTTTTATAAGCTTTATTTTAAAGCCCTTATGTGCTTGCTGTTTCTTAGCCCCTGCTCGTGAGGCCAGATAGAAAAAAAAAAAAAATTGGTGATATTTTTCTGCAGATCATATTTAAAGAAGAACAAAATTCCCAAACAAGTTCTTCTTTGCCTATTATCATTGTAGAAATATCCATCTTGTCCTCTGATATGGCTCATTTCAAATAATAAATAGATGCTTTTCTCTGGAGATCGAGTCAATACACACTTCCCTTTAGCTGTAAAATAAAAAAATGTCATGCTATAAGAGTTATAGTTTTCCTAATTTTCCACAGTCCTGGCAGATATTGATTGTGCACATATCGATATTTACATGAATGTAATCAAGCAAATGTAGTAGCTGACTAGTATTTCTTGCTGAATATGTCCCATGTATATGTTATTTGAAGTATATGTGACTTGTTTCTCGGATTAGTCTAACCATAACAATTTTTGTTGTGTAGTTCTGTGAAGGAGTAAAACATGGCTTGTGAGGTGAAAAAGAATAAATCCAGGATTAAAAATCCAGAATGGCTCTGTGAGAAACCCCCACTCACATCCATACAGCAGTAGGGCCCTCAGTCATCTCCTAGTAGGCCAAAGCATCTGTCCACAAGGTGTTTGTGGGGAAGGTGATACATGCTGCTGAGTAATGCTGCTGCAGACTGGGCATGCCTCTGTGGTAGAAGTACTCTGAGATGGTCCCTGGTCCTGTTCTCCCTCATTCTGCTGCCTGTGACAGGTTATCTACCAATGAAAGGAAAAAATATAATTTGGCTTCTTGAGTAACAGCCTCCTGTTTTGGGTCTCGGCTCAGTATTTTTGGTAGTCAGTGAGTCTTTTTCAAAAGTGCTGCTCCTGGATTCAAGTAGTTTCACGGGCACCTAAACTTTCACATTATAAGTTTCCAGCTTTTCTGGTTCTAAAAAGAAGAACAAATTGAATCTAGAAGTTCAAAAATACCACAAGGCAAGAAATCCTTCATTTACACCATTTTTACTGCTTCCAATGTTTTATGTTAGAAATCCTCTCTTATTCAGAAAATTCATATACAGTGTAGCTGTGTCTGTAGTTAAGATTATAAAAGCTCATAAATATCTTTGAACATCAGTCTAACTCTCTTTCATATGGGCCTGCCAATTAATGGACTGTAAAGATGCACAGTTGTTTCATGAAAAACATGTCCTATGCGACTTAAATCTTTTGCAGAAATGAGAACATCTCCAATTACTTTTCATGTAGCTTCTCTATCATGATCAGTAAACACCCCTCAAGAAACCTGCAAATAAAAATAAAGACTATTTTTCACCACAAACTGTAATTACTTTAATTATAGGATAATTATATAAATAATGCGTTTGAACACAGCTTTCGTTTTTTTCTTTGTTTTCTAAATATTATCATCTTTCTATATTTTCTGATGTGTAAACAGGAAACATTTAAGTTTAGACGAAGAGCAGGTGAACTGCCTGCAATACAAACTGAGACAATCAAATGATGATTAAGCTATTGAAAACTATCCAACTAACGGATAATTTTTAAGTGAGCAGGTGTACTTAGTCATTATAACTTTAAAAAGGAAAATATATTTGAATTAAGTTCTAAACCCCTTGTATATTAACAGGATTGGTCTATCACTGACAACATCACCAGAAAGTTCTGTACAGAGTTAAAAATTCAGATTTTACTCTCAAAGTGTCAATGGAAGACTAAGAAACTTCCAGAATTTTTTCTTAGAGCAATGATTTGGGATTATGTTATTATAAATACATATTTCTATAAATGAATTGTTTCAGTATCCAAAAGATGAGGAAAAAACAAATATCAATGCCCAGCTAATGAAAGTGGATACAGATTTTATTTGTTTGCTTTTTAGATACTCCATTGACCTTGACTTTTATAGCTCTGTATACCACCTGGTATGTTAGATGTGCAAATGTCACATCTTCTGAAAGTCATGGTCCTTGACATCATTATAATAGGTAAATTCACTTGCATGGCACTTAAGTGGATAAATCCACAGGTTTAGTTTCACAGACCTAATAGTGATTGATAGGTGAACTCCATACCATCTAAATTAGAAATAGATAGACTTTGTTTACTTGCATTTAGCTGCGACTATCCCACGAGATCAATGTACAACAAAAATGCCATTTTCTCCTGCTTCAGGCTCTCCTACATAACACAGTAAATCCTCAGATGTCTCTAATACAGTGATGCCAAAATTCCCTGCAGTCGGTTCCCATTGCTACTCAAATCGCTCATATTCTCCAAGATTTTGAAATGCGTTCTCATCAACTGTTCTGAAAAATCAAGCTGCCTGTGTGGTTTACTAAATATCAGCGTGCTTCCCTAACAAGTTAGAAAATTCTGATCAGTGCTAAGCAATATGAAAAATTAATGTAATAACTGACTTAATCCAGCTAGTGAGTAGATGTTAACACTACTAGAATTGCTATAGGACAGTCCTCATGCTATCTTGTTCTTTAATGGCATCAAAAATATTTTATCGCGTACCTGTAAGTGTTGTATGTATATATCTGTTGGTCATAATTTCTAAACTGAGAAAACTAAATTTTATTACTGCTCTCAGTATCTGTATGAGCTATAGGCATATATGCTTCTGGATCCATTTTTTGTGAGCTCAATTCTATCCTAGATGCAAAGTTTACACTGGGGTAATATCACTGAAAGTCTTTTATATATGTATACATATTTTGCAGAGCAATTGGCAAAGAAAACAATTCCAAAGGGATAAAGTCACAAGTCACATGCAAATGGAAAAGATTCCAGCTCCAATTCTGAGCCATAAACGATGGCTTATCATTTATTACCAATGTTTGGAAATCTTAACACCAAAAAGGTATTTCTTGCTGTTATCTGTTTTATTAGCACTCCTTCAGACTCACAGGGGTCAGCTTCTGCGCAGTCACACCCAATGCAAGTCTCTGCAAATCTCTGCGGAGGTCACAGTTAGATCCCACAGTGACAAATCTTTAATGTATGCTTTAGAACTGACAGCAGGCCTCAAGCCAGTCTTCTTTAACTGCACAAACGAGAGGGATTTCTTTACTTGTGGATGGAAGCTGTTCACGTTTTTATGGAGAAAAGACTGTCATATGCCAGACATGCTTTTGCAGTTCATTTGCCTGTGTCCTCTTGCTAAGACCCTTAAAATTTGAATGTAATCAATCAAAGTGATTTTCCTTACTTCTCATTTTAGGGAAACATGTTTCTTTGTAAGTGTGTCTCATAGAAAAATGCAGAATGGGTGAAGCAGCAGACTTCCTTGGCCTTTTGGAACATGCCCAGCTACTGAAGGCACTGTAAAGGAGACAACCACCTATGACCTCCCTCTGCTGCTCTGAATATACAGCTACCCATACTTCAGTACTTGCACACTCAAGTATTACCACTAACATACAGCACAAACAGCAAAAGAACAAACCCATTGCAACAGCAACGAGAATCTCTACAGTAGCTGAGATCTCTTCATGCTTGTGAGTTGAAATCACAGAGCAATAGATATCATAAAGACAGAACTAAGGGCAAGAAAGGCCTATTTACATTTAATAGGACTTTGTAGACTTACTTGGCCTGATCTCAGTGACATGGTGTGTAAATGATGTCATTTCACTGATTTAAAAGGAGTTTCTCTTTTATGTGGAGCTAGCCAGCACAAACTCTGAAATCAAGAGATTGTACCACTGTCTATCAGGAAAATTCTTATTCTAAATGTCTGAGTTTATCTTTTCAGGCATATTTAACCTATATGTAGTCACAGCATTTCAAATTTTGCTTGGAGAATAAATATGAGGTTAGAGAATTGAAGAAGGGGAGATTTTATACATCCTTAAAATTTATGTTTTAGCATATAACGAGGAAGTGTCCCCATGTAGGAAGATTAGGTACTTATTTCCTCTGCAAGCCCATGGTGATGGCTTTTCTCATCATAAACTGTGTACTTTCATTTCCACTCTTGCTGTTTTTATTCACCTCTCCATTGTTAGACAATTAAGAAGCTGTTAATATTATGTTAAAAAATTCATCCTATTTCACGGGGTTTTTTCCAGTTTTGTTCCACTATTTTCATGTGAAAACATGGATAGAAGCACTTACTTAGTAAAACAAAAGACATACAAAATATCAGAAGTAGGACATTTGTAGATAATCTTCAAAACTAATTGCCATATAAATTAAAGAATTCAAACCACCAACATGCTGTAGCTTCTCTAAGTTTTTTTCTTTATATATAGGAACATTTGTGTTGCTTTAAAAGATGTATGTGTATGAAGCTTTTCTCAATAAAAGCATCAAAATCATGCCCAAAAGGTCACTTTGAGCTCTCTTATATGCATGGTATCATCTGCTACATGAAATTAGGAAAGCTAGGAGGATAAGCAGTTTCCTTTAATGGGAAAAGATGGCAATTTCTCCAACAAATAGCTCTGTATGATGGCAGTACAACTCAGAGAGAGGGAAAAATTGAGGGGAATTACACTGCAGAATCAACATCTTCTTCAGCCCCTATGGGAAAGAGCTGTCCATTAGACCAGTTATTCTGACTGGATTTCACAAGTGCAGTATACATCTACACCAAGGATTAATATTTTTTTTCAGTTTTAGGTACCAGATGCATTAAGTTTATGATTTGCATACCTTCACTTAGTATTACTGTCCTTGTTTATTCTTTAAAGAGCACTTATTACATTGCAAATGCAGTGTAACATGCACTATATATGGCATATAGCTATAAATAAGTATGCTGCTGTTTGGTTTTTCTTTGAAGTTCCAAGAAGCTACTTAAAAACATCAGTATTGTACTGGAAAAATGTGTCTAATGAATTATTGTGGAAAATGTGTGTTCACATAAAGTATGACAATAATGCTGTATATTCACATGTAAAACAAGAGGCTTTTCAGCAGGATATTAGTAGACACCATGCAATGATAACAGCAGGTGTTCTCCTCCTCTGGCCCTAAATTTTATGTTTATGGTCCCTTATCCCTACAGATCTCTAGAGAAGACCTAAAAATAAGAATGCTCTCTCCAGGTAAATAATGGCACAATCTGTTTAGACAATGCTAAAAGCTCTTGGCTTTTCTTACTCCAGCAATTCTGAGTTAACTAGACCTGGCTGATTCAAAGAGTCATCTCTGGATTTACCAGTTGGAAGCAGAATCTCAGGACTTCTCAGTGTAGCTGCTCTAGAAAAGGAACAGCACGATGCACCATGATCAGCTTCCTCAGGAAAAAGAATTAAATATAATTGGTTGAAACCATATCTTCCCACTGTCATTTTCAATAAACGCAATTACATAACATTTAAACTGGGCCCCCAAAAGTCACGTAATTTAGAGATCGTGGTAATGTGTAAGAGACCACCAAGGTAAACTCTGTGTCTTGCTTTTCAGATGTAGTAGCTAATTTAGTTGTGACTTACTGGAGCCTAATTTGGAGCAGACAGTCCATTCAATATCTTAATACGTCATATAATGGATCTCCATGAGCTCTGGGAATTTTGGTCTTTCAAAACTGAGACATACAGTTTTGAAATATAGTGAAAGGATAATAAAATTATTCTTTACTTTGAATTCATACAAAAATTGTCAATTTAAAAGTGTGACTAGAACCACAATATAGGGTCAGATTCTCAGTCCCAGAAATGCCTGTTTGCATTATTCAGTCAACAAAATGGAGTATCTGTTAAAACAGTATAAAAAATGCCAAAAGGTGAGACCCAGGACAAGATCCATGGGA
Organism: Nipponia nippon; assembly: GCF_047370975.1. Classification (NCBI taxonomy): domain Eukaryota; kingdom Metazoa; phylum Chordata; class Aves; order Pelecaniformes; family Threskiornithidae; genus Nipponia; species Nipponia nippon. The sequence continues at coordinate 39,272,518 of NW_028262290.1, read as the reverse complement.
ACAAGAAGGTATAGAGAAAACAAGCTAAGGAAGCATCAGCTATCAAGGGGTCTTAATAAAACATATGGGAGCTAATCCTTCTCCCATTAAAGACAGTGGCAATTCCACAGTCAACTGCAATTGCCCAGTTCACTCTTGATAAGGCACACGGAAATAGTAATTAAAGAAAGGGGAATGTGACACTTAAACTTAGTATTTTATGTCAAAACACTCATTTACTAGTGCTGTTAGGACCCCCAAATTAAATTGGCTTTTGGTTGATGACTCATTCACAAACCACTCTTGATTTGTGTCAATACATTAGTATTGTATGTCTTTGATAACTGGTTCAGCTGAATGATTTTTAGTCACTGTGCTGTTCATGAACTACTCATTTTGATTAATCGTTATTTGTGGGATGTTATTGGTCATAGAGTATATTTTCTGTTTCTTGATTAGCTGACTGAAACTTTAACAAAAGATAATGAGTTATGACTAACAAATAATGAGCAGTGAGTAATGAACAATGTATTTCAGGTACAAATTTGGAGGATAATAGTGATTCACAGACACTGCTTTGAATACTGTGAATACTGGGCTGCAAATATTTGGAAATATCTTCTGTCATGGTGGCAAGAATAACAGCAAATCTATGGTCATTCATTTGTGACTATATTGCAAATGTATTTCTTGCATCATTCCACCAACTCTAACTCTGAAGTAGATAGATAAACTAATGCAATCTCTTTAACAGAGGTACAGGAGCTCAAATTGAGAAGTGATTCCAAATAAACTGCTGAATTGATCCTGAGTGTGCTTCTTAATTGGTTCTTTTCCATCTAAAATCTCCCATAACTATTCATTTTTGAGTCTCAATGAAAAATAAACCTCCACCTGGGAATGAAATCAAATACCAAATTTTTTAAATGGCATAGAACAGGTTAGTTTTTAACAACTGGTTGCAGCTGCTGGATTGACTTCAGTCTTCTCAGATTATATTGGTGACATTCTGGTATGTTTGCAGTAAATACAGAATAAAGGGCTCTCTTTGCTACAGTAGTTAGCTGCTTGCAAAATCTAATTAAGGCTTCATACTCCTTAACCATTAACATTATTCCTTTAATAAGCACTAAATTAGGCAGGCATATGTGTCATATATCATCAGGAAATCAAACACAGAAGGTCAGGACTTTTATGACTTTCCATGACATTTCAGTTACAAAGACTAAATCCTGTACACCCAATTATTCTTCCCCTGTTTTTTAGGGACAAACAAATCTAAGAAATCCTAAAATAAACTTGTATTCAGGCTGAAATAAGAGACTGATTAACTTCCACTGGAAACAAAACTACCTCGAGCATTGTGTTCCCTTATAGGACCAACCAGGGGAACAGATGCAGAACTTGCTGTAGTTTCATCAAACCCATTAGCAGGCAGTGAAATTCCTTCCGTCTCTAAGCAGTCATCATGAAATATGTTATAACTACTGTTCCTACCTATATTTTCTGCATTTTTTTTTATTTTATCCCGTGGATGATACTGTGAAATCTACCGGTTATAAGCCAAAAGGAACCTGGAGGCATGCAGAGAGAAATCTCACTCAGTGGAGTGGGAGTTGCAGTGTTCACGTATTTAGGAGCTGAATTTGGATAGCTCTGTTGCAGGAGTCAAGTCAGAATTTAAAACAAACCTTTACAATGGCTGCACTTTCTGTGCTGGGCTTTGTTTAGTCAGGTAGATTTCATTCCTGCTCTTCATTTTCTCTGATGTTTAAAATTGCTCCTAGGAGGATAAATCAGTTTCTCCTTTCAAATAGAAAGTTAACACAAACACTAGATAACTTGCAGAGACTTCAAAGGAAAATGATAAAAATGCTTTTCAGACATAGAAAAAAAAAAATCCTCAGCACTCTTCATCCTCTCCACATTTCCTCAACTCTACAATGAACAGGCACGCTTAAGAAATTTTGGTTGAAAAAGGCCAACTGAATTTTCAGAAAGCATTTTGTGTTCAATTCAGTGCTGGAAAAAATGAGAGTGGATGTTTTTCTAATCTTAGGATCAAAGTGAGTATCCTACTGTTTCTGAAATTTAACCCTGGAATTCAATGAATATAAACACAAGTGGTGAAAAACTCTGATTTTGAAAGCAAAACTGAATGGAGTTTTCTTTATCTAATTTAAAAATAAAAACTGGTTTTTAAAAAATTAAAAAAATCTTTGGCACAATCTTGCAGTACCAAAGCAAGGACCATGAAAACCCAGCATGATCCATTCTTTCTGTGTTTAACCAAAGCACCTGCCTCACTTATATCTCTCACTTGACCTCTATTGAATTTATTATTCAGTATCTTAGACCCACTCCCATATCATGGCAAGTATTTTGCATTTATCAGCAAGGTACATTTAATAGTATATTTCTAAAGTGGTCAAATATTAAGACTCTTCAGCCAGCATAAAGGAATTAACTCTTAGGATGAGTCAATAAAAAGAATTGATTATCATTATTTTATGACTCAATATGTGACTTGGGTTAACTTGCTTTTTTAAAAATGAAGTTTCTGTGGCAAGCAGGAGCAAAGAAATTTAGAAAGCAAAGTGGGACATCTAATGTAGCTCTTCAGTACCTGGAAATCACCATGATTTTGGATCCATGTTACAGTCTGAGGGCCATCCATTTTCTGCATGCAGCTTGAGTGTTCTCATCATCCCCAGAAGCTTTCTTCTCTGAATTGTCTTATGGCCAAGGACCTGTAGATAGGGAAAAAGTAGATCAGGCACTTCTTTTTCCTTATATCTTTCAGTAAATCTGAAATTACGAATTACGCTTATTTTCCCTTGTTTTCATTTTCTGAACTGTGCTCCTCTTTTCTCAGGCCTTTACACAGATCCAGTCACCCAAGAGGAGCAGAAATGTCTTCCTAGAAGTTTCTTCCTAGAAACCCTGAGAAACCACAAGCCTCTGTTTTTTCCTTCACTCTGAAAAAAAGATCCTCTTCTCTGGCAATCTCTGGCAGCAGTCAAGAGAGGTCTGTGGCTAGGTCTGTGTGTTATGTATGCAAAAATGTGCTGTTGAATAGCTGCAAAATAGATAAATCATAACCATTTGTACAGCTCTGCCTGATGTCCCACATGGAAGGGAAGGTGCAAATTGCTCAGACAGAGGAGCTCTCTGCTGCAATATGCTTTGCAAAGAGCGGATGTAGAAGAAAGGTGGTATAACTGGAACTCACACCCATTTGTTTCTGAAAAGCCAGAGGACAAAACAAGCGAAAAAGCAATCCCACTGTGATTTTTGTTACTGTGAGGGAAGACTGGTGAGCAGCCCGGCTGCTGGGATTTCACTTTGAGTTTTGCTGCTTACAGAGGTGTGGAAAATCCATGCTGTACCCCTTGTATTTCTCCCTTCTCTCTCCAGACACTCGCTGATTTTTTCCTCATTTTTAGCTTTTGACATTATTTTTTCCATGCAGCAGAGTTATTATGCCCCATCTTATTAATTTAATTAATTACTTAATTAAATTAAGGTGTGATCTTTATACCTGCAAATAAAGTCTATTTTATGGTACAGTCTCCCACTGAGTCACACAGGGCCCTACACACATAACTTGCATTAACAGCAATGGGCATTACCTGCTTAACCATCTCACAGATTAATGGAAACTAGATTCCTGAACATCACAGCAAGCTCCTCCAAAATTCTGGTTTGCAGTGATACAAGGACCCTTAGAGCTCTGACCACTCATGGAGTAGTTTTTGCCATGAGGCCAGTAGTGGTGGCCCTTTCTGATACGCAGACACCTGTGAATGAAGATGTGGAAGTAACTTCAGCTGCTTTGTTTCTCTTCCATTAGCTCTCCATATATGTATTTGTAAATGCATGTACATGTATTTACATGCATATCTGTGATCATATGTACATAAGTATGCATACACGGGCATGTAAGTGTTTATGTTTATATACATAAAGACCCTCTCATTACATATTCATAATCACTGTTACCATTAGGCTAATTCAAAGAACAAAGCTTTCACTGAGATTCTGGTTTAACAACTCCTAATATTATATTCATGCATAACTGAGTAGATAAATCAATAACTGAATCATGACTTACATTTAAATATGCATTTCTTTGCATCCTCTTTAAAACAGCATATTTTTTTAAAAAAACCTTCGTATAAATATTATCTTCTTGTATTACCTTGGTTGGCAGTGTGTACTGAACTTACTGAACCTAAGTCATGCTGGCAGTATCAAGTACTTTTGCTCCCATATGTTTTTGATATTACAGAGTCCTGGGCCTGAAAAATATTTGAGCTGGAGGCCATGTAGCAATTTCAGATACTATAGGCTCAAGGCAAATAATTAGGGAAAAATACTAGATCAAGGAAACAAGGTTGAAAAACTCGATTTGAGCAATGGTGGATGAAGAAAAAGCAAACAAGAGGCTGAAGAGCTCTGAGGTTTAATTATGAAGGCTAATACATATAGACTTTCTGCCCCTGGCTAAACTGTGGGATCAGGAAACAGCTCCTGGCTCACAGGTCCTGCTTTGTCCTTCAGCTGCATCCCAGCTCTGGATTGGGATGAGTCTAATTTGTGCAATATTCTCCCTGTCCTGCTCTTCTGTAGGAGGAAAACTGAAAGCCAGAAAACAAAAATGTAAACCGATCACAGAAAACTCTAGTGTTGTCCCCAGTGCTGCCAAGCTGTACCAGCCATGCAACATACTGTTACTTTCCATTCCTATATCTCTTGAGAGAGATTGCTTTATACACAGAGAGCTCCATAATTGAAGAATTTATCTGAAATTCACATGGTGACACCCTTCCCTTTTCATGGTAGCTCTCTGTTTGCTGGTGCTATGCTCTTTTGCTATATTAAAAAGACAAACCAATGTTTTTCACAACAAATACATGCCTCTAGCTGCCCCTCTTTTCCTTTTTTTGACAAATAGGTTAGCTAAAAATGTATTTGCCATTCCAAGATTGAGATTAAGGAAAGATTGAGATTAAGGAAAGGATTATGTCCATTTCCACAGCCATATTGTGAGAAATGTTAACATTTCCATTCTTTGGTGTAAAGTTGTGACCACCTGGCAAGAAAGCAATCTCATATAAGGCTGTACTTTTTACAGATCTGCTAAAAAGATCCAGCAAAACAAACTCAAACTTGGTCAAATTATATGCCTTTGAAAAGCATACCTTAGAGTCTCTTTAGAGGTCCATTTTCTGAAGATTTCCCCTTTAATATGGTTTGGTGTAGCTGTAAAAAAAACTACATAAGATCCGAACTATATATGCTTCATCACCACAAACCATCTGAACTTTGAAGACTGAAATCTGGAAAAGATTGAAATCTGGAAGGCTGGGATTGTCTGTAAAGATCAGCTGAAGTGGGCAAGGAGCTTGTGAAACACAGAAACAGAGAATCATAGAATAGTTTGGGTTGGAACGGACCTTTAAAAGCCATCTAGTCCAAGCCCTCTGCAATGAGCAGGGCCATCTACAACTAGATCAGGTTGCTCAGAGCCCCGTCCAGTCTTACCTTGAATGTTTCCAGGGATGGGGCATCCATCACCTCAGAAAAGAGTGTAGATCACCAAATAAAGTATTCAGTTCCTGATCAAGCTCACTCCATTAACTGACAGACGGCATCAAGTTCTCAAGTCTTCATACCTTACTTTGCACAGATTCAGTGTTCCTGAAATGTATGCTAAGGATTGCATCCAAGGTTTGCTGGTGAAAAAGTTTTCAATTAAAAGAAAAGTTATAGTAACTCAGTGCAGTTGAATAAGTGGACTCTATCCTGTTATGAGGAATTAACTTTTAGCAGCGAAACACTCTTCCATATTATTATTATGAAATCAAAATGTAATTGCATGAAAGCATACTGTCTTCCATAAATAGTATGTTGCATCATCTAAGATTTAAGGACATAAAAGTCCTAATAAAATTAAATTCTAAGTGCTTTTTCAACACTCATCAAAGACAGAAAATGATATTGGGGTTTGGCCAATGAATTCTTGCTGTTCAGAGTCTTTGCCCAGCAAATCATACGATGATTCTTTCAGGGCTATGTTGAACTTAAAAAGAATCTGCAGCTCACTGAAAAATACATGCTAGTTCTTAAACTTCATGAAAAATTCCCTCAGAAAATTCTGGTGTTTCTGACATGATGTAATTTGTTCACTGGCAACAATTGCATAAAGACACACAAAATGTATCACAGGCATTTTTGTGTTATGCAAAAATAACAAACAAGGTATGTGATTCACTACACTGAATATGAGCTTCCAGTAAGTGTTGCTAATAGGTCAGTAAAGCCTCTGTGGTATCAACAAGAATTCAAGGGGTAAAATGCATGAGACAATATCACTCTATCATGTTTTTCACACGCTTGGGTGAAAAAAGTCCTGGCCTACTCATGCCCCCAGAGCTGGAGTTATCAGCATTCTGCTTCTCACCTCCAAGGTCAGGATTAATTTCCTTTTTTCAATACTTTTACCTATGAAGAATGAACTAAATAAATGGAATCGACAGATAAAGTATTTTATGAATAAATTAGGAAGTCTTTCCCTCCTGTCATTGTCACCCCTTGAAGTGACAGATTAGCTGCTGATCTGAAATCTATCAAGTGAATTCTTGAGCTAACGCCCTCCTGCCCTCCCCAGAGAAACCCCTAGCTAAATAAAAAACAGCTATAAAAAGATCTTTTCTGCAGAAAGCTAAACATGCTGAATCTGGGAACTACAGGTCTCACTCCACCATATAGACTCAAACTTTATATAGGCATTTTCTGCTAGGAGCAGTAATACTTTTCCTTTCAGAAAAGCAGGATTTGCAAAGCCTGACAGACTCCACAGACTTCCTTATGAGTTGACATTCACTAAGTTTTAACTAAGATCTAAATCTATGTTGTTTATTCATACAGAATCTGCCTTTGGTCTTTATTGCTAATTAATTCACTTTACAAAGTCATCTGCCTAATGTTTAAAGTTGTTTTACAAACAGGAGGTTCAAAGTTGAGGCTGCCTCTTCATCTTCAGTGTACCTAGCTAGGTCTACATGTTGTGGCACATATGGAATGTAGCATCGTTCATTGATCTAACACACTCAAAATGTGTAAACACCAGGGAACAAATTAAGGGCAAAATCCTCCTCTCAAATCTGTTGTGCATGGATCAGAGATAAGCAGTACAAATTAGAGCTTTTCTCAGCTGCAATGCACAAATGTTGCTTCATGAGTTCCCCTCTAGGCTTCAAAAAGAGGTTGTGCCAGTTGTGCAATAACATCCTCTTTGGGCCAGGCAAATCTCCAAGGGTGTGTGGTCTGGCCAAAAAAAGACCATTTTATCTTTCAGGTCTTCACTCCCATTAGATGCTTGCACATACACACTTCACTGAACATGAGATCAAATCAATACATGCAGGCCTGCTCAGGAATGAAACATGAGCACTCAATAAAATAAATAAAGAAAGAAATATGTGTACAGTCCCCAGCCTGATGAAGAATTCAAATTGCCTCAGAGTGGTTTTACAGGTTTATACATAGAGCTTGTTTAATTTTCTGTTAATTCCCTGTGTTGTGTTCTTATTGCAATTTACTTTTACTCAAAATAAAATATTAGTCAAAGTTGCTATGTTTATCCTTCATCAATATAGCCAGGAAAAAGCCAGTGCATGGGTTAATGATGGATTTTCACCTCCCTTTAATGTTCACGGTGGCTGTGAATTTAGATTTCCATGTGATTAAAAGGAAGGTTGTACTGCATGCTGAACTACATGTGAAGCACATCTGCAGTCGCTCCAAATGTTATATCATACTTCACTGGTCACTGAGGTAGGTTCTCATCAGGGTATTACTACCTGGCAGCCAAGAGACAATGGCTATTGCTAGTGAGACAAATACTGTGAGATTTGTAGCTATGATACATGTAATATGTTTATTTCTGTCAGCCAGAATATTGTTTCTCATGTATGGGAGGGAACAATCTTGTGTTTTGTCTTTGAAATAAGACGCTCTGAAACAATCGAATATATTGAATTCATTTCCAGTACGGCATCAGCGATTGGTACGCTGCTAGATAGTTGTTCACGGTGTTTATGCTCTAGTAATCTGCTCCCGGGAAGAGATCCATCATTTCAGCGCTCTGAGGCATCTGGGCTCCGAGCTCTGGGAGGGATTTGGGACTCCTGTCTTGGAAATGGGTTTGATCGATTTAGTGCCTAGGATGTGGGAATAGCGACTGCTCCAGTTTCTAAAGAAAATTCTCCAGCTCCTGTGAATATTAAGAATAGCTGAAAATCAGATTATAAATCCAAGGTCATGTACAAATTCCGAAGCAGGCTTAAAACTAGTGCCTGCTCTATGTAAAAACCCTTTCTTCTTGCCTCATTGAATATTCTTCACTGAAATCATTGCAACTACTATCTGGATTCCTCCTGGTTTGTAACTGTAGTTGAAATTAATTTGGATCCTAAGACTTGTATCTTTTGTATTTACAAAAAAAACCAAACACAATTTATTTTTAAAATGTCACTATTGTTCTGTATTGTCAGTAGAAGACTTTTGAATACTAAAGCTGTTGCATTTTTCTCTTTCAGCTTTCAAAAAGCTTTTTTTGCACTGGGACAAGTGCTTGACTAGATAATAGTTTGATACCTTTTCACGATAAAATACTCCTTGGCTGAGGACAGAAATATGCCCTTATCTACTGACGTTGTTTATGAAAGAAATACAACTATCCAGAAAGATAATGTCTTTTGTTTTTCTAAATTGTTTAGTTGAAAAAGAGATTGTGATCCACTGATATACAAATAAATGTCCCATGTTGGCATCTCCCTGCCTAGCTATCACTCCAAGTTCTTGAAATTACCGAGCCAAAAAATAAAGGTGGGAGGCAGAGTTTCTGTGGGTGAAGCACAGCACTTCAGATATCATCACAGAGCCTATTCACGAAATTACTGCAGATAAGAGACTTTTCTTTGCATAAAGGGCATTTACACTCCTCAGAATTGTATTTTTATCCCCAAAGACTGAACAATATAATTAGGAGTTCAGTATTTGGTGTACCAAAGAGAAGGAAGGAGACATGGTCTCATTCATGTGCACTTGCTTCTGGAAATTTAGAGTGCTCTGTTTTTTTGCAAACATGCACACAGACATCAGGCAGAGGACTATAGATTTGTCTTTGACTGAAAACTACTTGGAGGATGGTGATCTTATCTAGCCCAGACTTATAAATACAGAAGTTTTTTAGCTCAAAATACAATTTGTAAATGAGTTCTGTAAAGTCAAGCCAGGTGCCAGTGTCTGAATACTCAATATCTTCTCTACCCTATTTTTATAACTGGAAACCAACAGACATTTCTGTAATTTGATAGCCTAACATTTTCATAAAAAAAACCCAATATTTTGAAAAGAAGGCAGCCTTAACATTGACAAAAAATGCTCATCTAGCCATTGCTGAAATTACAAAAACTCACTAAACCTCCTTCAGTTTGAATGCCAGTGGGTGAAGAAGACAAATTCTAAGTATTTTAACCAGTTTTTAAAGTGTAAAAAACATTTCTAAGATGTTAGAGGTGCAAATATACATATTTTGAAGAAGAGTGAAATCAAAGGGAGATAGTCATACTCCTGTACTCTCCAGAGTAGCCCCCTGTGTAAGGCAAGCAGGATGCAGATTAAAGTTGACAAAGGGAATCAAATATCAATAAATGACAAACATTTGAGACTGCAAGGAAAACTACTGTAAAAAGGGTGGCTGCAAGTCTTTCCCAGTCCCACCAGTTTCCACAGGAATAGGTCCCTGCACTCAGCCTGAGGTCCACCAGGGCCTACCTTGGCAGAAGATCTCTGCCCCTAAAGATCAGTTTTGAGGCTTGATAACAAAGTCAGCTCCAAGTTTTGTTCACCCCATTCACAGGAATAGGCTTCCAAAGACAAGAAGGGTGCTGATATATGGTGATCAAGCTTTGGACCAGTGTACAGAAGGGGCATAAAAAGTGATCAACCATCAACGCTAACAAAATAGGACCCTCAGGAATTATCTAAAGGTCATAGAAAATGAATAAATATTAATGCACTTATCATGCAGAATCTGAGAAATGTGCTGTTATGACTGAAATATTATTCAAAGACAAGTATTGTAATTAAGGTTTTTCTTTTCCCTAGGCAGTGATAAAGAAATGCTGGGTTTATCCTCAGCCTTTAGCCAGCAAGTGCTTTTTTTCCCCTTAATTCTAATGTGAGTTCTTAATGCAATAACCCTTTCAGATTGAATGAATAGCTAGTTAATTCTTCAAAAGTGTGGCATTCCTGTTGCTAAGCATTTAATTTCCCCCCTCCTCCTTTTCTCTTACTTCCAGGTGCATTCCTGGGCTACAGCAGTTGCTAGTTTGTGTAACCCCATGAAGTCAGAAGGCTTAAGAGCCCCTAGAGCTAATACAAAATGTATGAGCGTGCCATATCTCGAAATTCCTGCTGTCGGAAGTGCCGGCTTGGAGGGGAGACAGGAAGCCTGAAGGGGAGAGGCAGAGAGAAGTCCCAAAGGAAAAAGAAATGGGGAGAGGCAGGGAAAGAAAAAAGAAAGACAAGGCAGTTGAGAGCATAAAGAGCACAGGGGATGGGGAAGACCAAAGACGACTGGAGCTAAGGTCTCAGCTGAGCACAGAAGTGCTGGCAGTAGGGAGGCAAACCTTGCCGCATGATGCTGACAGTGTTCAGAGGAGCACTCGTAGCCCAGCACCAGTACTAATCAGGTGTCCATCCCCCTTTTTTTCCAGGACATACGCTTGCCTAGGAGGAGGAAGCCTGAGCCCACCAGGGGATGGTGCAAAACAACTGCAGGCATCCCGAGTTTGTGCTGTAGGGCCAGACTGGCACCAAATGGCACACAAGAGTCTCTCCCTCCCCACACCCAGCCCATGCTCAGAGGTGGCAGTGACACACATAAGACAGGCTGTAGGGCACATACAGGAGGTGAGCCTTGTGACACAAAAGCATCAGCAGCACGGCCATATAGAACTGTCCCATTTTGAATGGCAATGAGGACAGACAGGTGCTTACAGCTCTCTGCTTTAAGTCTGGGCAAAATGATGGGGCACATGCTTGGGGTTTACAAGCCTCTAGCACGAGTCTGGCCACCCTCTCAGCTGGAGGGACTCTGAGAGGCTAAATACAATAAAGGGCTGCAGCTGGCAGGCTGTAACGATATCTTCTGTAATCTCTGCTGTTTTCTTTGGCACTAGCATTGCCCATCTTGTTATAATGAGACAATTAATACTGGCTATGTATGATGTGGGCTGTGGCAATGTTGGGGGATAGTGAAGCTATCAGTTAGGTGCAGAGGCAGCTTCAAAACTATGGTATTTTTGAAGGTTTGCAGCATTCCACTTACTGAAGTCTTATCTGAGATAAAGATCAGAAATGTGCTGTTTTTAACTCACATCTTCCAGTGAGCAACCAGGGCAGAAACACACAAGTAGATGAAAACACTCTCTGCATACACATGTATGGGCAGGAGCTATCTCTGCATCGGTTGTGGCTGTCTTTTAGCATGTTATTGGCAAAGCTTGAGGATCACTGGTTTGGAAAGGAGAGAAAAAGTGGGACAAAGAGTAAAATCTATTAAATTGCTGGGGGTCTTTTGGGGGGGCCGATATGTTACAGGAGGATCCCCAAAGGTCCTGCTTAGCTGTGTAAGTATGCTGTTGTCATTAGGTTCTAGGAAATTCATTTATTTCATTAGCATTTTCCTTCTTCTTCTTGTCTTCACCCCCCTTCCTGCCTGCTTTCTCCTCTGTTAGTTAGACATGTTTCTTGAGGGTGGGCTCAGGCAGTAGTAGTAGAAACTCCTGTATATTCAGGCAAACCCCTTTGTCCTGCTCTGTTTTCTCCTGATTTCTGAGAAAGAATAGAATATTGCAGCATGGATGGACCCTCCCAGGTGCCCTCTTCCACGCACGATGGGACATGTGCCATCAGCACCCCAGAGCAGTGAGAAAACTAGGGCCTGCGGGGTGGTAGCAGGGCTGGCTCACAGGGTTGCTGCAGAGGAGCCAAGGGCTGCAAGGCTTTCCAGGGCCACATGGAGATGTGTGGGGCCCAGTCCCAGAGCAAAGAGATGTCTGTGTGCACAGAGTGCTCCTCATCTGGGTTGCACTGGAGGAAAAGGATGGTAGAGGAGGATGTTCTTTATCAACCCTGACCTGGACCATCTATAGTTTTGTGGATCCTGGTCTCCTAGGCAATCCCCAGACTCGAAGGTTCCTCAAGACCTGAATCCTATTATAGATCTTTCCACAAAACAACCAAAAAGCAAGGCCTCTCTCTTGCTTCAACAGGCTTTAGTGAGGAGCTGGGCTACATCACGCTTGTGTGGAGGGGCAGAACTGTGGAAATATATACAGCACAGTTTGCTTTGGATGGTACCACTTCTGCTGTTGCATTGCAACAGGCCAGAAAGAGCCATTTGCTTTTATGGCAGGAGTGATGTGATGCATGTAAACAGAAAACTCTTTCCCTTTGCCAGAGCACATGGATGAAAACCAAACTAAAAATGATAAACACACTTTTTCATTCAAGTCTTCCTTGTCCCAGATTTGCTCAGCTGCTGTCTTTGGGATATATGATGCATGCCCTGCTACTCCCTAAGCATCTGCTATGGGCCACTATGAGAGACAGAGAAATGGGCTAAAGGGACCTCTAGTTTGAGCCAATATGTGCTTATGAGGCAGCTCTTGCTTGCACTGTAGGCAATCCAGCATTTGTGCTGTCTGTGCAGCAAAATGAGGGCTCAATTAGAGCATGAGATAGTATAATTCTGCTAGGTCGTCGAGAGCGGTATAGGTACAAAAAGCACTGAGAGTGCAACAGCACTGGCTCTACAAAATGCAAATCAGAACATATTGTTGCCAAGGTCCCTCTGTGTCTCCTTTTGCTGCTAGCAAAGCTAGTGCCCATGCTGCTGTATGGCCATTGCTGCCATTCCTCATACAAGCTATGTAACAGATGTGCATCTGCATTTTCACGTAGATGTGTAACCTTTCCTCAGGATCCATCGGTTTGTCTCTCTTGCTGGTCTCCTGACACATGCACACCTCGGGATCGTCAGTCCCTGGCTCCCTCAGGCTACGTCTGTACTGATAAAGCTGACAGGAGCAGAGGACAGCCCCCAGCCTGGCACATGGGTGGCCATACGTCTGGGTCACTGGCACAGCTCCTGCTGCTGGTTTTGGTCCGGGCCAACTGGTTCTCTCACAAGTAATACCTCGGCACAGCTGGGAGCTAGCACAGGCCAGAGATCATTCCTACTTGAGAGTCTGAGGCTATTTTGGAGGGTATGCAAATACAGTTATATAGGTATGTTTTTGCCTGGCTACTCAGGGAAAGGAAAAATGCCCTGGCTCTGTTTAGTTTATCAGCAGGAACATAGCCTGGGCCTGGGTCTGAAAGAATAGGCAAGTTCATGGGGAAAAAAAGGTAACCTGGCTTCTCTGAACATTAAGACCTATTACCCTGTAATGGCAAATGCATTTTGCTTGCTCTCTAGCCTTGCATTATAGAACACACCAATCATCAGTCCAGACATTAGCACAAAAATATATGGTTTTGCTAACTATTAAGTTACCAAAACACTGAGGCAGGGAGTGAGGGGGGGATGAGGATCAACCTCGTGGAGTCCAGAAATGGTAATCTAGTCCACTATCATAAATCACAGGCAAAACCTAAGGTCCATAAAAAATGTTCACTAAGCCACTAAACTCTTCCAAGCAGACTACAGAACTTCAGGTCCTTTAGTACAGAAGATCACAACCTTAAAAATCACAGTGTGCCATAGCAAGGGAAAACCTGGGCGCTGCCATGACTGAAGGCCTCTGAAAGAGGAGGGAAGCAGTGAAGGAAAAATGCCCGGATTATCTGAGGAAGTGCAATTTAGTGCAAAGAAGCTGAGGCAGAGGATGGGAAACTCATGGACATCAAACACAGCAAACTTAATAACGTGAAAAAGCCAAACCCTCCTTCTGCCTGCATAATTGCAAAGTTATCCAGCCCTGGATAGCCCCCCTAGTCATCGAAACTGTCAGTCTGTTTTTTTTTTTCATTCAGTAATTTAATTTGATACAAGGGGGAAGTTTGGGTGTGAGACTGTATGCAGCCCTGTAGCTCATTTTCACAGTCCCAGACAATCTTGCCTAGCTTAGAAATGCTCATCTGCTTCAGAATTCTGGGTCTTTGGCTGTGCTCAGAGAGCAAGAGTGGTACTTTTCAAAATCATATAAAAATACGCTTTAAAAGTGGTGGTGGGGATAAAGACAGAGGTAAATCAGGCTTAAGGAGGTGTCAATGCAACAAATGTGATGGGATCCCCTTGCAGCACAGCAGCTGGCTGCTACTGGAAGCGGCACAGACAGGATGGCTGCAGCTACGGTGTTAAGGGACCTGATCCCACAAACCTACTGCAGGCAGAACTGCTGAATCATGGACCAGCTGCACCCTAAGAACTTAAATATCTGGATGCAGAGCTGATGATTACAGCCTGAAGCTGAATATAGGACTGGTTGCTCAGGTAGAAAAGCAAGCAAGCCAACAACGGAAAGCCTGAGGAGTGAGACTACGTGACTTTGTCTTGTTCAGCCTGCCGCGATTTCAGGTGCGATGTGAGACATTTCTCAGTGGAGTGCAGCAACGTACTGGTCTGGTAAAACAGAGCCATAAACTCCTTAAAAGAGAGAAAAAGGGGAAACATTGTTTTCCTTTGCCAAATGCATTATCACGCAGCAAAGAGGGGCTCAGCACAATGAAAGAGAAGGAAGCTAATGAGCTGCTGCTAGTTTCATAGCCCTAACACTCTATACAGAAGTTATGTAGTGGGCAACTTGTTTCCTCTACATCCTTACCTTGGTGGTACTGGGCTGAAATTGCTTTTGCAGCTTGGTTGCTGAATTGTACCAGTCGTAATCAAGGTCATGACATTTCTCCCAAACACCCTCAGTATCGATTCTTCATTCTGTTTTGTTTTTGAAAATGTTAACAGCCCACACTGGCTACATACCAATATAATGAAAAACGGGGGGATGTCAGGCAAAGCTGTTTGTAGCACGCGGTACTGCTGCTTTAAGAGCCGGCTGTGCAGCACAGAGGATCAGCAGTGTGCACTAGTCTAGAATGAAATGGGCTACAAATAAATTATTAAGCTCTTCTAGGAGGCGGACGGGACATTTTCACCTAGGCTGCAATACGTGTCATCACATACAGAAAAAGGATAAACAGGCTTGGGCCAACTTGATGAAAATTGATACTGACTTACACATCCTTATTGAAAACCAGTCATATCCAGATTAAGGCAGCCTCAGACCGCAATTTCCAGAATAATCCTACATAACACTTTCCAGGCCTTCCTAATCATTAGCATGTGTTGATTGGAAAAGGGCTTTAATGTGCTGATTCAGAGATTCCATGTTTGTTTGCTGAATAACTAGAGGGGAAATATTTTCAACTTTGCCTTTTCGTATTCACTTGGTCCTGTGGCCGACAAAAGGCAAAGATGTTCTTATGGAAGATCCTTGCTGTAGAAAGTCATCCTGCAAATTTTAGCTGGCTGTTTTGGTCTGATTAGATATATCTTTGCATGACAACATGATTTCATCTCGAGGCAAAATTTTTAAATCCAATAAGTCCATTAGGATTTTAGGGAAAAATAAAATCAATCTCAGCCCACAGTCTGAAATTTAGTGCAGTTTACACAGGCAATCTGCCCTGTTCCTCTCACAGAGAATTGACACTATTTTTTTTTTCCAATGAGGACAGTAAAGGAAATATTATAGCATCAGGATATGTTTCTCAGTAGTGTTTCAGATGGACATTAGGCAACCAGGAGGAATTCGAACTTGCAGATTCTAAGCATATGGATTGTAAATCTCTTCCAGCTCCCAACCTTGCAGCACTTGCTGCCTTGAGTCCAAACTTTTGTCAACCTCTATGATGCCATGATATGGGACAGCATGTTTGGAGCACATATGGCAAAAGATAGTTTTAAGGTTAAATGACTGTCTTTACTTGCCATCCCAACACCACCTCTGAACCCCTACTCTACACCTTTGCACAGAGAAGGGGGAGGGTGGAATTCACCCTTTTTAAATTTTCCAGTGTTGGAAGGGACCTCAGGATGTCATCTTCTTCATACCCCTTCAGAGAACAAGGATCAGTTATACCTAAGGCACCACACCTGTCTAAATTTAAAAATCTTCACTAATTTTAATTTGACTTGCACCTTGTTATCTTGCTCTAATGATTTAATAAATCTTGAGACTTGATTTTTCTCCTTTATATATAATTCAAATCTCATTTTTTACAAAGCAAGCTGATTTCTTCTGGCCCTTCCTCTCTTGGACTCAGGCAATAACTGACCACCTTCTTTTTATAACAAACTTTTACAAATTGGGAGGTCATTATCACCCTTCTTTCTTCCTTTCTTTTTTACTAAATGAAAAAAAGGCTAGTTTATTCAGCCTTTCCTCCTTGGCCATGTTTGTTAGAAAGTGATCATTCCTGCTGCTTTCTTCTGGATTATCTCCGGTTGGTATACATCTGTCTTTAAGTGCAATGCCCCAGATTGGATACACTACTTCCACTGAGGCTTCTCCAGTGGCAAGTAGAGCAGAATAATTTCATTCCTCTGTCTTACATCCAACAGTGCTCTTAAAAACATCCCAGAATGAGACTTGTTCTTTTGCAGCAGCCTCATACACATCTGTTGCACGTTGTAAACTTTATATACTTTTTCTGGCCTATTGCTACCTGGCGCATTTTAAATCCTCAGTCCCAAGTTCCCAGGCTCCACTTGTCCTTGGTGAATCTCCGTTTTGCTACTTTCAAACTGAAGATGCTCATCTTGCTTTGGAATCCTATGTAGTCTTCCAAATGCTGCAGCTCTTCTTAAGTAATACAGGTGCTCTCCCTGCTCCATCAGTCACATCATCAGTGACAGTATTGAACAGAACATGGTCAAAAACAGACATCCCTGCTTGAAGTGTGCTCCCAGGTTGACCACAAACCATTATTAACTACAGTTCATCTGAGGCTTTTCACTGCGTTCAAATACTGAAAGGAAAAGGAGCTCCTTTGACAGGAATAAATAAATTACAGCTTTGGTTTCAGTATGACTCAGTTTAGTATCCCTACAGATGGAAGAAAATTTCACCCAGGCACTTGTATCTCAGGTTGCCCTAATACAAGTGTTATTTTGAATAAATCTGCTGCTTCACCTCAACAGAAGGAACATATTATCTTTAGCCTGGATAAACTGCATTGCTTTCAAAAGACATAAATACTCTGAGAACTGTAAGTGTTGGAAAAAACTATGAATGTATTTGGTGTGTCAGTGATACTGAAGATCTGGATCTGGAAGTGCACTGAGAAGCAGTGGGTGTACAATGGTGATATATTTAATGTAGCCTATCCAAGAAAGAGAGAGAAAGCAGCTTTCCTCTTTCTTGAGAAGCACTTTCTAGAGCTTCTGTGAGGCTTCTACCTTCAGTTCAAGACACAATGAAATTCATTAGTTTTTTGCAAATTAAAGTGTTGGTCACTGTTGGTGAATCCTTGACTAAGAAGAAAAGATCGGAGCATGATATACTGCTACATGTATTGCTCCTTTCCTAATACAACATTATAACTATGGGTTGAACACAACCTCTGTTAACATTGAGAAAATAATACTTGGTGTTCAGGGGTAAGGGGCAGTATTAGGACACCTCAACAGGGTTTTCCCTCCTTGGTCAGTCGTTCCTTGGTTCGGCAAGAGCAATCCTTCCCAGCCCTGGTTTTTCCTAGACACCCCTCTAAAGACTTGGTTGCAATCTGTAAAAGTGGAAACACGCTGTAAGTGGTATCGCTGCGTGTGTCTTTTGATTTACTCTGGAGGGGGCTCTGGAAATGTCTGTGCAACTGTAAGATAGGGTATGCTTACAGAGAAGTAGGCTTTAAGCAGTAGATTAAAGCATTACCTTGTGTAATTTTGTTCTTTGTATTGCTGCTGCACAAATCTGTAGACATTTCTGTCAACCTTCTCCCTCCTGAATCGTATTGTGAATGAAAGTGATATAGTGACCCTGGCTGGTCAATCGCTGTTGTGGCCCTCTTCAGTGAGTCTGAGACTACCTTGGCTCCAACAACAAATTATAAAAGCACTCAGAGAGTCACAGACAACAGAAACTGCTGCCCAGGTTTTTAAATGTCCACTCCTTAATCAATTCCAGGTTTTGAGTGTTCATTTTCAGGGAACTGCTGATGCCCTCAGTTACCATTCGGTCCAATTGGCATTGAAGCTTTTCAGTACATTACAAAATCAGGATGAAAGTACTTACTTAATCTGAGTACATAAAATCAGTGACCACTTCTGGCCCTGGTACAAATATGGAGTTATATTATTATGAACTGTTATGCTTGCAGTTAAAGGCAAGGGAAGTAATTTATTAACACAAAACAGGCACTTCTTCAATGGCACTTGTAGGAGCTGAAGTACTGTCCTTCTCTAGAACAGAGGTAAGACTAGTACCCATGCTGTATTAGCCAAAGCAGGGTAAGTTATGAGCATAGGCTTTCTCACTTTTAAGAGAGGACTCGCACTTAGATCAGGTAACCACACCAATACAAAGTATTTAATAGCTACTCTGGGCTGAACAATGCTCTCTAATATCAGGTACTGACAAAAATAGTCCAGAGAGAAAATATGCCTTCTATTTACATACATATTATGTAAGCCAAATGTTATTTCTCAGCATTCCTTTTTTAAACATGATGCGCCCAGCTGCTTAAAAAAATCTGCACTGAAAAAAGAACTTCTCAACAGGAATAAAGTGCAACAAAAGGTAGATCAAGGGAAACTCAGAGTTCTCCTTGGCAAAGCAGAGGAGAATGAAGCCAGCTTGGTACGTTGGGGCTGGCAGATCTGGAATTCCCTTCATCATAAGCACTGTTTCACTTCACCTCAGTGTGTCATGCTGGTGAATCCTGAGGTTAATTATTAGATTATTCTAATACACATCAAAGGTTTTTGGAGGCTCCAGAGTCTTCACAGTTTAATGTGTTCATTTATCAGGTGCAAGTAGGAGAAATGAAAACTAATTAAATGATTTTTTTTTTAAGACTTCTAATATTATCTATTATTTTCAAACTCCACTCATTGGACCATCTCTGTGATACTGCAGAAGCTGCAAAGTAGTGCTAAAAGGGACATCTGGGTTCCAATAGTTTGCATGCTTTGAAATCGTGGATTGGTTGACATTTGAGTTTTTTATTTAAAATGTGATAGCATCAAAACTTACTTGGAAACTCCTCAGGCCAGAGCAAGCACCCACTGAGGTCAATGGATACCTTTCCAGATAGTTTTAGAAGCAATACTTCTTTATTTCCAAGTGCTCTGGTTTTGGCTGGGGTAGAGTTAATTTTCTTCATAGTAACTAGTATGGGGCTATGTTTTGGATTTGTGCTGAAAACAGTATTGAGAATATAGAGATGCTTTTGTTACTGCTGAGCAGTGCTTACACAGCATCAAGGCCTTTTCTGCTTCTCACACCACCCCACCAGCAAGTAGTCTGGGGGTGCACAACAAGTTGGGAGGGGACACAGCTGGGACAGCTGACCCCAACTGACCAAAAGGATATCCCATAGCATATGACATCATGCTCAGAATATTAAGGTGGGGGAAGAAGAAAGGGGGAGGACGTTCGAAGTGATGAAATTTGTCTTCCTGAGTAACCGTTACGCATGATGGAGCCCTGCTTTCCTGGAGATGGCTGAACACCTGCCTGCCCATGGGAAGTAGTGAATGAATTCCTGCTTTTGCTTTGCTTCTGTGCTCAGCTTTTGCTTTACCTATTAAACTGTCTTTATCTCAACCCACAAGTTTTCTCACTTTTACCCTTCCAATTCTCTTCTCCATCCCACGGGCGGGTAGTGAGCGAGCAGCTGTGTGGTGCTAAGTTGCCAGCTGAGGTTAAACCATGACACCAACAGACAAGAAATCCTCACCATTATTTCGACAAAGAATTTTTTGGCTTTCTATTCCGACACAATTTCAAAGGCACAGAACTCTGCTTTGAACTTCAAGATGCCTTGCTTACCACCATCCACTGACAGTATGACAGGGGCAGAATTCAGGAGTACAAAGAAATTACGTGCAGCAATAGGAACTGACAATTTTTCTGTTGGTCCTTTATTACCTCATATAAAGGGTGGTGGGGGAAAGGTGTCCCCCTTCATTCCAAGAAGAATATGCAGCTAAAAGAATGAATAAGCTCAAAATTATTTTCTATAGGAATGCAAAACACAGATGTATTCCTCTATGCGTGTGGTCCGAAATATAGCAAAAAGAGGCTTACTTGATGAGTGGCAAGAGCTGAACGAGAGGAAATTTGCTTAGTCCTGTCCTAGCAGAGTGACACAAGACTCTGCAAGGCAGCAGGCTGTAAAAGGAGATCGAAGGGAAACACAGAAGCTGATTCACTTTAGAGCCCATACTTCCGCAGAAAAATTGGGTTCAGTTGGATTTTTCCTGAAATAACAGGGGACAAATAGAGAAGCACAGTCGTCCAACCATATATTAAGTCGCTTATCACTAAGGAGCACAGGCCTCGCTGAAAAAAATCCAGGAACTGCAGTGGATTGCTGAATCCTGCTGCAGTCCATGGAAGACCACTGAATTCTGCCAGAGGAAAGGGGCTAAATAAAAGAAAATACTCCTCGGGGATATGCAATATAATTGCATTTCTTGTTGTGTGATAAGTACAAAACCAATTCTGAAGTGTTTTACCTGCATTTTGCACTATTTTTTAAAATAACAGCAAAAGGTTTATTACTGTTTCTTACTATTTATTACCAGTTATATAGGAGGGAGTTCCTCCATTCACTAAACCTAGCAAAGAAACCATATAGTCTAATTCTTCATGAGAATTTTTTTAAAATTTTATTTACTGCATCAGGGCAACTATACAGACATAATAATAGGCTGCAGTAGCTCTGAGGGAACTGCTTTAAGCTGTTGCACCAGGAGTCTGTGAACTGAAGTGTCTCCTCAGCTACAGGTGGATGTAAAGGGAGGCCTTTATAGGCAGTGAGAGAGGTGTGAGAAGAAACTATTGACTTGAAAAAAGAAATCTGAAAAGTGGCTGGAGCATGGAGGGTAGGGGGAAGGGTATCAACTCAGCATTTCTGGACACTGAATAATTACAGTATTTCATCTTGTACATCCAAAATCAGTACTCATCATTGAGCGTCTCGGACTTAAAATAAAAGTGAAATCACAAAAACACAATATAGGCCAGAATTATATATTATTTACTGCATTACTGCTTGGCCTGCATGCATCATATCCATTGTGTACTTCTTTATTCTGATAATGGATCTGAATTTGGAAAAAAAAAAACCACAACCTTTTCAGATACTTCTTGCTTTCTTCCTTTAGGCATTCCCAAATGATACTCTATTTTCTATGAAAGTCTATTTTTTTCTATGAATCCATCACCATTCACTCTGTAGCAAAGCCCTTTCCACCTCATGTCTCTATATGCATCAATATGTTTCATTTTAACCCCTAATAACTTGAGGCTTATCTAGTACAAATGCCATTTCCCTACTTCGAGCAGACACTCTGGATCTCGACCATATTTCCTGTTATTTTTTCAATGTTCTGTATTATGAGGAAGTTAGGAAGAAATAATTCTTTTTAAAATCCACTTTGAAATGTCATTTCACTCTTTATCTTCTTTGGAAAAGTTTCATTTTTCTTCTTTTGATTATAAAATTCGAAATTGTTTACTTGTGCTACCTGATTGCAAACTGATATATCTGCAGGTCAGCTAACAGTCGTAGTCTGTTTTTGGTTCTAGCATTAGAACTGAGTTTTGCTTCCCTAAATGGCTTGTGAAAGAGTGTCATTCACAATTATGAAGGAGAGTGTGGTGATTTGAATGTAAAGGCTGTAGCACCCTATATACATATATATATGTATGTATGTATCCCATGGGATTACAAACTTCAGTGTCACAACACACAATGACATTTTCCCTTTAGCTCAGGGTTCAGGAACCTACACTTGCAGGGCTGGAAATACTTGGGTCTATCCCTTGGGCCAGATACGGGTGACTGTTGAGCAGCTGTAGAGACCCAGGTTTGATGTCACAGATTATGTGTAGTAAGTGTGCTTAGGCCTGCGGTGGGACCCTGGGACCTCAGCCCTCTGCTCTGTCTTTGTAAATGTATCAGGATGAATGATATCCTCTTGGTTAGGACAATCTGCCCTCTATTTCTGCTGTATTTAGTTGTCAGTAATGCTGCCTCCTATTTTCTTTCATGCAGAAGGTCTCTCCCCATCCTGGCATGCCTCTGGAAGGAGCATCTGCCTGTACCTTCCATACCCTTAATTCCCAGAACAAGCAGCAAGTGTTCATGACACTTAGGAATTACTCTTTGGTCCAAAAACTCCATTCTTACCCCACAGTGACAGAAATTTCTACTAGTTGCAAAATGTATCAGATTCCCAGATCACCAAGATCTTTCCGAATGATGTACCACATGTTAGGACACTCAGCATGTTTCTTATATTGCACAAGCACACGAAAAATGCTATAGCTTTGTGCTCAGGCCTATAGATTAAGCAGAGGACTCATTTCCTCAGCTGAACAGACGTAAATACCCATCAATACCTCAAACACTTTTTGACTATCATGCTTCTGAACAAC
The DNA here is from genome assembly GCF_047370975.1 of Nipponia nippon. Classification (NCBI taxonomy): domain Eukaryota; kingdom Metazoa; phylum Chordata; class Aves; order Pelecaniformes; family Threskiornithidae; genus Nipponia; species Nipponia nippon. The sequence continues at coordinate 39,249,791 of NW_028262290.1, read as the reverse complement.
TTTAAACTTCTGGATAGTGCACAGATAGGCACTTTATAGACAGGTAGGCAGCTGGAAATTACTAATGTGTGATTTCTACTCATCACACCAGCAAACAAAATATGCTCCTACTCAGCTGGCAATCTACTGCCTGAAAGAAGTGTTTAAACTCAGTTTCTGATTCAGTTCCTCAGTGGGTGTATCTCCAGGTAGAATTCCTTTCTCTGTCCTTTATCCTGCCAGATATGGCAGTATACTCCTTTTTTACTTTTATATCTCTCACGATTTGAAAAGTGCCTTACTTATGCTGAAAGAATAGATTTTTTTTTTCTGGAAAATGCTCTCCGTTATTACTTTGTGCAGTAATCTTTGAACTGTGGAAAAAGAAGTCACTGCTATTGCTCTGACTAATGACCTAGAAGCTTAGCCTAAAAAGCACATTGGCAACCAGGTTTGTGCCCTTCTTCTCTTCCTGTAATCATTGTGAAGGAACATCTTGTGCAAAGGTCCACAGTGTCCCAGGGCTCTATATTCCTGTACACAAAAGGGAAAATATCTGGGGAAAATACTACATCTCAAAAGTAAATATCATACAAATGCTCAGTTACCAGAAACAATAACTTGGTCCTTACCTGGCATCTTTGTGAATGTGCGGAAAGTAAACTCCAGAAAGTACCTGAACCTCTTATAACTGCTACAAGCTTATATTGGACAATAGTGATATGAATGACATGTCAAATGATCTACAGCACAGGGAGGCAGACTGAATGCAAAAGTGTCTGTACCATCAGAAATTGATTTGGCGACTATGTCAATTACTTTTGGCACTAAGCTTCCTGTGGGTTATTTTCTGATTGATCTTTTGGCCATCTGAGACCGTTTCCCTATCTATGCTTATTTTGGGAGAGATTTAAGGGATACTTTGGCTATCATAAATCATTCAAATTTTTACCCCTGTAGTATCTGCTTATACTGTTTGGGTCAGCTTTGATTATTCCTTCTCCTTCTCAGGCCATAAATGCTGTTGCTGAGCAATAACATTAGTCATAAAAGAGCTTCCCCAAACCAATCTTGATTTGTGAGATACCAGATGAGAATGTAATTTGCCAGAAAAACCCAGCCCTTTGGTTTCTATACATTTTTGTGCAGTGTACTTTCTTTTTCTGTGAAATGTTTTTGATCTCCAAGTTTCTTTCAATTTTGTTGAGTTACTCTAAATAGGCTGCTGCAGCAACTTTTGCATGCTAATGTGTCAGATAGTGATGTTATTTACATGAGATCTCATTTAGGAGCTTAAACACATATCTTTGAATGTTGCAGCATTTACAGATTCAAAGATGGCAGAGAGAATGGCATTATGTCACTTAACATCATTCTTTGTTTTGCTGTGTGACAACGCAGAGTAGCAGCTTCACATTTATTTTATACTCTTTTTTTGACTAAACATACTGGTAATATCAGGTTTAGTTTTATTTTCTGGGAGATGTCTGTGGAGTACCCAAAGAAATGGATTTAGCATTTTTTTCTGCATTTGATTGTAGAAGTAGAAGTTTGGAATTAACTAGCTGCTAACAAAAATATGCATAAAAAAAAACCTCAAAGAGTTCAGTGGGTTTAATTTAAAAATAAACATAGTCCTTTTCTCTCCTAACTCAGTATTACTTCTGTGGTATAATGTGGGATCATAATTATACTTTCCCTCTAGTCTGTTGTAGAATCATCCAGGAAAACAGATCAGATAAGATGTAAAATGTGAGGGGGGGAGACGCTTTCAAGCCTTCTTTAGTCACTACAAAGAAGTGAAAATGGTACAACCCCCTTTTTTTTCTGCCTTTGCAGATCACCTTTAAAGGTTCCTGTTGTCATCCATTCACATCAATTGTGAGCAAGCTATTATCTTTATGGACTCAGGATGCTGGTTTCAGACTCACAGTCCCTAAGCAGTGATGTACATCAAGTAATCTTTTATTTATTTATTTGATTTCTTCAGCTCCTGAGACTTAGGCCTGCCCAGCATTCTGACAATCAGGGTTAATTACTGTAATGCTTCTCTGGCAGGTCCTCCTTAAAACATCTTAGCAATATTGTAGCTCATCCAGGATGATGCTGATTGCTACCTGTACAGGACTTTGTCAGCATATTACTTCCACTTTATGCAGATTGGGCACTTGCAATTTGAAGTGCTCAAACCAATTTTTAGCACAGATAAGCAGCTTGAAAGACAGATTCTCCGACAACAATCAAACCTCTGATCCGTGGCTTACTCAGGTATCTTCTTGTTTGTTTGATGCTCTAAGACTTACCTCACTGAATACCTTATTGCTTCATTAGTCTGAAGGCAGCACAACACAACATCTTGTTTCACTTTTTGAATATTCATGTGAGGTAAGCCTCAGTTTGACTGAGTTTGTTTAATTTTAAATCCTCTCACAAACAAGTTTTAGTCTGCTGACAAAAAGGGTCTTCCTGTCCTCCTCACTCATTGTTTTTCATAATGGTGACTTATTTTTGCTGTGTCCATTTTGCAGAAGTCCACTGCAGAAGACAGATGACCATTCCTTTGCTATCTATCTCCACCACTTGGTTTGTCCATGCAGTGTTTCAGGTCTCATCACCAGACCGTTAGACAAAAATAAATCCTGACTGATAGCAGACAAAGTGGGTAAGAGGCCTGCTAAGCACTGACCTACTGAGGGGTGTAGTTAAAGCATGTGGGAGTCCACTTGGCTGTGAACTGACCCACTGAGAAGTGCTTAGAGGCTGGACTCAGCTGATCCTGCCATAGGGTGATAGCCTGCAGCTGAAAACAGAGTGGCAAGGTTATTTCAGTCACAGGCTTAGCAAAGGAAAAGTTTTAGGCTTCATGCATCTTGACCAGCATCTTGACATCGACAGCTCCAAGTTAGACACCTTAGCCCTTTATAGGTGGGAACAATTTGGGTTTTCAGAATAAGATCTATGCAAGCCTGTGAGGCAAGTGAGGATCTGCCTAATGTAATCACTGGGGAGTGCTGAGCAGAAGCCAAAGAGAGTCAGGCTGGCACAGGTTAGAACAGCTGAGGGCTTGTTCCAAATTGTGATCTGTAAAAGTAAGCAGTTAGGAAACTCTCCCAACAGCTGGTAATGGCTAAATTTATCACTGATTGAGAGTAAAGGTAAGTTATTGTTGATTGCTTTAACTGTTTCTAAGGTAGTCCCTTTTATTTAGGGAAACGTTCACCTATTTAGTTGCCCTCGAGTGCTTTATACCACCAGTGCTCAAACAAGGACTGAAGATGTGATCCAGAAGTAGTACCACTGTGCACCTCCAACCTTATAACTGCATTTTCAAGCTATTCACATAATTATATGCAATATAACACAAGCAATGTTATCAAGAATTAAGTTGCAGCCCAGGTGACCTCCGTATGCTAAGCTCTTCTACAAGTGACCTGTGAATAGTCTTTGTAGTTAATTTCCTGCTTATAAAATTCAGTTCATTGCATTCAAATCAAAGTACAAGAAATAACAGATGATACCATTTGGCCAGCTAACTAAACAGTTAGCATTATGTAGCCTTTCAGTTATGCCGGCATACTAGGTCAAGACTTTCAGTTGACTGATAATTCGACTTCAATGACATTTAGCGAGTTAGCTAAAGCCAATAAGTAAGATGAATGAGAAATGAATAAATATATTTGTGCAGTCAGAATAACATACACCAACATCTCAGTCTAAAGACAAATGGATCTTGGCTGTACCTGTGGGTCTAATTGAGAACAAAGGAAAAGTTCATTTCATGGTGTATGTCCATTTCTTAGGAATGAAATGTAATGATGACTCATTTTTATGTAACAAAAAAAAAAGCTATCTTATTTTTGAGCACAACTATGATGTGAGGGGTAAAGAATTCAAGTTGGAATTCTCAAAAGAAAATCCCCCCAAACCCAATGCTGTTATTCCCAATAAAATCCAAGGGCTGTAGATGCCTGAATCCTTTAAGTTCCTTTGAAAATACCAATTTCAAGGTCTAGAGGCAGTTTTGATTTATACTGAATAAAAGTGGTGTGATCAAGCCCCGTTTGTAGCCAACTGCAGGGTACCAGAACTGTGCTGGGGAGGTACTTGGATGCATTTTAGACAGCACAAGAAAAAATTTTAGAGTAGACTTAAGGAAAAAAGATGGATGGCCTGTTGAAGCATCTATAATTTTTTTTCCAGTGTGATATTGAGAGCAGAGATTCATGACTCATATTTTTTAAAATAGGGCACCATTTTACAGTCAGCTTCTGCTAGCATTTTTTAAGTCGGTTCCCCCCTACCCGCCCCAGGTCAAACTTACTTTTTCTTTCTTTAATTATTCACAATTTTAATACAGTTGAATGTTCAAAGTAGCTTGTACATGGAATACTCAAAGATTTGACACACAGCTTATTCTGATGTTGTACAATACACATGAGAGTATTATGCATGAAAGTAGCATGCCATGATAAATGAAGTTAGATACATTGTAAGTATATAAATATCCCAATTAACAAGGCTGATTATACCAACTGTATTTCATACCCGAGAAGACACTAAGGTCAAGAGGAAGCATCTTTCTTGATTCCCAGTTGAGCAGATATTGTAGTGGCCTGTTTTGAAGTGTTCTACAGTAACCTGAGAGAAAAAGAACCCAGAAACACAAAGCAAGTAGTTTTGCCCTAAAGCATTAATGCTTACCAACTGAACACCAGTGTGCACTCTCTTGTTTATACCAAGGGTGAAGCAGGACTTCAGTTCACACACAAATGTAAGAAGCATAAGCTAATAGGCTTCTTACACGGTTTACAAGGGGCTAAGAGTGTATAATCAGTTGCTGCAAATCAACCGGTGTTTGGTTGTCCACCCAGTTCCTGCCCTTGTGTGTATTTTTGAATCAGAGTCTACTATAAAGAATGTCAGTAAAAGAAGTTATATCTACATGTAATGGAAGCTTGGGAACAAAGGAAAAAATCTGGGAAAAGAAGGAAAATGCATTTGGGGAACTAAGCAGTGATGAAGGACTGGGAAAAAAGACATCTGCTGTGGAAGGAAGAATGAAACTCATGCAAAGATCTAGTGTTACTTCACAGTGAATCCTGAATGAAACAGTCAGGTTTTTTGGCTAATACTTTGACCAAAATATGTCTGCTTACAGTTACTGCCTTTAGGAGCAGCCTGAGCTGTGTAAGTGCTTTGGTGAAGTAGCCTGTAACCTCCTTAAAAAAACTGTTGAAGAAATACGATCAAAGAATAATTGAGATTGGAAGGGATCTCTGGAGGTCTTTAGTCCAACCTCCTGCTCAGAGCAGGCTCAGCTATGAGATTAGACCACACGGCTCAGGGCTTTATCCAGTTGGCTCTTGCAAACCTCCAAGCATGGAGGTTGCATGAGCCCCTAGACTGCCTCTTCCACTGCTGGGCTGTCCTCAGGGTGAAAAAGATCATTTATATCTAATCTAAACCCCTCTTATTTAAATATAGGCTCACTGCCATTTTTCCTCCTGCCACACACTGCTGTGAGCAGCCTGGCTCTGTCTTCCTGGTGACCTTGCGGGTACTAGAAGGCCCTGCTTAGGTCACGTAGAGCTTTACCTTCTCCAGGACAAACAAGTCCAGGCACCTCAGCCTCCACTCTGCAGGGCAAGTGCTCCAGCCCCTAATCATCTTGGTGGGCCTCCACTGAACTTGCCCCATTTAATCAATGTCTTTCTTGTACCAGGTGGCCCAAAACTGGACACAGTACTCTAGGTGCCATCTAAGGAGTGCTGAGAAAAGGGGAATCATCACAGCCCTTGACGTACTGGCCATGTTGCTCTTAGATAGAGCCCAGGATGCCGTTGGTCTTGTTGGCTGCCCAGTCACACAGCAGGCTCACAGCAGAGATGCTCCCTGATCTGAGCATCCCCAGCCTGTATCTCTGCAAGGAGTAAACAAAGCACCTCGTTGCAGTGCTGGTGACCCTGCTTCCGAATCAGGAATCCTGAGCTCAGCCCTGAATTCAGCTGACAGCTCCAGACATGCTACATGGTGGCTAAAAAAAATTACGCTTATCAGCTTCTGAAGTGTGCAGTCTTCTTTAACTTAATGCTAGGGACAGCAAAGTGCCACTTTCTTTCCTCTGACCATATGCTATACTTTCTCCTAGCTCATCCCACTCCTACAGGTTTTTTTCCTGACCTGGCAGATTGTAAGCAAGGCACTTTTTAGAAGTTGTATCATCGCATGAACTGTACACCCAAGAAATGCTCAGCAGTACCCGAGGCTAAAATAGAGCTTGTTGAACTCAGGAGTAGAAAACATGCATGCCGCCCTGAGATTATTGATTTTTTTTTGGAAGAAACTGGACTCTTTTCAGAGGTTCGACCACAGGAGTTACAGCTAAACCAGCTTTAACTCAGTAATAGTCTGCCTGGGATGTAAGGTACAATACCTCACTTTGAGCTGTTACAACTCCTGGTGCCTGAGCTGTCCCTACAGCACACTGCAGTCACTTCTGTGTGGTGTGGGCATATCAGTAGTTTGTATGAGATATATCTCAAGTGTGTTGTAATGCCTTCTGGGTAGCTGCTGGAACTAAGAATGAGCTAATATACTCTCTTCCTCTGCCAGACTTATTAGTTTAGAATGAGTGCTGTGAGGACTACAGCTACATGTCTGCCAATACAGAGATTTGGATTTTGCAGTTGGCTTAGGGAATGAGTAGGGTGAGATCAAATCTGCCTGAAAAAATACTCTGTAGATATACTCTACCACAATCTCACAGCTAAGTTAAGCTATGCTGCCTGTACTATTTTTTTCCTTCCCAATTAATTGTAAGTTTTGCTTATCTTCGAGGAACAAAGTGAGTTTTCACACTGAGAAGTGTACTCCTTTAAACCAGAAGCTTATTCTGTATCATAGTTTCTCTTTCTTCCTTTTACAGACCTTTAGAGAGATAACTCCCTGAGCCAAAAATCACAAAGTCCCCTGTTAATTTGAACAAACCTGCTTCAGAACTCAAACACGTTGCCCGCTGAAGACTGGACTCTCCCTGCGCTTACATCTGTGCAGCTATTGCCTCCCCCTCCCAAAATCCACAAATACCCCCCCAGCTGCTATGAACTGTAGCTTTCACTTCCTCACATGCACAGGGACACGTCTAGCTCTTGGAGGCTGTTAGGCAGATTGAAAGGAGGTGAGAGAACTAAAAAAGGGTCTGGGTACACGTTAGCTTGCTACAGTAGGTTGCCTACACCGCATGAGGAGGTGACTCATGAGTAAGCAACTGCTTCATGCAGGAGGGACTCAGAACTATTTTGCAGAAATGTTTTCTGGCATTCTGCTCATGATGGGGCAGCTCCTTGTGGCTTACGCCAGTGCCATGTCCACACAGAACTATTTATCCCTCAGAGCGTTGTGTTTAAAACACAAACCTGATGTCTTTTAAGTATTTGCTAGAAATTCCATTAATCTGCTGGTACATAACCCCAGCCTTGTGTGGAAATAATGCGATGTACCTCTATTTCTGGGAAGAAAATCTGATGTGAATTTTAACTTACAAGAAAAAACCATAATAATTTCTTGCTTATAAGCAAAAAACCCAAAGCTACCACCCAAAATTGGGCAGAAAATTCCTTTCCCTTCAGGGACTACAGCTGTTATCAAAAAACATACTGTTTTCATTCACAGAAAATTTACTACAAATTTCATAAACTCTGCTTTCTGTCACTGGAAAGGAAGAGCTGTAAGTCAAAGTTTGTTAATGAAACAGGACATGTACTGAATAAATGCTAAATATTCAGCTGAATAAGTGTTATCCCATGACCATAAGATCTAATTATGTTAACACAAATATTTTAGCACCAAGTAAAAAGAAACCTTGATAAAATTCAGGTAGCTCAATGGAAAGAAAGTGACATTGAAGCTAGAGGACATGGAAGTTGAAATAAACAAATGAAAAAAAAGCTATATATTTCAACGTAGTTTTGTTTTGTTTTTAAACTAGCTATTATCATGTGTAAGATAAGTGCAATTTCCGAAAAGAAAATAGATATTTGCCTTTTTCAGTGTACAAAATAGAGCATACAATAGCACTTTCCTAATATTTTTTGAAAGCTGCCACTTGTTAAATCTTTCTTCCTCTTTCTAAATAAAGTCATTGATTCTGGAAAGTACTTGGCAGTCTTTAAAATCACACTCCCACTGACTCCAAACAGAATTTTGTCATTGACCTCAATGGATGAAAACTTTACTTTGCTTCTGTAAATCTTACCTGTAATAGCAAGATCATTTTATGACTGTATGTCCATAATCATCTGCTTATTAAAATTCCTCGATCTCATTTGAATTTTTTTTTAAAAGGAAAAAAAGAACTTAACTGAGCTCCTATACAGCCACAAACATTTCAAATTTGTAATTGCAAGTGTTAGCCCTGGGAAGAGGTTCTAATCAGCCTCAGCAATCTTCCTGGTTTACATCCAATCATAAGCTTGACTTTGAAACACTGAGTGCTTTGCAAGAGATTGCCGAGAAATGATTGAAAGACTAAGAACTCTGTGTAGGGTGTTTTTCACAAAACTTTCAAATCAATGAGAAATTTGAGAACACCATGATGCATTTGATGAGCCGCAGTAGACAGAGACTTATTTTATCAAATGAATTTTTCTGAATTGTTTTATTAGCTCTAGACATGAACAGTACCACCCAGAGTCTGAAAAGTAGATGTTGTGGTTGGTGATAAGTTTTCAAAGATTTTGGAAGGAAGGAGATTATGTTTGCCATACAAATAGAGATGTTAAAGTGTTTTAAAGCATTACTGGATAATAAAAATATAACCAGCAAGCAGCTCTTCAGAACTTGTCTTGACAATGAAAAGGGAAATAGAAAAAGCAGGATTGTGAGAATTTGTCTGCAAGTTTCCCATAGGAATACATAAGCGTTAGTTAAAGAAGGGCCTTTTCCTATTATTGCCCTGCAGCTCGATTAAATTGCTCTGACAGGGTCTGGGATAGGCTCTGCATGGCCTTCTCTTTCAGAAAAATCATCATACTCCTGCATCTACACTGGAATGCAGAGTTTCCATTTGCATTAGAATTGTTAGAAAAATTATTTCTCATTAGTAATTTTGGACTTGTATCCTAACATATCTAAAAAACTTATTAAGAGATTTAACTTCCATACTGAAATGTAAGTATAGAAGTTTGTTTTGCTAAAGGTAGCACATGAAGAACAGTCCAGGAAATGGCAAGCCTTTCAAGGCCATCTGTACTCTGTTCTGTATTTAAGGTATTTCTAGCAGCAACATATTTTGATGATAGTTGGAACTCTGTGACTGACTAAACATTTGTTAATCTGTCTTGTCAATTTGGGACAGCAAAAATTTTGCTGCCCCCATTCCCAGATGATGTCACTTGACTCAGTGTTCAGCTGAATGTCTTTGTAATTTTTCCTCAGAGCAGTACTCTATATGACAGTGAGCTATACACTTTGTGTTTGTATCCATCACTCTTCCTTTTTGTGTCTTCTGCATGTGCTGTTAAGAATTTCAGCAGTTCACCTTGAAGTCAGTCTTGCTTCCAGATTTCATAACCTCAGTAGGATCGGGTGTAGGACTCCAGTGAGCTAAAATTCATGTCTGAGTCAGCACATGGAAATTCCCTCCAAACTCTGGGATTCCTGCCAGCATTTTCAGTATTGCTTAGCAGCTTCCATCAAGCAACTTTGAATACAAACATCAGCTTCTACAGGCTCTACCTCTCCCAGTTTTTGCAGATTTTACAATTGTTCTGTACAGTGAAGAAGCCCATGAGCTATAAGAGCTGATGAAACAAAACTCTGGAGCAGACGTAAGGTCTGTGTTTCTAACAATGTGAGATTTGCATTCCTGTTTTTCCTCTAATGCTTCTGTTCATCCTAGATCACTGGCTTTGCTTTCTGTCTTATCCATTAGTCACACTGACTTGGCATTTCTAACATGCTTGTATAGGGACAAACGTTCCTTCTACCTTCAGGGCTCATCCAACCTCTTTATATGCAGTGATAACTGCTGGGGGTAAGCAAGAAAAAGGTTTCACCAAACACTTCCCTTCCCTTCCAGAGAAAACTCGCTTGTGAATAAAAGCTGCCAATTCCTTTAGTAATGTTTGCAGCCTTTTTTATAAGCAAACCAGCTCAAAGCATTGTTATTTGAAAAATATTCATAGAAAGGAAGAAGCATCTACTTTTAATGGGAATAAATATTCAGGAGATTATTCACTCTGTACCAGTTTTTAAAAGCCTTTTTATTATTCTCCAAATATATTGGGGGTGGGAATGGGGGAAGGAAGGACATGGTGTTCACAGATAACATGAATGTAGTTCATCTCGCAAGTATGATGCTTAGGTTATCATGACAAATAACACCATGTGATCACTCATATGATGAAGGCAAAAAATAGCTACCATAGCTATGAGTTTGCACACTTAGTACAAGTTAGAATTTATTTTTGATGAGACAAATACAGACTGTGTGTGTCAGTCTAACATTGCCTGATAAACAGCAGTTGTACCCACATATTTGGCACAGGGAGAATTAGCCCTGGAGTAGGCTTAATGTGTGCCCATTTGATTTTATATGGACCCTCCATTTTTTATTCCAGCTCCAGACAGAGACTTCCCAACAGAAACCAACTAAAGTAGCACCACAGAGAAGTATTATCTCCCACTCAGGTGCTGATTCTCCTTCATCACAGTAATCAAGCTAATCTCAGAGGGCTCATCTAGAGAAGGTTGGAAATGAGATGAGTATCCAGGATTCGATTCCCTTCTTTATTAAATGGGAATCAAACCCATCCACCTCAGAAGCTTCACCCTCACAGTAGGATCATGGGAGAGATAGTTTCATAATTTTTATCCTTAGAAAGCCATAAATAAAGCTGGAAAGTAAGCCAGCAAGTATTACTTTCTAATCTAGTGATCAAGACAGCCACTTCGGAGGAGGAAGTCTATGAAATAGGGAGGACTGTACCCAAAGGTTCACATATTCTATGTGAAATTGGTCATAAGGCAAAATGCATTAAGCAGGACTTCTTCATCAGCTTTGTCTCCTTAGGCTATAGTATTATGGGCCTCTTACTCTGCTCCTATAAATTTTCAGTGATTGTATGGACATTGCAAACAAAGAGGACTGGGAACAAAAAGGAGCACTAACTAATTCTTCCTTTTACTGCCCAGGAATATGTTATAGATGTGTAAGGGAAGGAGGAAGCCCCAGACCAAAATACCCTAACTACCACTTCTACTTTCAGAGGTGGCTTTAAATAAAAGTGGTCTTGGTCTGTTGTGCCTTTGTTCAGCTGAAAGTCTCTCCAAAGTGCTGAGGCAGGTGTGCAAGTTTTTGAAGAGGCAGGATTTTAGAGGTCGGATTAGCAAAACTCTTCTCGTGGGCTGCTTTTTGTGGATCTCTGTCTGAAACACATAACTGCCCATGAACTATGTAGTCATTGCTGAAGACAAGGCAAGACAGTCTGTTCCTGTGGCACATCAACAACAAAATAAACTAATGTATTCCTCCTGGAACTGAATGGAAAAAATACAATTCCTGACCCCTAGACACTGCATGCATACTTACCTGTTCAGGTCTGCCAATAAATGGGTATGCACCATATTTCTATAATAGGTCAATGATTCAAGAGTCAGAAAGCTGTGAGAAGCAACTTTCACTTCTACTCAAGAAAACAAAGGTGAATAACATTCCTGCAGGCTGGGATGCAGAAAGGGAGTCTGTAGCAGGAACCTGGACCAGTGTAATGATGCTGCCAGACTGAATCCTTCTCAGTAGGTTGCATGGCATGACAAGGTTGTAACTGTGGTGCAGAGCAGGATCTTTGAATAAAACAGCTCTCTAGAGTTGCCTACTTTTGTATCAACTGCAATAATTTGTTTCATTGTTTTTTCTTCATATCTCTATTACTATCTTTTTTTTTTTTAGCTACCTCTTCTTCTCTCCTCTAGAGATGACCTCTTCTCTGCTCCTATCTTTTACTTTTCCTGACCCAGAGACTTCTCCAGGCAGACCATATTCCTGGCTACAGGATGTCTGCACAGAATGGAGCAGCTGAAACATGTAAGAAGTAGTTATTATAGTGAGTCTACTCACCATGGCAACCACCCCCACAACATCTCCCTACTCTTGGGTGAGCTTGTAGATGTTTTTTCCCTTAAGCTTCCTCTGTAGAGACCCCCAAAACAAATCCTGGATTTTTTAGCCACAAGCCTTACTGCCTAACCCTTGTGCCCAAACAGATGTCTGCTATTGCCTTGAGTTGTTGACTGCAAATAGTGCACTGCAAAAGAAATCGACTGTGGCAGTAATGGCTCAAACCCAAGACGTTAATGATGCTGAGGTAGAAACTTGCCAAATACCCTGTAATCCTACATACCACCCAGAAATGCAAAAGTAGCTAGGAACCCGAGGCACTCCTCAATCTGTGAAAAAAACACAGTTTTTGTGTTGAGCATTTCCATTCTGTATCAGCTGTTTTAATAAGCGTGGTTGGATATTTGCTCCTCAGCTCTCACAGTACCATCAACTTGAAGATATGGAGACCTGTGGTTGAAGGAAGAGGAAACACTGTAGCTCTTTAAAAGCCTGGAGTGGGACACATCTCAATGCCTTTGGTGAGGTGAGTGGGGAGTGCAGTTAGCTGGAAGGGTCATACAGCAATCTGAAAGAAAATCTAGAAAAAACTAGTTTGGCCAGAAGTTGTGGAATGGAAATTTCTAAAATTTTCATTTAGAAAAACAGTCTGTGTAAAATGGACTTCTAGCTACATGGATTATGTTTGGAAGACAGAGCAGTAATAGAAGACAAGAAGGCTTAGGCACACTAAAAAGTCCACATAGGTCCAAAGTATCACTAGCTATTTATTACCTTGAGCAAAACGTGCATTACACTTTCATGGCCCCCTATGCTTGCAGTGCGGCATAAAACGCTGTCAGTCTTGTCTCTCCCTCTCTTTCTCCATCTCAGTTACAGGCTGGGCATCTGCATGGGTCTACAGCTTCTGTCCTTTGTGGGCTGCTTCAGAGTTTAACGGGGATGTTAGCTCTCCTTTTATCTTCTCTGGAGTGACACCTTTTAGTGCTATCCATGTTGTGGCAGTGGTCTTGTGGAGCAATAGCAGAACTTCCAGTACTACCAGTTCTTTGATGGAGCATTTTTTGTAGCATTGGAAACTCTTCTGGAAGTTTTGTCTTTGCATTACCTGCTTTCACAGATACTTGTCCATGCTGGCATTCCCATGTCAGTCATTGCAGCAGAACCAGTCCATTCTTTGTCTGTGGTTTCTCCATAGTTTCTGCCTGGCTGTCAACATAGCTTTTACAACTTGAGGATATGGGATCAAAACTAGGATGTATCTGCAAGTGCATCAACATTTAAATGGGAAAATGAGATGCCATCAGCAGGGTCTCAGAACATTAGAGGTCACTGAAGCAGACAGATCACTCAATATGTGAGTCTATCATGAGATGCACAGGGATAGAACAAAGGTCTATCAACACGGATGTTTACGGAAAGCATATTAGGTGCAGGACAGTTACAAAATTAGCATTCTCAGTTCCAGAAATCTGTGGTTTAAAGACCCCATGATTCAAATAACAGCAGGAGAGTTGCACAAATCAGGAAAAAGTACCAAACATTTGCTGGCATTTTCGTAACTACTGTGTTTTGATCCCATTTCTAAAAATTATGTTCATCCCAAAGCATGACTCCTTTTCAAAATGAGCATTCCAGCTCTCTAAAGCTCTCTAGTTTTTGACTTTTTTAGGAAAATAAAACATGAAAGATGATTGAATTTGGAAAGTTTCTAATTTAAAAAAAAAAAAAAAAAAAAGAGAAAATCTATGTAACCAGCCCATAGAGCAGCCTTGAATACTTGTGGGACTCCCAGCTCTCAAAGGGAAATTATTCCCATTTGACTGAGAGGTGGTAGCTACTTACTCCTAGTTCAAAGTAAGGGGAAATTTGGTCTTAGCAATACATGGTCCTAGCAATTTGCCTCATGTGAACAGAAACACTTGTATCTCTAGGCTAATATAGCAAAATTATGTTATGGTCATATATCTGGTCAATTAGTAGAGGGGAAGAGTACATGGCCTTAGGTGAGCCATATGCAGTTACATGAGACACCTGGACATATACCAGTAGACAGTATCTGAGTTCAGGATGGAGGGTGGCAGTAGCATATATGTGACTAATAGCCCGCCAGCTGCCCAAAGACCATGGGGAAAGAGGGTGATGGGTGATGGTGTAGATAGGATGAATTGTTTGACAGACTTGGGGCTCTTCAGCCCCTCACAGGCTATTGCATAGACAAAGTAAAAGGGCTTAGTTATAGCTACCAGGGCACGCAACCTCAGCTCATAAAATGAGCATTAATCTTTCTGCAGTGTCCCTGGCTGTAGAGCAGCAGCTTCTTACGATATGCTAACTCTTAAGATCTTCTGTCCATGTCTGTAATTAATATATTTCTAATATGACCAGTGCTAGTGTTTACCCAGTTCTTTAATTCTGAAGGAAGAAAATCAAATGTCCCTCGGTAAACTGAATGGCTATCTGTCACCAGATCAATCTTTTTCAAAAGAACTAAATAGAATTATTTTAGTAGAACTCCAAAGGGAAAAACATTGGGGAAGCAACTGGAGTTTAAGAAGCAGCTTACGGTTCCTGAGACATTATGAAGTTTGTTCACTCTTTCTTGTCATTTTAGAGAACAGTTGCTGCTCAGATTGAAATTGGAGGTCACAAATTTGTTTTGAATTTGAAATGGAAAACAGATACAGAATGGAGCCTGAGGCTTGACTGAGTACCTCTTATATCAGAAAGAATTTAAAAATTCAAAACCTATTGCCTTTTATATTTTATTTTTAATCTGAGCGATCAATGCTTGTACCTCAGCAGAAGACCAAAAGCTGATGTGAGCTGTGACGGCCTGTTTTAACATTGTCAGACTATAAGAAAACACACTGCGTACATATTTTATCCCATGATTAACCAGTCTCACAAAAAGGATAAGCATAAAGATTTCGTTTTAATCATTGTGCTCATTGTCATATTTTCTCATCATTTTGGAAGGAAAAAATAGCAGTTTGTGCTAGACAAAAATTTATGTTTTTTTCCTTTCCATTGAAAAAATTCATGTTAATTATTCTTCTGCACCTGCCTAATGGGGCTGAAGTAATTCAATTGTCATATTGTTGTAGATTGTTGCTTTGTGTAATGTATCACCCCTGCTGTTTCACTTAAAAAAAAAATTCTATACTCCTCCATTATTCAGCAAGGCCTAATGATTATTCCAGCATTTGTACATGCTGCACTGTTGTTTT
This sequence comes from Nipponia nippon, assembly GCF_047370975.1. Lineage (NCBI taxonomy): Eukaryota > Metazoa > Chordata > Aves > Pelecaniformes > Threskiornithidae > Nipponia > Nipponia nippon. The sequence continues at coordinate 39,234,464 of NW_028262290.1, read as the reverse complement.
GATTTTAATTGGCTTCACTTTTTTAATTAAGTACATTGGTTTTAACAGTATTCTTGACATGCATGGTTTTGTCTTTATCAGTATTTGCTTCCATTTGCATTCTGTATCTATTGACATTTTATTTAGGTCCGTTCTATGGGAGTAGATAGATAGGCACTCTGCAAGGTTCATCATCTCATTTCACATATTATATTTGCCTAATAGCTTGAAAAATTTGAAAAAAATCTGAAAATATTAACTTAAAATATACACTGCTTTTAACAGTGCTTTTACTTTTAAATATTATACTCATAACAGAAATTCTCTTAATTGCTAGGATGGGCCTAATTTATCTTTTATGCAAGTTGGTCACATTATTTTTTAATTTTGAGTCTACCATGATAAACTTCACAAATATATTTTAGAAGTTCATTTGAGCTGGCTTTACTTTACAGCTTAAGAAAAAATAAAAAAACTGTGTTGTTAGAAGACATTAATGTAAATACCAGTAGGGTTTCTGAAATCAGATCAGTGTCTCTCCATTGCTATTGTATTGGGTTTGCGTGGCAAGGTTTTGATAGTAGGTGGGCTACAGGGATGGCTTCTGTGAGAAGCTGCTAGAAGGTTCCCCTATGTCTGATGCCAGCCGGATCCAAGACGGACCTGCCACTGGCCAAGGCCAAGCTAATCAGCAATGGTGGTAGCACCTCTGGGATAACAGATTTAAGAAGGGGAAAAAAAAAACCTGCGCATCTGCAGCCAGAGAGAGGAGTGAGAATATGTGAGAGAAACAACTCTGCAGACACCAAGGTCAGTGAAGAAGAAGCGGCAGGAGGTGCTCAAGGAGGGGGAGGAGGTGCTCCAGGCACTGGAGCAGAGATTCCCCTGCAGCCCGTGGATGACCCCATGCCGGAGCAAATGGATGCCCAAACGAGGCTGTGACCCTGTGGAAAGCCCACACAGGAGCAGGCTCCTGGCAGGACCTGTGGGCCTGTGAAGAGAGGAGCCCACGCTGGAGCAGGTTTGCTGGCAGGACTTGTGACCCTGTGGGACACCCACGCTGGAGCAGTCTGTTCCTGAAGGACTGCGCCCCGTAGAATGGACCCACGCTGGAGCAGTTCATGAAGAACCGCAGCCTGTGGGAAGGACCCACATTGAAGAAGTTCATGGAGGACTGTCTTCTGTGGGAGGAACCCCACGCTGGAGCAGGGGAAGAGTGTGAGGAGTCCTTCCCCTGAGGAGGAAGGAGTGGCAGAGACAACGTGTGATGAACTGACCGCAACCCCCATTCCCGTCCCCCTGCGCTGCTGGAGGGGAGGAGGTAGAGAAATGGGAAGTAAAGTTAAGCCCAGGAAGAAGGGAGGGGTGATGGGAAGGTGTTTTAAGATTTAGTTTTTATTTTCTCATTGTCCTACTCTGATTTTGATTGGTAATAAATTAAACTTATTTCCCCAAGTTGAGTCTGTTTTGCCCGTGATGGTAATTGCTGAGTGATCTCCCTGTCCTTATCTCGACCCACGAGCCTTTCACTGTATTTTCTCTCCCCTGTCCACCTGAGGAAGGGAGTGGTAGAGCGGCTTTGGTGGGCACCTGGCATCCAGCCAGAGTCAACTCACCGCGTTTACAATGAAGCAATTTTAGCTTTCCTAGGGGTAATTTTTCTTCTAAACCTCAAACAAATTTTTACTAAGACCTTGGACGTTGTTTCTGCCTTTCAAAACACCTCAGTTAACTGATTTGTCGTAAACACTATTGCTTATAAGCACAGCATTAAACAAAGTCTTCCTGAAGAATTCATTCACCTCTTCTTCCCCTCTGGTCCCAAGTCTTGAAAGTATACTTCAGCAGTTATCACAGCACAGGATGATAAAGAAAATGGACCAGAGAGGAAATAATTTCTAATTAAGATTATTTAAACAAAAGAGGTACACATTGTAGAGGCTGAGAAATCACTCAATGCAAAATTAAAAGTAAATCAGAACAAAATGACCCTCTTGCACTATTTGTACAGGTTTTAAACCCAAGCCTGGTTTAGTCCAGCTGACAGATGTCTTATTTTATTGAGGAATTTGTGCAAGGGATGCCATGTCAGTGAAAATGGTATCAGGCATGCCAGAGAGAGGAACAATTCCCATACCCTCCTCTCTGCAAAACCCATTGACCCAGCACTGGCTGTGAATGAAACACGACTTCTTCCTCCCTGGAGCTGTGTTCAGACCTCCTGTCTCATGATATGTCTGCCTCAGTGCTGTTTGCTGAGCTTTCATTCTAGAAATGGCATGACTGAGAGACAACCCACAAAGTACCTGCAAAGCATCTTATTAGTGGTGCAAGAAACTAATTCTTATGAGTCCAGATTGGGCCATACACCACTGACCATGAGAAGAACAAAAAGAAAGCAAAAGAGAAAGGAAGAATATCTGTGTGAAATAAAACACAAAGCACACCACTAAGTAAAACATAACAGACAGTGCTTCCATACAGCTTTCCTTTTCCTTGTATATGTGCATTCAGCATCATATTTCATACACAAGAAGAGCTTATTGACTCCAAGCATTTACAAGCCATAATTCACATTACAAACTGCAAGATTAGCACCCTCTCTCCTCCATCCTTGTGCATCTCACTTCCTTGGGATCCTTCTCTTAAAATGCTTAAGTTTTTACGTTTTACAGTGTAATTTCTAGCTTTCTGTGTCACAGAAAATAATGGTTTGGGGTTTTTTAATTGTTTCCAAAAGCTCAGATTCTCATCTCCTCAGATTTGCAGGACCTGGTGTTTCATGAGAAAGGTTAAAATCCATGTGATTAGTGACAAAAATTGGGTCTCTTGATGCTGTGTGATCACAAACATGGAGGCTTGCTGGACATAATTTCAGTTCTACCTGCAAAACAGTGTATTCCTTAAAGTGGTTCACCTGCAGGGTGGTCAATATCTGAAATGAGCCAGTGCTGTTTTACACATACTTTAAAAATGGGCCAATACACAATTTAAAACTGCCAGATACTGAAACATTTTTTATGCAGCTGAAATGACACATAGACAGCAAGACAAAAAAAAAAAAATCTCAACTGTGAATGACTGCTAACTGGCCAATAAAAATCAGCATTTCTCAGGAAAGGCATTAATATCTACCTCAGGAATTTAGGGAGAAACTGGTATGTATTTAAAGAAGCCACAGCAAGGTGAATGGAAATGGAGCGAAACTGGTTTAGAGACTGAGGTAAAAATCTCAGGGAATGGCAATAAGAGGATCTGTGAGAGAGTTAGAGGACTCGAGCAAAGCAGAGAGAGCCCTAGTTCTGCTGAAGCAAGAAAACGAAGAGGAACAGTTGGCTTCCACATGTGGAATGTGCAGAGGAGTTCAAGTTGCCTTTGGTCCTCCATGCCAAGGTAAGCTCGAAAGCCCTCCAGGGGAAAGTAAAAGAAACTGAAGTGTGTTTCTCCCTCCACTCCTCCCTTAAAGAGTTAAAAATCTGGGGCCTCTGTACAACCATTTTACATTGCTGTTGTAGGACCTAGCTTTGCAACCACTGTTGTATGTTTTGCTCCAGGAATGTTTTGAGATGGAGGGGTAAACAAAAACTCTACTGACATTGTGTAAATGTTAAGGAAATGTTGTGATTTGATTTAACACTCCTCCTGGAGCATGTAGCAAGGCATTGGTGATAGGTTGCATTCATTTCTTTTACCTCATGGCTTTGCAGTTTCCTTGGCCTTAAGAATACAAAAGTGAATATCAGGTATTGGCCTGCAAAACCAGACACGATCGTGACAGGTTTAAATATTAAAAAATATTTAAGCAAGTAACGCTTGTAACAACAGCAAGAACAGGACTTCAGGCTTTCTCCTTGAAAGGCTGCTCCTGCAACAATGAATCACATCAGGCAAATAAAAATAGAGAGCACACTGTCAATTATCCAGGTTGTTGCACTGATCATCTTGTACTTCTAAAATATTTCTCCCCATCCCCAATTCAGCAACTTGACAGGGCTATTGCATTTTCGTTCTGATATCAGGGATTCATGTGCAGAAGGAGGTGGAGGTTTGGGAGCTAGTCGAGGAGGGTCTCTGCAGCAGCACCCGAGGCGTGCTTTCCCCAGCAATGCCGGGGAGGGGGGGTCAGCAAAGGCAACACCCCAGCTGGGGTGCAGGCTCTGCTCTCAGACTTCTGCCAGCAGATACCTAATTCAGGCCAATCTGCAGCAATCCCCACAGGGAGCTCTGCAAGCCGTGATATGCAGCAGAAGGAGCTGGGGATTTTGAGCTCCCTGCTCTTCCCAGCTGGAGCAGGGTCTCTCAGACATCTACGTCTCCATTCAGTAAGTTACAGTCTCTAAAGATGTGCCCACTTTGAAGTTCTGCACACAGGGCTGTGCAGGCAGGCCAGAGCAGCTAAGTGATTTTGAGCCAGACTCTGGGGGAGCCAGCTGCCACCTGAATCCGTGGAGCAGAAGAAGCTGTGAGTGCGTCTTTACCTTGCTTTTTGCTCAGATGCAGTTGGGCTTTTCTCCTCCTCCACCCCTAAGCACAGCTCCAGCCTTCTGCTGCCAGGTCTCCTTGTCTATGTACACAGCAAGACTGTCCTCAGCCCTCCACTACAAGCCACCCCCTGGTCCTGCTACTCCTTTGAGTCCTCCCAACCCTTGAACAAATTCCCATTTTTTTCCACAATCCATCTTAAGGAGCATCTTCCCTTCTCTAACCTCCCTGTGCCACCCCTTGGATTGCTGGAGCACTGCAACTCTCCCCCAGCTCTTCATCCACACCCCTATCCTTCCCTTCACCATCACCATCCTCTCCGGGGCTTGTTGGCACTTCTGACGCTGACAGTGAGCTCAGGAACAGATGTGCAGCACCAGGAAGCAAAAAAGAGGTCCACAGCTCCACAGCCTCCAGCATGAAGAGGACAAGCCCTTCTGTGTGCAATAGGGAAATATCCGTGTGACTTCTGGCTGAAATATCAATTCAGTGGGCAAGGAGTTTGGATCATGGGTATCTGTCCAGATGGACTTGTCAGGAAAGCAGAGCAGCAACTCAGTGGAGCAGGGTCGTAGAAAAACATTAGTAGCTGATTAAAGGAAAAAAAATCCTACCCTATGAAGGTTCATTCTGCTGGATTTGCAGATGGAATTCAGCAAATACAAATTTTTAAAATTATTTTAACACTGCTTGAAGTTTAAATTGCAGCACAAACTTTACTATGGAATTGCTCTTGATATGTAGATAATTATATACTGTCTGCATCTCTTGTATTTTTGCATGTTGATAACTTACTACTGTTTTGTTGTAACTTGATCATTTTCCTAGAGTTTTATTATTTATAATTTATAATGTTTTTATTTCATAGAAAAAATATTACACTATTATGTGCTGGACTGAATCATATTTTTAAGCTTCAGCAATTTTCAGTGCTTACAATTAATTAAATACAATGTATTCAAATAGACAAATTCCAAATGGTACTGAATGATCTTTTAATGTTAACTGTGTGTTTTATGGACTTATTTCCCTTGTATGCACTTTAAATATTTTATTGTTTTCTTTTATTATTGCTTTTATGTGATTTCAAAACAATAGATTCCTTGGCCCATTGTCTTATAAATTAGATCGGCGCACTATTGCTATAAATATTGCAAGTAAATACTGTATCTCTGTTCATATAAATAGATCAGCATTTCATTTATAGTTTACAATTCTATTACCATCCATTAGACTTTTAGACATGGAAAATTTTATCTCAGATCCATTTTTTCATCCATTCAACTAAGGAAATCATATAAATATTATGCCATGTTCTTCTACACTATGTTTAAACAAATAGGTTATTATTTTTTCAAAGGACTCATTCTTAGTCATGTTTGCCTTTCCATTTTCATGTGTTTCTGTAAGCACTAATGTATTTTATTAACTTTTAAAATCTCCCAAATCCTTCATAACTCCTACTGCTTGTTCTTAAATGCAGCCAACACTATTACTAAAGAATGGTAGATACAATATATTTACTTTATTGAAAGGCTATTTATAATTTTCTTCAAGGTTGAATCACACTTTTGGAAATTTAATTTTCAAGACGGCCACACAGCAAGATTTTAGGGACACATTCCTGATCCTTGCTGCCAAAGCCAAATTTTCTAGAAGCCTCGCACTGTATCTAAGCACCTAACCAGTGGGCACATTTTCCAAAGCGCATTGGTGTATTTCTACATCAGTCACCTGCCTCATTTATAAAATACGTATCCAGAATACACTTTATACCATGATAGCATGCATGGCTATCTTGTATGATGAGCTCATTTGGCAACTCATTTTGTTGTCTGAGAATAGAGCTCCCTAACAAATTCTGTAGAGCTGTGTAATGTGTGCAGCTAGGCTTGCCTCCTGTGTTGGTGAGGTCCTCTAGGTCACAGTTGCATGTTTGTTTTCTCCATCCAGTGGGTAATTTGGTTTTTAATAATGTTTTTGACCCCATTTGCAGATTGCGTGCCATAACTAGGAAGGGATGGGCCCTGCAGTAAGTAATTAAGTCTGCAGGAGCAGGGCTGCTTATTTTTCATTGCAGCAGATAATCAGAATGCTGTTGCTCAAGTGTAAAATGCAGAAATTAATGATCCTATATAATACAGATTAAAGCTTTCATTTTAAAAACTATCAGTGCAGAAGAACAAAAGTAGGGAGCCCTGCACCCACTTTGGAATTTCAATGTATGATATCTCTAACATATTTGGAGAAGCTGCCTGAATACAAACCAGAACAAAGTTCAATCATGTAAAAATGTGATCATGATCACTAAATAAATGATCAGATCAGAACTCTAACTATGCAGCCACTGTCATTGTTACTTAGAAAAAGGCATTGTTGATTTTAAACATTCTCCAGTAGGTTTTGTAACTTTCAAGTTTTTATGGGTTTAATAAAGCAGAAAGATTATTTTCCATAAGTAGAATAAAATTGTGTGTTACAAAGAACAAAGATAAGGTTTTCAACTCCTTGAAAGGCTTGACTTCAGAGAAAAAGAATATTTTTCTAGAAGAGTAACATATTACTCTGAATCCCACAAAACTTCTTTATATATGCGCACAGGCATCTAGAAACTAAATGTGTCGCTACCGCATTGTAGTAAGTAGTCTTACAGTGTGAAAGCATATTGGAATCCCATTTTGCCAGGTGCTGTACAAGAAGAAAGCACAGTGATATAATATAAATAGTAATTGTATGGAAAAGAGATCACACCGCATTTCTATTTGTTCTAGATTGAGTGCAGATGACATACAAAGGCTGTTAAAGAGAGAAACTGGATAAAAGCATGACATACATAAACTACAGGTGCTAAAGAATTCAGAAATAGGAAAATACTAATTTCTGCAGATTTTTTTTAAGTGATGAAGAAAAAATTGAGAATTTTAAATGTTTTCTCTACACCAGACAGAAAATATTCTCAAATTGATAAATCGTTCAGTCAGTATCATGAGATGCCTGTAACATCCCCACAGTCACAGAGGTGACTGAAGAAAGAAAGGATATTTCTTCGTTTCCTGTATTATTTAAATACCAGTAGTCATAGGCTGTTTTTCTGGGATCATATTTTTAAACTCTCACTTCTCTAACTAGGCTTACTGGAAATGTTTTCTTCTATAAAGTCATCATCTTTTTATTTCACAAAAAAAAGTGTGAGAGTTTCCCCTTTTCCAAATGTCTTTGCATAGTCCTATTGCCCTCACCTAAAGGGGACTGGACATGATCCTGCTCTGAGCCAGAACAGGCTCTTCCCTGTGCAGAAATTGCAAGGGTGGGCCCTACAAGAGTCTTCCCACTGCGCTGACTGACCTTTAGATAAGAAATTTCATCCTTGTCCCAGTCTCATTTTTGTCTGGAACTACTTTGAGAGGAACAAGAGAATGAGAGAACCTTAAATATAAAAATGGTTTGTAAATGACAGCCTATCCTTTTGCCATGTAACAATTTCTCAGTCATAATAACAGTACACATCTTCTTCTTTTCCACCAGAATAACTGCATTTACCTTGCCATTAATAATTCACTACATAATCACTGTGGATTTGAAGAAGAGAGGATGAACCCTACCAAGAAAAGAACCTGACACCTACAGTCATGTACTTTCTTCTCACCAGTAGACCTCATAAATGGCATTTCGTGCTACTTTGCTGTATACACAAAGAAGGAGAAAAACTTGAAGAATCAAAGAAGTAATTTGCACCTGTTTCCAATGTGATTTAATGCATACTTTGACCAGTTGTTTCTGCTAGAGCTTGAGCAATCTCTCTGTCTCCGAGAACCTACAAATCTCTAACAACAAACTCTACTGCAGACGATCAGATGAGTAACACTCAGGTAGAGACTAAATCTGGAAGCAAGGTAGATACATATATGCTTACACCTTTTTTTAACTTTATCTTCCTGATCTACTGATGATCGTTTTGTTTTGCAGAGTTAGCTGGTGACAAAACTAACAGAAAGTGATTTCTCATATGGACTCTCTTTCCTGCTCCCCATGCACTGCTCATTCTGTCACAGTGATATCTGAAATTCGTTTTTGCCTCAAATTTACCATTTCAGTACAATGCTGAGCTTCAGTAGGAAACCATCTTAACACATCTGGAATGGTGTTTCTTGCACATAATGACCCTATCGCTATACGCACTGCCTGACTCAGGATAAGAACAGACATCTCTTCCACAATTCCTGTATCCATTTTACTAGCCCTGAAAGGTCGAGGCATTGGTCTTGGCTTATACATCAAAATGCTGAGAGTTTCATAATACTTATGTGGTCTATCATGAGCTCATGATTTTGCCGTGATGAACTTGGTAGCAAAAGAGCACCAATACCATACTCTTCAATTTTCCCTTTAGCAGCAACACTACAGCAGTCTTTGCTTTGTGCGGCACGATCAATTCAAGATTTGCGTGCAGGGTTCTGTAGGTCAAATTCGATTGCTGGAATTCCAGAGTGTTGAGATGTCAGAAAAACTGCAAACCACATTTTGAACGTTATTAATGTACTCACCCCGAACATCGGGCAATCAAAAATGTATGGCTATTGGAAACGCATTTTGAAATGACTATTTCTTTAAGACAAGCTTTGTAAAAAGGCAAAGAGGAGTTTTAAAACAAACTACAAATGCAGCATTTGATACAGAGTGCATTGAGCCAAATTCAGCTCTGGTTCAAATCCACCATGTTACGGAAAAGGCTGTTTGCATGACATTTTTGATCAAATTCAGAAGGAAAAAAAGAACAACATAAAGAATAACACAGACAGACCTGCAATATCTGCAGTTTTCTGACCCAGACTGTCACATATACAAGTTCAGTCCTGAGCAAAAGCTGTTATCACATGCCTCAGACAGTATCTGGCTTTGCTTATTCTGAGAGCAGACCCAAATTATCTTGAAAACCTGGAATGCCTGGAAGACCCCTTCCTGAGTAAGCCATGGCACCCTCACACCCACAGGGAAGGCACCATCCAGATTGTGGCAGAACTGGAATAACTGAACTTCCCCAGCACATGCTGTATACATTGGTATGGGAGAGGAGCTTCTTGGGGGAGGTTCAGGATGAAGGAGGTCAGCAGCTTGAAGGAGAAAGTAGAGGTCTGGGGAGAGGAAGGCGAGGGAGGAATATGGGGAGGAACTGAGACTCCACTACCCCAAGGCAATGGGCAAGAGAGACAGAGTGTGGGTTTGAGGGGAAGAGGAGAGAAAAGGAGAGATCCCCATCCATATTTCTCTGAACGACCACTACAAGCACCTTAACTCTCACTGACCCTTTTGTTTCACCAGTAGCTGCCCACCCTACTCAGATGGACCTTTCCAGCTCTTTAGCTCACGCCAGACATCCAGATCTGTCACTGCCCCTTGCACTGAGAATCTGCTTTCACACCACATGCAAGTTAACTTTGCCTGTACTACCAAGAAGCCTAGGAGAAGCTCCACTGGTAGGGAAAACTCCTTAAATATCAAAGGTGGCTATAGTTTTGAAACACTGAGGAAATTTCAGAGGGCTTTTCAGAGTGTTGGCTGCCAGTCTGTGTAGAAATGGCTGAGATCTTCCATTCTGGACACTCACAAGGCTGCAGTGTTTAGTCCCACTTGCAGCTGTTCCCAGAGCAATTTAAGTCTTAAGAGCCTCAGAAGAGTCCGTCCAGACACTGCCCTGGCTTGGAGTCTCTCAGTGCAATTTTGTGTGAGGAGGCAATTCAGTAAAACCTTCTTGGGAAATGAAATTCCTGTTTCACAGTCTCTCCTGGATTGAGTACTGACCCCATGGACCTTCTTATGGCTTAACCCTTCCCTTTCCCCAGGCTGGGGGCAAGAAGGTCCTCTGGGACTCCATTCTGACTCTGTGCAGGCACCTGACAGTGCACCTGGGCATGAAAACACAATTTTCCACAGAGTTTTTAATACCTTCCCCAAACCAAACTCCCCTCAGCTGTGCTCATCCTTCCCTGGTGACATACTGAAGGTGTTTTTGTTTTCAGGAAGGCAGGTCGCTCTCTGCTTCATTTCCCCTCAAGGTGAACAGCACAGGTACTACTCTTTGAAAACATCTGAAACTTAATCTGTTGCAGGATTCCCACCATCAGCCCCCTCAGGTGGCTCATATCTGTAGCTCAGAGATTGCCTGCTTGCTTATCGTTCTGGTACAGCCCTGCCTTAGAAAACTGGCTTGCTCTGGGAGGAAACCATTTGTTTGTCCACAAATGGTCCACTTGAAATGATTAACAGCCCTCTGCTGTTACTCCTGGGTTAGGGTTAATTCAAGATGATGCAGGGAAACCTCAAACAAACAGAGCTTGCAGACTGAGACCTAAATCACGCAGAGCCAAAGCAGAAATCTTAAGCTGCAGACAGCACCTCCAAACCTCTGGCAGCCAACCCTTCAGTGGGCACTGGGAAGGGGTGAGGAGCCTGGGAGCCTGCGAGCCTGCTCAGCCACCTGCTAAAGACCCTGTAAGCCAGAAGTTGCAGAGCTAGGGACATGGCACGAGGGGCTCCTGGCTGTGGGGCAGCCTAGGAGGAAAACCTTGGAGTTTTGTTATCAGATACCATATTTGATACCATTAGATTCCATGCATTTGTTTTCTGGTTCAACTAATATTCATTCTTCTTAGTGTCACCTGGAATCTCAGCATAAGGGAGCAGAAGAGCCACGTTTGTGCCTCTACACTGGCGGCCAATGTTCCACCAAAAATCTAACCTTTTCTTTCATTCAGTGTCATCGAGCCCAGCAGCAGCTGGGCTCCCACTAAGCACAATGTGATCACTGCTCTGCCTGCAGGTAACTCCACACATGCTCAATACTTTATTTTAAAAAGACGGATTTATCTGTCTGTGTGTGTGTGTAAGACAGTGAAAGAAAATACCAGAACACCTTTTTAATTCTTCTTTTCCTTTCTTGTCTTTTAGTACCTTGAAAGAAAATCCAGAATAGTTTACTCATGCCTATTTTTTACAATTTTTTCATTGACAATAACAAAATTATTGTTTGACCCATGAATGGGAGGTTATATGGTTTTTACCAGAGGCTGGCAAGTGAACCTCTTTCAATTTTAGTTGGAAACATGAGCTAAACAGGGTTTCTTTGTATTTTTTTCTTTTTTTACTTAATAATCAGGCTCATTTTTTAAAACCTCATCATATTTTTGTACAAAGGGAAAAAAAAGTCAACTCAGCTTTTCAGCTAAAAGATACAGATATCATTTGCAAAAACGAAAAGAAAAGCCAGTTCATACAGCTCACCACCTTGCACAGTCATTCCTAAAGTGACCACTTTAAGACACCCTCAGTGTTTTACTTTGGTAAAATTTCATGTCAGCAGTCACACCATATGCGAAGAGGATTTGCAGGAGAGAAAACATTCCTTGCGCACTAGAATTCAACACCTTTCACAAACATTTCAGGTTGTTTGAAATTGTTCCAACTTCCATTATCTTGTACAGTCACAGCATTTAGAAACAAGAAAGACTGGAGTAAAATGCAGAGGAAGTTAAAATGTCAGAGGTCCCCAAAATAAAAGCAGTGTAAAACAAAGAATATCGAGCAAAAAATCTCAGTAAGCTTTCTGCACAGCAGTTACAAATGAGGTTTCATCAGGCAGTTTATGTAGCCAAAGGGAGTTTTTTTTGGTTTTGTTTTTCAGTGAGCTGGAGACCAACCCTAATTCTAACAAAATTTTAATGTGTATGTGTGATAGAAGAAGCTCCTGTGCATGTTAAATTTCTTTCAGGCAGTTTCATCAGTCTGTTAGAGCAAAGACAGAATTTCTAAATTGTCAAAAAGATACCAGTTTCGGGCGTCCTTAGGATAAGCCAATCTTTTCAATTAGGACAAAACCCACCACTACATAATAGTCTTTACAGGCTCATAAACCACCATACCACCCAAGATGTTAACAAGCTG